>NC_073231.2:6068106-6371136 GCF_029281585.2 Gorilla gorilla gorilla | reverse complement strand
GCTCCCCCGACCTGCCTTCCCTGGGAACCACAGTCTAGGCGCTGGCCTCGGCTTCCACGTGCTCCTGTGCCGCCCATCCTGGTGTTCCCGAGGTCCTGTGTGGTGTGCCGTGATCCCCCGCTGGGACCCGTGAGCAGACCGAGGAATCCAGGGCACCTGGGAATGGGAACGGACACCCCAACTTAGAACCTCTGTGCCAGGGGAGCTTCAGGAGCCGGTGAGGGCAGTTCCTCACTTAACAGGCAGGAGGTGTCAGCCCGGGGTCCCGCAGGCAGAGCTACGCTCCCTGATTCACAGGAGAAAAAGCCGCATCTGACGCTCACTGTGGAAAAAGAGAAAAGCACTCCGGGCACATGAGGAGGACTGGCACTTTCTGCGTGATTTATTTCATCTCGGCATGAACTGACAAACATACGAGGCTCTGCACTATTTATGCCCAGGATTTTAAAACTCAAGCATTAATAAATACATTAACTACACAGATCACAACAGCTGCCCTGAACTTGGTCTTCAACAGGTGTAGTTTACCTTCAATAAATGGTAACATTTGAGAATCGCTTAGAGCTTGAACAGGCTTTGGAGGAGCTTTGATCTCACATGAGAACCCGTCCGTCTCCTGTTTCACATGCGTTCAATCCAAATCCATCCACTTGGCGTGTCTGAAGCACTTGCCAGCACAGTGTCTGTGCCGGGTGCCTGAAGGCTGCACAGTCCAGGCTTCCTCCCGGATGTGGAAAACGTGGAAATGATGTGGCCACTGAAAGAAATTCAAGACAACTGAAACAACTGCAGATTTCCATTTTCAGCTCGTGTTTTCTTATGAACAATAACATCGCAGAAGGGGAAATATCAGAAAGTTGATTGATTTTTAACCCAAAAATAGAACTTTTTGTAAGCTAGGAAAGCATCTAAAATCAACAAGAATACAAAAATGCACTTTTGTTTACATTTGCTCTATTTAGATCTTACAAGAGATTATGTCTTGAATCTATCCTGACTTCAGAAAAAGACAAAAGAACATTGAAAACATCCTATTTCCACATCGTTTACAGGAAGTTACCTAAGAGACTGACAGATTCAACGGCTGCTACCAGAATTACTGAAGTGACACCAGAAATTAGCAGAAACAGAGCAGATGATTAATTTCTTACTTATTTGTAGCCAAACTTATACAGTCACGAGTTTTAGTTAAGTAGCCAAAGAATTTCCACAACATTCATTTTCTTACAGGAGAAGTTGGTGCCTCCACAGACTCAGAAATCAAATCCCGAAGTTCCAAATCCAGCTCTACAAAGCTGCAGGAAGCAGTGCTGAGTGGAGGGCTGTTCCCAAGACGAAGAATAAAACCGGAAGGAAAAGGAGGAAGGCTCAAGCTCATTCCTCTGCATCTCAAATGAACCTTGATTGGGAATACAGAAGGGATTGCTGTCGACTAAGCAAAAGGTCAGGCTTCCATGCATAACATTTTCCCCAAAAGACACCACTGCCTTTTCAGACATTTGGAAAGGCCCCTCTGTATGGGTTAATTTCATGAGTCAGACATTTGGAAACGCCCCGGCATACGGGTTAATTTCATGAGGAGTGTGGACAGCTGTCATCAAGGCAATAGCCTCATCTATTTTAATGGGTGGATGACCAGGAATATTTTTGCACCAACCTTTTTCCTACACAGTGTTGGACGCAGACTTAAAACACCACTTTGAATTGGAAAAGACCCTACCTGGGGCATCAGCCGTTGCCAGGCAGTCTCAGCAATGCCTCTGCCCTCCCTGCAGCAGTCCCAAAATGAAAGCCACACCTTGGAGGGTGTGGCTTTTCTCTGTTTCATGGGTGCAAACCCTAGCGGCTCCACACCCCAGGGACTGGCCCCCAAAAAGCAAAAACACTGCTCATGGCGTGGCAGGTCCTCTAGTATGTATTTTTATGTGATATCACTATTCAGAAATGTGGTTTATACTATTCTATAAATTTCCACAATAGGTTGGCTGGACATCCTTTAATGGTTGGTATTCATTCCTCTTATTCTTTATGTTTCTTAGTGCATTTTGTTGTGAGGTGACAGCGAGTACCTGGGGCTTTGCTGCCGCGCCCCACAGGAAGCTGTGCTACATCTAGTGTGGGCATTCCTTCACTAAATGAAACGCTGGAAAGCCAAAGGAACCGCACATGACTGTGCAATCGCCCCCGCCCAACATCCACCACTTCTCATATCCTCTTCCGGGGACAGTGTTACTCTGGAAGCCTAATTTCAATATTTCGTTTTCAAACAATAAACATTACAGGAATGATTTCACAAGTAAAATCACAGTGATAACAGCATATGGGTTTGATATTTAAGGACTGAAAATATTACCCTGGTCCTGGTCCCATTTCATATAAAAATTTCTACCATTAATAAAATTCTAGAGGAAAAGGCAGGACAGTGTGAATGGTACATTGCTTAAAATGAACATTATTTGTTTCCTTCTGCTGTAAATACTGTTTCTACAACCATTTCTCCAGTATACTCCTATAAAAGGCCAATCAAGTCAGGCAATATGAAGTCTGTTTTTCTTTCCCAAGATGATTAACCAAGTTGCCAAGCTATCCCCTCAGTTCATGAGTAACCATGGGCAAGCAGACACGTCCCCAGAACATACCCTAACCCAGATCATAAATTCCAGCCCCCGAGTCATGCATAAGGTTCAAGCTGATCACTTCTAAACACACTTAACTGAGACCTCTCATAACCACAGACTCTTTAAAAAGCATAACCTATTTTTCAATTACCCACTGATTTATACAGAGATGTCAGTTCCCATTACTGTATTAACAAATAATATTAAAGTAGGCATGATTTCAACTAGTTACGTTCCAGTAACTTTTCCTCTTACAGTAAGAAAATGGGTTGGATTCGGAGTTCAAATGTTCGCCTCTATTTGTGAGCATGGATCTCATCCTCAAAGTCATAATAGTAAGTCCTCTGTATACACACTTGAAAAGTAAAATGTTAAATGAGAAACGACCCAACTGATTTGCTTTTATTCCTCATACCCTGTCAATGCAGTGAGCCTCATGTTAATTCTATTAGGGTATTTTGGAACTCAATTCAATACAATTAAATACATGCAGTTTACTTGCGAATCTATGGTGATAAGCAGGTCACTTCCTTGTTATAAATCTATGCCCACTGTCACTCGGCCACACTTTCTTAGAACACTGATTGTAAAAATTAATCTCCCTCATCAGAACTACACGATCCATATTGAAAACATCATAAACAGTGGGTTTAAAATGTGCCTACACTTTTTTTTATAGAACTGTCAAAACAAAATGATTTTCCCCGTTTTTTAGGAATAATATTTTATCTGGTTCCAGAATATGAAAGCGGTTGGGCATACAGAGTGGGCTATCAAAGATTGCTTTTTAGATAGACAAGCACCCTGGTAAGTTTTTCCTACTTATGATGTGCTGTTTGGTCACATTTAGCCACTGAAGACTTAAAATTTAAATAATGGTAAATCATCGCTACATCAGTTAACATCCTTTAAACTGAAAATATGAAAGCCCCCTCGGTCCAGCAGTGAGACGGAGCTGCTCTAGGCATGTGAGTTTGAGCAGCAATGGTGTGGGGAAGGAAATACTTCCAATGCATATTGAACAAGAAATCTTACTGGTAATCAAAGATTTTACCTTTAATGCTTATTAAATTACTCTTTTTGGAGTTGAGCCAACCAAAGCGAGCACATGGTACGAAATTTTCAACTAAATCAGAAAGAGCTTATCAGTTATAATTTTAAATCTCAAGCCAAAAATAAAAAGCGTGACCCTCTCTGCGTGCTTCCCCCGATAGTTCACGGCGACCTACTTGAGGGTCCCAGGCTCCTGCGCACAGCCTCGGTGCTCTGCGGGGTTCGGGACACCCCGGGGCCGGCTGCAAGCTGCCTCAGGAACCCCCACTGTACCCTGAGGCTGACCCTTTGGATCCCAAAGCCTTCTCTGTGTCCTGTGTCCTGTGTCCTGTCTGTCAAGGGACCCATCCGCACACCTCCTGGGTATCAAGGCATCGACCCCCAGAAGCAAAGACAAGCAAAAGGAAAGCAAAGCGGAAGCGGCCCTGAGAGCGTCCTCAGGCTCCTTCGAAGCGTCCAAACCACCAGCGTGGCCAGCGGCTCCGACTCCCCCCCACGTCCTCCTCCGCGGGCCCAAAGGGACCTGGGCCCCGCAGACCCCTGCCGAGGCAGACGCCCGCCGACCCCGCCGGCCTACGCAGCGCCCTGCTCCCCTCGGGGCGGCTTCTCGGGCAGGCTGAGAGCGAAGGGGATGAGCACACCCCGGACGTCCAAGGGGGCGCCCAGCGCCTCGAAGCCGCCGCCCTGGCCTGCGTCGCCGCCGGTCTCGCCTTCCCGGGCAGGCTGGAAGCGCCAGGTGCCCGCGCGGCTCACGCAGTAGATGGCGCCGTCCAGAGCGGCGCAGCGGAAGGGCTGCAGGCCCGTGGGGCCGCCGGCGGGGCGCAGGGGCGCGACGCAGGGGCTCCACTGCTTGGCCAGGCAGTGGTATCGGGACACGCTGACCCCGCTCGGCCCCGCCGCCTGCGCCTCGCCGCGGCTACCGCTCAGGTCGAAGCGGTAGATGAAGCCGTCGAGAGCCACCATGTCGGCCGAGCGCTCACGGCTGCTGCTGCACGGGCACTCCTGCCACTCGTCGCGCCGCGGGTCATACTTGAGCAGGCGGTAGAAGAGCGAGCCCCCGGACACGTAGATCTCGCCGTGGCAGGTGGTGGCCTCATGCGCCACGGCGAAGGCGCCCCGGGGCAGCGGCGCCACGGGGGCCCAGCGGTCGGCGCGCGGGTCGTAGCGCTCCACGCTGAGCAGGCACTCGCCGCCCACGGCGTAGAGGTGACCGTCCAGGGCCAGCAGCCGCAGCTGCGAGCGCGCCTGGCGCAGGGGCCTCACGGCGCTCCAGCTGTCTGTGGCCGGGTTGTAGCAGAAGACCTGGTCGGACGGGCGCGCGCGGCCGTCGGGGCCCGCGGGCGCCACCCCGCCCGCCACGAAGAGGTAGTTGTAGAGGACGCACAGGCCGCAGCCCCGCGCCGGCGCGCCCTCGGGCAGCCGCGTCAGCTCGCGCCACTCTCCGGCCGCCGCGTGGAAACAGTAGACGGCAGCGTCCCCGCGCGCGTCCGCGTCCCCCGAGGGGCTCTGAGGCCGGCTGCCCGCGCGCTCCCCCGCCGGCCCGAGCGCCGCGGCCAAAAGGTGGGCGCGGCCGGCGCGCAGGCGGCGGCGCAGCAGCAGGTCCCGCTCGGCGCCCGACAGGCGGCCGAACACGGCGGGCTCGCGCAGCACCTCCAGATAGTGGTCGCTCATGAAGCAGTAGGCGGCGTCGCGCAGCTCGTTCAGCCGCTGCCGCTTGGCCGCGCTCAGGACCTCGTAGCAGTTGGCCAGGCTCAGCTGCGGCCCCACGGCGTCGGTGGCGCGCTGCGCGGCGCCGGGCAGCTGCAGGCGGCGCGCGCCGGCCACAACCTCGGCCACGTTGTCGGGCCGCACGCCCGCCATGCGCCCGCTGTAGGCGTCGGCCAGGAGCAGCCGCAGCGCCGTCAGGCTCACTCCCTGCACCCGGAGCACGTCCCGCGACGCGCGCGCGCGGAAGTAGTCGCTGCGCGCCGCCAGCACCGCCTTGTGCGCGCGCAGCCGGCGCCCCGACACCTCCAGCACCAGGTCCGGCTCCCCGTACACCGCCCCGAACCCCGGGGGTACGGGCGCGGGCTCCCCGGGCTCCTCGGGGGACGCGGGGTCCTCAAGCCAAACGCGCGGTTCGGGGGACGGCGCTGCGGGCTCTTCCGGGCACGCGCGCTCCTCGGGGGACGCGAGCTCCTCCGGGGACGCGGCGCCGGCGCTGCCGGCCTCCCACTGCCGCTCCACCACCCGCGGGCCACCGCTGGAGGGCGGGGAGGTGGCCGCGCCTTCCGCCGCTGAGGCGAGGGACTGCGGCGGGGACTCTTCCCCGGAGCTGAAGCACAGGGACGCGCCGAGACTGCAGGGTGTCTGCGCCGGGGACGCGGCGCCCTCGCTCTCGCTCTCCCCCGCAGCCCCGGGCTCAGTCCCTGGGTAGAGGACGCAGGGGGCCACCGCGTGCTCCATGGCCGGGCTGTGCTGCGCCCGCGCGCCCCCGGTTCCGCAGCCTGCAGGTCTGGCCAAGGTCGAGCCTTAATCCGGGGTTTCCAGCCTCACAGCTTTTCCTGGCACGCGATCAGATTTCACTTCTGTGTGTCCACGCTTTTTTGTTGTGTGTGTGAAGGGGGGAATCTCACGCTGCTCCCCCGCCTCGCCTTTGCCTTCTCCTCTCCAGCGAGGAGGGGTGTGTCCAACTTGCTGAACTTCTGAACCCCAGCCACTTTAAATCTGCCCAGAAAGTCTTGGTGAATGGATCTCCAGCTGGCGCCAAGACCGCGTCAACCAACATCCAGCACTGACTGGAGCTGCAGTTGACTGCGGTTGTTTCTGCAGCCTGGGTGACCAGGTGTCTCTCTCTGCAGCCTGAGTGACTAGCTGTCCCTCTTTGCAACGCTGGCTGATCAGGTGTCTCTCTGCAGTACCGGATAACCAGGTATCGGGTGCACCCTCGCTCTCAGGAGTCCGTGCTCACCCACTCACTTCACATTCTGTCATATCACTGCGCCCCCAGAACACAGAAAGCTGAGACAGGCTGTGGCCCCAACTTCAGAGCCTTGATTTAACACCATGTCTTGAAAAGATTCCTCTTATGGGCTCTCCTTCTATGTGGCTCCCACTTGTGGCTACACAACTGCAAGGTCACGGGAAGGACACTGGTCCTGTGTGCTGGTCTCAGGAGCTCTCCCCGTGTGTCGGCATCCACACCTCCTCATACACGGGGTCATGCGTAATTCACTGCCGGGGGGATTTTAGGAGAAGCCCCTGTGCTCCTGGAGGCTGTCCTCGCTCACGGGGCAGGACCCTTCCTCTGCAGCTTCTTTTGCTGGGATATCAGGTGTTTCCGCGTCCTCTCACCACACTCTTGTTCCTGTTTATAGGACAGAAAGAGAGGATATTTGTGCGTTTTTCAGTAAGGTTATTTCGTGTCAGCGGAGTCTACCACCCTTCCCTCTCCAACGTTCAGATTATAGAATTCAGTTTTGGTTGTAAAGGGGTTGTGATTTTTCTCTGCTAGAGAGTTTGATGAATAGGACATGCAGAATTATTTAGGAATTTTTTAAAGTACCCTCTTGATATTCCTCTCCTGATTTTGAGGACTCAGGAGAGTCCAGTTCAAGCAATTGGCACCACCAAACATTAAGGCCTGACACGCATCGGTTGAACCGTATGAAGTTGCTAGTTCTGTAGGTCAAAAGCAGTCGAGTGTCAACAATTAACTGTTTTCAACATAAAAAGTGTAAGTAGCATGAAGAACTCCTTTTAGTGAGAAAGCACGACTGGATTGTGTGATTTTATTAATTTATTAACAGATCACAAGTTTTCTTTCAGTGTTTCCCAGTTAATTATTTCACATTCGGTTACAACCATTTGTAGAAAGGCGTTAGGATGCTTCTCTGGAATCAGCTTCAGCCAACAGCATGAATTCAGGACCCCAAATGGCGCCAACTCCTAAATCTCTTTAAACTCTTAGAATTACAACCCTGAAAAACCTCAGAGAAGCAATTATCCAAACAGCCTAAATGCAGCAAAAGGAAAATCAAAGCGGAAAGACTGAATGAAGTATGTGGAAGGCAGATATGAGTGCCGGCAGATGCATTATAGAATGCAATCAAATATCTTTCTTAAATTGGCAAACGCTTCACGGACACTCCCTAACATACTGGGAAGAAACTTAGAGTCTTAGAGTCCACATAAGCCAACTTCATTCTGGCTTTCTAAAGAAAAGAATGTGGACAACACAACCATCCAAAACATGACCAGGCTTGTCTTTATCCAGAATGCGTGTTCAGCTCTCAAGTGAGATGGGTAAAATGATACTTAACCCCCAGCATCTTCTGAAGTTCTATTTATTATGTGCAATAGCATTACCTGGTTACTATAAATGCCCTGCTCTTCCTGTCACTCTGTCCCTGAAAAGGCTTTCCCAGTATTCTCAGAAATAAAAGTGTCTTCAAGTTGGAAACTCCACATGTTTGACTCTCCCTGTCTCTCTCCCTCTCCCTCTGTCTGCCAGATATCTTTCACAATAAAATGTTGGCACATTCCCTATGTGCATAGAATTGTCATAAGATGCCTGGGGAATGTAATATTAAGAAGGTTTTTGAGAACCTTGAAGCTCTGATCCTCGGGGTAGGTCACAGACAATAGTTAAGCAGGACACAAGGGTCCCTTGTGTTCACCCAGCCATGCCCACACTGACAGGTGCTCACCCCAGGCCCCCATCCTGCTGTCCAGTGGTGCCCAGTCCAGGGCCAGGGAAAGGACCACAATGTAAGGGTGACCCGAACTGGAAAAGCTGTGAAGCTGCATCGGTGAAGGGCACCAGCCCTGAAGACTGCAGAGTCTTTCCAGCCAGCTGAGTCATGCAAAGGAGAGAGAGAGCAAATCTAAGACAAACTTCTCTATCAGATCAGAAATACACACGAACCTCATGTCTGAAATAAAATCTGAGAACTAGCTGTCTCAGTTGGCTTATTCGTTTAACACTGCTTCTGTAAGATACAGAAGACATAGCCCCTAAAATCCAATGTAGTAAACTTTCTTCTTGGCCTAGAAAGTGGTCTCAGAGCTCCCTAGTTCTTTCTCTGGCTGGACTGTCCTGCAATGTACAGGAGCCTCCATCCTGAGAGTCATCTTTATGTAATTAATCATTACAGACTGAAGGGAAGTCATGCCATCAGTCAAATGCATTTTAAAAGCTTAAATTTGGAACTCTGCCCTGCAAAGTCCTATGAAATCAGTTCAAAGCCTGAAAGAGTGTTTGATAAGTATACATTTTGTTATAACTACAATTAAGCAAGAGACACGTCTCCATGATGAAACAGACACACCGGAAAGCAGCCCACAGCGCCCCCAACGGCGAAGGACCCATCTCTGCTGTGCCAACAAGGAAGCTGTCTGGCTAGAGGCTGAGTAGCCCTCATCCCAAATGCTTGAGCTCTTCAGGATTTCCCATTTTTTGAATTTTGGAATACTCTCATTTATACTTACATCTCAACTCCCAAAACCCCAAATCTGAAAGGATCCAATGAGCATTATGTCAGCACTCAAAACAGTTCAGATTTTGGAGCATTTTCAGTTTCAAATTCGGGATGTTCAACTCACACCTGGGTTAGAACTGGTTCTTATTCCAGCTGGCCCAAGAAATAATAAAACTCAATCATCTCAAAAGTCATGATTCAAGCGGTCTTTATGTTACTTTTCCAACACACACACATTATTAAATTGTGTCCTTCTGAGGAGCCCCTTCCAGCAGAGGTGGTGGCCCTATCGTATTCTGTCGTCGCCGCCGTCCCCCTGCGTGCCCTTTGGCTCACATTACAGAGCAAATTGGCAGAGCCAGGGATGGTCTCAACATGGTACAGCGACGCACTCTCACTGGGAGGAATCACGAGGCCTCTCAGACGCCACTGCATTGAGATCACCTGCCACAGCCAAAAGCAGGCCAGCAGCTCCCTGTCCACCACCATCAGCGATGTTGTTTCTGACACCAAGATCTTCAGCTACGCTGTTGAGTAGCAGCAAGGCTGCATCGGGGGCTCGGGAGCCCTCCGCCGCCCCCTCTAGGAGGCTCTGGGCAGCCTTTCCGGGAGATGGTCTCACAGCACTAAATGTGCCTGCCCTGCTGCGGGTCTCCCTGCAGAATGGACGTGGTGTCACACACCATGTGGGAAACAAGGTTAAGCAGGAGGCCCTTTTCTGTCTCAAATGATGTTAAAAGAAACTCAACATTAAGACTTTTTTTTTTTCCCAGAATGACCCATTACTGAAATTTTTACCTTAAAATAGATGGAGAGGAGTCGGCCTTTGGGTCTAGCAGTCCTCTGAGGCGTCGGCAACCGCGGTGACTGTTAGGGTCAGATTTTTTTGGATGGGAAGTCAGGGATTTCCACAGGGATTCCTCCCACCACCACCACCATTTTGTGGTTGGCTCTAGAATCAGAATTCCACTAACAGGCTCCCTGAGGAGCGTCCATCCTTGTTACTGTGAAATTACTGAAACTCTCCCACCCCCCGCCGGAGGGTTTGGAAGGATTTTTTCCCTGGGTGATCGTCAGCAAGGGTTTCCTGAGCCCACTTCTGGAGTCACAACCAGGCAACACAGAAAGTCAGCACTGCAGTTTCCATGGAAGGCACGGGGGGCGCGCGGGGGAGACAGGGAGTGACCAGTTTCCTCCTTGCTGGTAATTAGGAAATCATTTCATAAGAACAAGGGCTAATTAAATATAAACAGTATTAATTACATGTAAATAATAAAATATATGTAGTATTTTCCCCCAGAAGATGTAAGTTTCTTCTGGGCCTTATAAATATCTAAACTTCTAAGTTTCTATACATTTCTTTACGATTAATACAAATTAAAAATAAGATTTTGTATGATTTCCCAATGTGGACATTATATATTTAATGTGGACATTATGATTTATTCAGAATTAAATATCATGCTCTATTTTAATAATACTGCTTGCTAAAAAGAGTCTTCCTTTCAAATCATTACAGTCAGCTTAATTTTTTTTTAAAGAATGCGTTCATTGACTTAGGGAGTTTATGTAAACTTCTGTGGTATGTTTTGCTTCTCAGTCCTTCAGCCAGGCGTGGTGGCTCAAGCCTGTAATCCCAGCACTTTGGGAGGCCGAGGTGGGTGGGTCACCTGAGGTCAGGAGTTCAAGACCAGCTTGGCCAACATGGTGATACCCTATCTCTACTAAAAAAATACAAAATTAGCCAGGCTTGGTGGCACAGGGCTGTAATCTCAGCTACTCAGAAAGCTGAGGCAGGAGAATCACCTGAACCCAGGGGGTGGAGGTTGCAGTGAGCCGAGATCACACCATTGCAGTCCAGCTTGGGCAACAAGAGTAAAACCCCATCTCAAAAAAAAAAAATTCCTTCCAGCGTCCTACACGCATTGCCTGTGTCCCACCACACCCTGTTAGACCACAGCGTCCCTGGGAATAGTGCCTGGGTGGGCCGCGCCCACATGGCCTCCATCAACACCAGAAAGATGCCATTCACACAGTTAAGTAGCCAATGAATCGCAAGGTTAATTAATAAAGAAAAGCCATAAGTCTAAGAAAAATGATAGCATCTTAGAAACCTGTAGGGAATCTCAGGATTTTTGTTTGTTTGTTTTTTGAGGCAGGGTCTTGCTCTGTCATCCAGGCTGGAGGACAGTCACACAAGCATGGCTCACTGCAGCTTCAACTCCTGGGCTCAAGAGATCCTCCCACCTCAGCCTCCCAAGTAGCTGTGACTATGGGGGCGCACCACCACAGCTGGCTAATTTTTGTATGTTTAGTAGAAACAGGATCTCGCTATGTTGCCCAGAGTGGTCTTGAACTTCTGGGCTTAAATGGTCCACCTGCCTCGGCCTCCTAAATTTGCTGGGATTACAGGTGTGAGCCACCATGCCCGGTCCGGATTTCTCTTTGATTCAATGTATTGGTTCACTTTCAACTGCTGTTACAAATATTGCTTTTCAAGGTTATTTCCTCTCCAGGCCCAAATGAAAACAGGCCCACAGCTTCTGGGCAGGCAGGACCGAGGGTGGGTGAAGCAAGAAGGGAGTCGGTGCCGTCACTGACACCAATGCCCCGTGGAACTGGCCGTCCTCACACCCAGCCCTGATCCACATTTTCTCAGTATGCTTTAAGGCACAGAAAATAGCGTAAGGGGACCATGAAAATGTGCAGAATTATACAGCCTAAAGCTAGCCAGGAGGAAACACCACTCAGGAGATACATTTTCCTTGTAAAATGCAGCCCATATTTAACTTGGCCGTACGGCTACTAAAAGCAAGGTTCTGTGCTGTCCTGGGGAATGAGAAAAGTGGCTTCTGCTCTTAGTGTCTGCCTTCAGTATTCCTACAGTGGTTCAAGCAACGAGATACTACACGGATAAAAGAAAACTAAAGCCAATTGTAAGCAATATTTTCTGTGTAGTTTAGAAATGGGGAGGGTGTCTACAGCACGGTGGAGTTTCTTGAGTAACTGAATAAGTAAATGTTCCATAACATACCTAGCAACATGCATTAGAGTGTCTGTCCCACCACAGCACAATGTATATACTCTTTTCGCTTTTTTTTTTTTTTTTTTTTTGAGACAAGAGTCTCACCCTTGTCCCCCAGGCTGGAGTGCAATGGCACGATCTCGGCTCACTGCAACCTCTGCCTCCTGGGGTTCAAGCGATTCTCCTGCCTCAGCCTCCCAATTAGCTGGGATTATAGGCACCCACCACCAGGCCTGGCTAGTTTTTGTATTTTTGGTAGAGACGGAGTTTCGCTATGTTGGTCAGGCTGGTCTCGAATTCCTGACCTCAAGTGATCCGCCCACCTTGGCCTCCCAAAGTGGTGGGATTACAGGCGTCAGCCACCACGCCTGGCCTCTTTTAGCTTGTTTTTTATGAAGGGCATCCTAAGAGACCAGCTGGACTGCAGTGTGACCTGACAACACGTGAGTCCGAAAGGACACAGAGCAGCGGGCGTCTATTTTGCCAGGCAGTGTTCTGGTGTGTGCTACATCATCTGAACACATGGCACCCGCAGGAGCCTTCTGGGAGGGAGGTGTTGCGATTAGCCATGTACGTGATTTCATCAATATGCATTTTATAAGCCATGCAGTTTTAAGGGACAGAGCCAGAAATGAGCCAAGCAACTGGCCCCACTGCCCATGCCATCAGCCACCGCGCCATGACACCTCTTGAGTCATTCAGACTCCCAGCCCTGTCTGAGCTGACGCCTGTCACAGCCATGCACGGGGCTGAGCAAAGCCTCCGGAATGTTCAGGCGGGTCGCCGGTTGCCCCTGCATCCTGTAGACAGAATCCAAGCAAGTCAGGGTGCTCTGCGCAGTTCTGAGCATGACGCAGCAGGAGATGGGGCAGCACTGGGATCCCGGGGCAGGCCCAGCCTGGCTCCACCAGCTGTCCCCCACCTGCCCTCCTGGGGGTCATTTAGGGGAATAACAGTAGGCTGAATCTCCTAGCAGGACTTAATTGGAAGAAGTAAAGTTATTGGGAATTTCCTGAAGAAGAGCTTTTATACAATAGATATTCTTGAAGTCTAAGCTCCGTAGGCCGGTAAACAAAGTATTGAGCAATCTGCTCCCAACTCACCCACCCTCATGCCTCACTCCCCTCTGTCTTACTGCACGAGCTCATGGAATTGCCTGTGGCTCCCCTGATAAACTATCTATGGGTTTTTTTTTTGTGTGTGTGTGTGTAGGGGGTATTTGTGTATTCATATATTGATAGCTTTTGCCTGTGCAATTCTTGATGCCTAAGACAACCCCCATCCTGGTTTGAGAAGCAGAATTCTTGCTCATTCTTTAGGCTCAAGCTGCCATGGTGCATTCTCTAATAAGACTTCCTCACTTCCGGTTTTAGTTGCTCTACAGTCTGTGTTTGCAGAGAAAGTCTTATTTTAGCACCACATAGTATCATTACAGATAGGGAGGTGTATGTGTCATCCCTTTCCATAAATACATAAAATTCACAGAAAGGAGGATTACCTTTCACTTTACCATTAGCACAGGCTAGACTCTGTAAGGGCAACTGGATGGATGGATGGATGGATGGATGGATGGATGGATGGATGGACAGATGGATGGATAGATGGATGGATGGGTGGATGGATGGATGGATGGATGGATGGGTGGATGGATGGATGGATAGATGGATGGATGGACAGAAGGATGGATGGGTGGGTGGATAGAAGGATGGATGGACAGATGGATGGATAGATGGATGGATGGGTGGATGGATGGATGGATGGACAGATGGATGGATAGATGGATGGATGGGTGGATGGATGGATGGATGGGTGGACAGATGGATGGATAGATGGATGGATGGATAGAAGGATGGATGGGTGGGTGGATGGATGGATGGACGGATGGATAAATGGATGGATAGATAGATGGATGATTGGATGGATAGATGGATGGATGGGTGGGTGGGTGGATGGATGGATGGATGGACGGACAGATGGATGGATGGACAGATGGATGGACAGATGGATGGACAGAAAGATGGGCGACTGGATGGATAGATGGATGGATGAATGCATGTTAGCCAGGAAAACTAAAACAATGGTAACTGAAAATACTCAGATGAAACCACAGAGGCCAGGCATGGTGGCTCATGACTGTAATCCCAGCACTTCAGAAGGCTGAGGTGGGTGGATAACCTGAGGTAAGGAGTTCGAGGCCAGCCTGGGCAACATAGGAAGACCCTTTCCCTACTAAAAATACAAAAAAAAATTAGCTGAGAGTGGTGGCGTGCAGCATTTGTAGCCCTAGCTACTCGGGAAGCTGGGGTCAGAGGATCACTTGAGCCCAGGAGAGGTCAAGGCTGCAGTGAGTCAACATCATGCCACTGCACTCCAGCCTGGGCAACAGAATCAGACCATGTCTCAGAAATAATAACAATAATAAAATAAAAGCAAGTTTTTAAACTACACAAAGAATGGCAGATTAAGATATTATCCACATGACAGCTCCAAGTAGGGGCTCACAAAAAATGTTTTGAAAAAAATAAATAAATAAAAGAGATCAATAGTTATATATGGATGTTGGATTACAGCTAGGTTTTATTATCTCCTAAATAAAATGCTGAGTTTCAATATTTTCTAAAATAAATATATGCTGCTTTTATAATCAAAAAAACTTGTGGGTTTTAAAGTATAGACCAACTTGAAAAAGTCTTAAGATACAGAAAGAAAAAACAGTATGAAAATAAGGATGGGGATTGGGACGAATTTTTTTTTTTTTTTTTTTTTTTTACTCTTTACACATTTTTTTAAAATCTATTATGAACAGGCATGATTTTAAACTCATATTCCTAAACTATGGGGAGCATTTCTAACTTGGGAAATCTCTCCAGGTACCTACACCTCCAGCCAGTGTTTCCCACCCCACCCCCGCTTCCAATTTAAGAAAAAGCCTCCACCGAGCTCGCTCCCCTCTCCTGGCATCCGTCTGGCCCTTCCTCCCCTGCCTGTTCCTCCTCTCTGAGTGTACCTGGGGGACGTGTGGGTCACGTGGAGGAATTAACATTTGTGTTTTTGTACTGTGTGCAGGAACTGTGCAGGTGACATCAGTTACCACACACTCTCCAAACACCCTGGGAGGCAGGCAGCGCTGCCACGTCTTACAGTTGAGAAAACCCGGGCTCAGGGATGAGGAAACTCACCCGTGCTCCCCTTCAGGCAGCGACAAAGCCCGGCAGGAACCTGCCCCTCTTCCTGGTGGAATGAACAGGTGGGGCCAGAGTCCAGGAGTGCGTGTCCTGGGTGGCAACACGTGCTGCTCAGGCACCTTTCAGAAGAGGGAGGGTGGGTTTGAAAGTTAGACGTTCCTCAACTAAAGGCCCTTGGGTAGACGACCTCCCGTCTCTGGCACTTCCTCGTGCATGACGCCTGCCTCACTGTATGTCTACCACAATGAAATAAGCACACATTTCACGCGCTGGCAAAGCTCCAGGAAGGTCAAGGTGTTTGGAAGCCTTCCCTTTGGTGTCAGACACACCCAGGTCGCAGTCTCTTCCCTGTAACTTACTCCCACCAAGAGCCCAGGCAATTTGCTCCATTCAGTGATCTCGTCCTAAAACGAGAAGGCCCACTCACCGGTGGGCACCTTCTCTGCCACTCCATCACTGGGTTCCCTTAGGGCAGTGCAGGACCCCCAGGAAGCAGGCCTCGGGATCCTGGCTGGGCAGGTCACAGCTCATTGCCCACAAGATACCCTGAGCTCTTCTGACCTGGTGTGGGGAGAGCAAAGCCTCTGGCAATGCACGGGCCTCTGGGCTGATGCAGGAGCAAGGGCCCTGCCCTCATGGATCACAGAGGTGGAATCGAGGGAAAGTTCATTATCTCCAGCGGAAGGAAGAAAAGAAACAATGCACACAGCAGAAAACTTAAAAATGGGAAGAGGACAGGAGAGTGAGACCCCTGAAGCAAGCGGTGCCGAAGGACAGCTTCTGGGAGCTTCTGAGGTAAGTGCGCTAATAAATGCCACTTCTGGCTTAGGCTAGCATGCGGGGATTCCCATCCTTGGAAACTGTAATCCTTTATCTAAAAGCAAACGCCTACTTCACCAGGCACTCCTGGAGTTAAACGGGGTGTGTATAAAGAGCACGGTGCAGCCGCTGCCCTAGCAAGCCTTCTCACATGCAGCCAGGAGTGCCTCCCAAGGACAAGGTCATTCCCAAACTACAGAGGCCCCCCAGCAGGACAAGAAGAGGGCGCCAAGGCCTGGCAGCATCTACCCGGACAGGGCACCAAGGCCCAGTACCCACCCAGACAGGGCACCAAGGACCAGCATCTACCCGGACAGGGCGCCAAGGCCCGGCAGCATCTACCCGGACAGGGCGCCAAGGCCCGGCAGCATCTACCCGGACAGGGCACCAAAGCCCCGGCAGCATCTACCCAGACAGGGCGCCAAAGCCCCGGCAGCATCTACCCGGACAGGGCGCCAAGTCCTAGCAGCATCTACCCGGACAGGGCGCCAAGTCCTAGCAGCATCTACCCGGACAGGGCGCCAAGGCCCGGCATCTACCCAGACAGGGCGCCAAGGCCCGGCATCTACCCGGACAGGGCACCAAGGCCCAGCGGCATCTACCCAGACAGGGCGCCAAGGCCCAGCATCTACCCAGACAGGGCACCAAGGCCCAGTACCCACCCAGACAGGGCACCAAGGCCTGGCATCTACCCGGACAGGGCGCCAAGGCCCGGCAGCATCTACCCAGACAGGGCACCAAGGCCCAGTACCCACCCGGACAGGGCACCAAGGCCTGGCATCTACCCGGACAGGGCACCAAGGCCCGGCAGCATCTACCCAGACAGGGCACCAAGGCCCAGCACCCACCCGAACAGGGCGCCAAGGCCCAGCATCTACCCGGACGGGCTCCCGGCATCTTCCCGGCAACTGTCCCATTTCAGTCTCACAGCTCACACACTTGAGACAGGCAGATCTACCAGTGTCTTCATTCCATAAATGAAAAAATGCTCAATGCACAGAAATACTAAGTTTCTAGTCTCAGAAGACTGAACAAAATTAGCAGCTGACCAACACCAAAGTTCAATATTCTCCTCTCTTCCTCTGTCTCTGGAGCCTTCAACAAGGGGCCTCAAAAAAAAAAAAACCACCTGAGACGTTGTTATCTGTCCCCTAGTGAGCTGGCCCTCACAAATTAGCAGGGATTCACCCCTGCTGGTCACAAGTTTAAGAGGTTTGGTCAGAGCCATGGATTCCAGCCCCTGTGGTCTCACCCCATGAGGATGCCTGCTTCCGACTCTGCGGTCAGGTTCGCAGCCAGACGCAAGGGAGGTGAGGGGGCACTCGTGTGTCCGGCCCCTTAACCACTGCCTGCTATGAGCTCTTCGGGGAGGCGATGCGTCGTGCAGAGAGGGGACACCTCAGCTGTGAAACTTGTTGTGTGGATTTCCTGATCTGCTTCCTGTATCTCATTAATGGATTTTTTAAAAAATGCAAGCGTCTGAGATCCATGCGGTATGGAGCTTAGTGACTCCGTCATTCCTTCATTGCTGACATGACGATACACCTGCATGGACCATACTTGAAAGTAGAAGAGGAATGAGATGTCCTTGCACAGAAGTGTGCGATCAACTTGGTCCAAAACAAGATTGGACAGGGAGCCGCTGGCGCCTGTCCTCACCCTAGTTATAACACAGCCTGTGCTCACTGGAATCGCAGATTTGGAAGTACTGAAAGAAAACCAGATGAAAATAAATCATTGTATTCATTCAAAAGAGCCTTTGATTCAGAGGAGTACAAATCTTACTCTAGGTTTCTGTGAGTGTCCTTGGGGTGGAAACTGAGAATACGTTGAAATAGGAAGCATCTGCCCTTCCCTGTGGCCCGACTCAAGAATTACTGATTCAGCCAAACATAAAGCATGAATACCAAGGTCGCACCAGAGCACCAAGGCTCTGGAGAGAGGCACCGGCTGAAAGACTCTCCTGAAATGTCCAGCTCTGAAACCCAACTCTGAACAACGTTTGGGTCAACTTGACTCTTTTAAAATAAATCTGTTTCATTTTAAAACTGAAATCAAAGTTGAGTGTCCTACCAGGACGCTCAGCTGGAATCGGAAATGAGAGATTCCTGGGCTGAATAAATCCTACAATTGCTCACAACTGTCAATCTGTTAAATTCACATTGACATCTTAATATTGATAATTAATTAGCAATATTCATTCATTTGCTCATTTACTTAGCAGATATATATGAAGTATTTACAATGTGCCAGACAGTGCGCCAGCTACTAAAATGGTAGCAAGGAATGAGACAGACTTGGTCCCAGCCCCATGGGGCTCAAGCCTCAGTGCAGAAGGCAAGCGTTGAGCCACTGCACACGTTTGAATGGAGTCAGGAACCAGGACAAAGGCTTGAAGAGACTAGCAAGAAGACTCCAGGAGGGGCTAATATCCAGAATCTACAAATAACTCAAACAAATTGACAAGAAAAAAGTCATCAAAAAGTGGGCAAAGGATATGAACAGACACTTCTCAAAAGAAGACATTTATGCAGCCAACAGACACATGAAAAATGCTCATCATCGCTGGTCATCAGAGAAATGCAAATCAAAACCACAATGAGATACCATCTCATGCCAGTTAGAATGGCAATCATTAAAAAAGTCAGGAAACAACAGATGCTGGAGAGGATGTGGAGAAATAGGAACACTTTTACACTGTTGGTGGGAGTGTAAACTAGTTCAACCATTGTGGAAGACAGTGTGGCGATTCCTCAAGGATCTAGAACTAGAATTACCATTTGACCCAGCCATCCCACTACCGGGTATATACCCAAAGGATTACAAATCATGCTACTATAAAGACACATGCACACGTATGTTTCTTGCAGCACTATTCACAATAGCAAAGACTTGGAACCAACCCAAATGACCATCAATGATAGACTGGATAAAGAAAATGTGGCACATATACACCATGGAATACTATGCAACCATAAAAAGGATGAGTTCATGTCCTTTGCAGTGACATGGACGAAGCTGGAAACCATCATTCTCAGCAAACTATCACAAGGACAGAAAACCAAACACCACATGTTCTCACTCAAAGGTGGGAACTGAACAATGAAATCACTCAGACACAGGGTGGGGAACATCACACACCGGGGCCCGTCGGGGGCTGGGGGGCTGGGGGAGGGAAAGCATTAGGAGAAATACCTAAAGTAAATGACGAGTTAATGGGTGCAGCAAATCAACGTGGCACATGTATACATATGTAACAAACCTGCAAGTTGTGCACATGTACCCTAGAACTTAAAGTATAATAATAATAGTAATAATAATAATAATAATAATAAAGGCTCCAAAAGATAAGGACAGATAAACCTGGTTCTACTGTGGTGACAGGTGCGTGCTCCCAGAATGTGAAAGTTATGCTGCAGCATGAGAGAGGAGCAGGAGACCAGCCGGAGAAGTCCTCGAGGTACAGACAAGCTTGACAGGTTCCAGAGACCGAGGATGGCCGGAGCGCAGGGGTGCTTGGGGTCTGGCGGGGCCAGCACAAGGGCCCGGTCACCTTGACCACAATGGGATCTGCTGACGGCATTTAAAGAAAGGAAGCAGTGACGGGAACAGTAATATGATCAGTCTTGGGTTTTAGAAAGATTGCTTTGTGTCCTTTTCTACAAAAAAGGATTGAGCGGCTCCTAGATGGGTTTTGTGTCACGCTAACACTGTTCAAATAAATGACCTAGATCTGCATGTCTCAACGTGAGTCAATTTCATAAACAAAATTTTGAATTTCGGAAGGTTTGCAGTTGCAAAAAGATACTGGATAATTCTATTTACGTATATTTTAAACATTAAAAAACACCTATGTCTTTTATGGAAGTGTAAAAACAGAGAGAGGAAGGACAGGCATGGATTCTTGTGTATTGATCACTTCTGAAGAGGAGGCCGGGGACGGGACCACAGGGCTTCCAGTGTCTCTGTTCACCACATAGACCGTATCATTCAGGTTCCTTCTTCGTGTGTGTGTGTGTGTGGTTTTTTTTTTTTTTTTTTTTTGGAGAGCTAGGGTCTCACTATGTTGCCAGGCTGTCTTCAACTCCTGGGCTCCACTGGTCCTCCTGCATCAGCCTCCTGAAGAGCTGAGATTACAGGAGTGAGGCACCACACCTGGCCTCATGTAGTTTCTTACAAACAAACAAAAAATATTTGAAGCCTAAGTGGCAAAATGATAACACGTATTAAATCTTAGTGGGATCCATGAGTGTTTTTTTATAGTGCATTATGGTGTTTGAAATATTTTACAATTTAAAACGTAATGCCATATGTTTAAACAACTACCATTATTTATCAATTAAGTAATCTGGCCTGCTAATAAAAATGAATGTAAACCATACAACCTTAAACACACCTAAGTACAGTTAATCACCAGGTAAGAATTCTTCATGCCTCTGCCGCTGAGTAACTTACTCAGTTACTAAAAGTTCCAGCCAAGTGGAAATACAGGAATCTAAATAAAAACTTGTGTTTTGTCCTTTTTAAAGTTCTGAGCTGTTGGTTTCATAAAAGAGAGACTTGTCCAAGATTACAAACAAGTTATGGCAGAGTTGGATGTAGAACAGATTCCCAAACTCTGCCTTTTCTAATAATCTCATGGGTTTATTTGCATCGTTGGTATAAACTGAAAGGAGGGCAGAAACCCGTCTCCTACTTCTTTTTTGTGTTTTGTTTCAGTTAAGATTTGACAGAGTCCCAATTCTACTGCACCTGCATCATCAAAACTGTCAGCACGATTCTCAAAAGTAGGATATTCAGCTTGTACTTGCTACTCAGACTTTGTGATGGGGGAACAATGACCATTCGCTGCTTTAGATCCAGGGAAAATGCCTGAGATCCCCAAAGGCAAGCACACCGTGGCCAACCCCAAACCAGCCAGGTGACTGAGTGCAAAGGGAAGGAAGGTTGATGACATGAGAATTGATTTGTCATTGTTACTGATACTTTAGCTACTATTTTTGATGCAGAAATCAAGACTTGTGGTCTGTCAAACAAGAGTGCAGTTATGTGAGCAGGAAGAGACCGTTTCATATCCAGATGGTCCTGCAATTGCCAGGCAGGAGTGTGGATGCAAAACCGATGTGTCTACAATTATAGCTTGAGACTGAATGGGAACAATCTGATGTTATCATTCGTTCTTTACAAACTCTTTTAACGTCTCACTAAATATGATTTATAGATGAAGGTTGTCAACATACTGGTTTTTACTTCATTGTTTGTTAGAGACAAGGTCTCACTCTGTCACCCAGGCTGGATTGCAAGGGTGCAATCATGGCTCACTGCAGCCTGGGACTCCCAAAGCGCTGGGATTCACAGGCATGAGCCAATGGACCTGGCCAACATATTTGTATTTCGTTTTTTTCTCTAAAACACAGGTTTGAAGTTAACGACTGTAGCGTGTTCGGGGTGAGATGAGAGAACAGTTCAGTCTCACAGAGGTTATTATTTAGGAAAACAAGGATCCCACCTTGGCAAACGCCACATGGCACCCAGGCTGGACCCTGAGCAGGCTGCCGTGTGCGGCTTGCCGGGCGCCGGGCGCCAGGACAGACGCTGCTGTGGAAGAGCATCTCCCCCGGAGACCGTCCAGTGTTCGGAATTCCCAAGGGGGAACCCCTGAGCGCATGAGACAGTTTCAGAGGAATAAAGCCAGGTGGCGCGGGAGTCGGCCAGGTCAGGCAGGCTGCCTCTCTGCAGAGAAGCAAAGCACACCCTGATCTTTGCTCTGATGAGCTCCTGACAGCTCACCCTCACCAAGGTCTGTGTGGGCTCCACCAGCGGACACCTCAGGAGGTGCTCTCCTGTAAGAGCTCTGCCTTCTCCTGCCAGGTCACCTGCATTCGGCTATCGGCCACCCTCTTTGGGGGTCTCCAGTGAGCCGCCTCCCACTCTGACTGGCTGTCGGCAACAGGAGTTCCTACAGAAGGGCTTCTGATTTTGTACAGGGGCTTCCGAGGACCTAGGGCATACTGTGGATGCCCCTTAGAGCGTGAGAATGCAATACCTGATCAGGCTGCCACGCCATTCCACCCTGATTCAAAAGCACATGACCTTGTAATGGCAGCGACTCAGGCTGTGAAACACCCTTATGTTGGGCTTTGCAAACAGAGACCCTTTCAGATAACAGCTGAGAAGGCCAAACAGCAGCAACGTGGCCTGAAACGTACGTGGCCTTAAAGTGGGGTTTCATTTCCAATGATCGGCTGCCACTTTCGTTTAATGATACGAGATTTTACTGCAGGAGATGCCACTAAACTAATCACAGTTTGTTTCAAAAGTCAGCCACATCTGCCCAAATGCTATGAGTTCCTGCTCCTGCGGGAAGTCAAGTGTTGAGTGCCTATCACACGTGTGCTTTTTAGGGGGCCACTCACCTAGCTGTTCATATGTGACTTTTCACTAGTTTTTAAAAAATTTTTTAGAGATGGGGCCAGGCGTGGAGGCTCATGCTTGTAATCCCAACACATTCGGAGGCTGAGGTGGGGGGATCACAAGGTCAGGAGACTGAGACCATCCTGCCTAACACGGTGAAACCCCGTCTCTGCTAAAAATACAAAAAATTAGCCAGGTGTGGTGCGGGCGCCTGTCGTCCCAGCTACTTGGGAGGCTGAGGCAGGAGAACGGTGTGAACCTGGGAGGCAGAGCTTGCAGTGAGCCGAGATCGCGCCACTGCACTCCAGCCTGAGTGAAAGTGCAAGACTCTGTCTCAAAAAAAATAAATAAAAAACTTTTTTAGAGATGGGGTCTCACTATGTTGCCCAGGCTGGTCCCGAACTCCCGGGCTCAAGTGATCCTCCCACCTCGGCCTCCCAAAGTGTTTCGATTACAGGCATGGGCCACTGTGCCTGGCCCACGTGTGACTCTTTTTTTATTTTTTTAAATTTTTTTGAGACGGTCGCTCTTGTTGCCCAGGCAATGGCGCGATCTTGGCTCACTGCAACCTCTGCCACCCAGGTTCAAGTGATTCTCCTGCTTCAGCCTCCCGAGTAGCTGGAACTAAAGGTGCCCACCACCACGCCCAGCTAATTTTTGTATTTTTAGTAGAGACGGAGTTTCACCTCGTTGGCCAGGCTGGTCTCAAACTCCTGACCTCAGGTGATCCACCCACCTTGGCCTCCCAAAGTTCTGGGATTACAGGCGTAAGACACCACGCCCAGCCCCATGTGTGACTTTTTTGATGCATATTTCCAGTTTGTATGTTAGACTTCAATAAAATTTTCTTTAAAAAGCAATTCCTGCAGCCAAGCAGTCTCCAAATTAACTGGGAGAGATAAGCTAAACACATGTGAAATACATTTCAACATTCATGGTCTTACTTGCACAAGACTGCCCCAGGTCCTATAGGTAACACATTTCAACATTCATGGTCTTACTTGCACAAGACTGCCCCAGGTCCTATAGGTAACACATTTCAACACTCATGGTCTTACTTGCACAAGACTGCCCCAGGTCCCATAGGGACAGTGTGAAAAGTCATCAGCTTGACCCTCATGGAGGTGCCACCAAGCACTAGTGAAGACCAAAAGCAGAAAAGATGCATCATGAGGTCACGCAGCAAGTGCTGAGGGGGTGTTACAAGATAACCCGACGGATGATGGAAATAGGGAACGAGACACTCCCCAGCGCCCTGGTCAGGTCATGGAGCGGTGGCAGGCACAGGGTTACGAGGAGCACCCAGCTGCCTGGGACAGGACTTCAGGAAGAGGAGCATCGTGACTGGGGACGGATGTATGGTGGCTGTTACATCCTGGCTGAGAAGTTCAGCTGTGATGACCTGGCCTAGATGAGGTCATCCTTTTTGGAGCATGGGGGTGCACACAGGGTGGCAGCAGAGGCGGCAGGATTCAGTGGGGACACAGCAGACTGTGCCCAAGGCTGCCAAGTTCTAGGTGTGGCTCTGCTTTTGTGGGTGGCACAGAAGTGAGTCCACCCAACTCATGGCCTCTAGCAGGTCACTGCTGCCTCAGGGCACACACACCCAACATGTGGCAGGAGGGGACTGGGTACAGTCAACATTATCTAAACCAAGCCTCACCCAGGACATCAAAAGAGCCCACCTGGCTGGGCGTGGTGGCTCATGCCTGTAATCCCAGCACTCTGGGAGGCCGAGGTGAGTGGATCACTTGAGGTCAGCAGTTCAAGACCAGACTGGACAACATGGCAATACCCCATGTCTACTAAAAATACAAAAATTAGTTGGGCATGGTGGTGTGTGCCTATAATCCCAGCTACTCAGGAGGCTTAAACCTGGGAGGTGGAAGTTGCAGTGAGCTGAGATCACACCACTGCACTCTAGCCTGGGTGACACAGTGAGATCCTGTCGAAAAAAAAAAAAAAAGTGCTCAGCAATTTGTACTAAAAGTTTACTTCTGATGAATTGGCCCCTTTGGCATTATAAAATGCTGCTTGCATTATAGAAAGCTTCTGAGCGCTGCTTAACAGTTTTAACTTGAAGTGGATTTTATCTTATATAAGCATAGCTCCCTCCGCTCTCTAATGCTTTCCATTTGCGTGGAGTATCTGTTCCCATCCCTTCACTCTCAACCTGTGTTTCCTCAAAGGCCAAGTGGGTCTCTTGTAGGCAGCATATAGTGGGGTCTTATATGTTTTTTTAACCCATTCATGCACTTTATGTCTCTTGATTGGAGAACTGAATGCATTTATGTTCAAGGTAATTATGATAGGTAAGAACTTACTACTCCCATTTTCTTAATTGTTTTCTGGTACTTTTGTAGGTCTTTTGTTCCTTTCTTCCTCTCTTGCTGTCTTCCTTTGTGATTAGACTTTCTCTTGTGGTATGCTTTGATTCTTGACTTTCTACCTTTTGTGTACCTACTATAGGTTTTTGCTCTGTGGTCACCATGAGGCTTACATAAAATACCTTATAGTTGTAACAGTCTATTTTAAGCTGACGATTTAACTGATTCAATAAAATAACTCTACATTTTTAACTCCTGCCCCAGACCCATTTTATGCTTTTGATGTCACAAATGACAGCTTTTTGTGCGGTATATCCCTTAACATATTACCATAGCTGTATTAACCAGGGTTCTCCAGAGAAGCAGAACCAACAGGAAGGCTAGATAGACCGGTAGATGAGAGGGGATTTGCTAGGGGAACTGACTCACACAGTTATTGAGGCTGAGAATCCCACAACAGCCTATCTGCAAGCTGGAGAACCAGAGAAGCCAGTGGCATGGCTCAGTCTATTGTCAGAGGCCTCAGAACCAGGGAAGCGAATAGAGCAACTCAGTCCAAAGCTGAAGGCCTGAGAACCCAGGGGGCCACTGGTGCAAGTCCCAGAGTCCAAAGGCTGCAGAACCTTGAGCTTTTGTGTCCAAGGGCAGAAGAAGACGGTGTCTCAGCTCCAGGACAGGGGAGAGCGGGAGAGAGAGAGAAAGAATTTGCCTTTCTTCTGCCATTTTCTTCTATCTGGGCTCTCAGACAATTGGACAGTACTGAGGGCAAATCTTCCTCACACTGGTCAAAATGCCAATCTCTTCCAGGAACACCCTCACAGACACTTCCAGAAATAATACTTTACGAGCTATTGGGGTGTCCCTTAATCTACTCAAGTTGACACCTTGAAATTAACCATCACAGTATCTTTTATTGTTTTAATAGTTTTGTCTTTTAGCCTTCATACTAAAGACGTAGTTAATTTACATACCATCGTTACAGTGTTAGAGTATTGTGAATTCAACTGTGTACTTACATTTACCAGTGAGTTTTACACTTTTCAATGTTTTCGTGTTACTAATTAGTGTCCTTTTCTTTCAGCTTGAAGAATTCCCTTAAGCATTTCTTATAAGACAGGTCTGGTGGTAGTGAACTCCCTCAGCTGATGTTTGCTTGGCAAAGTCTTTCTCTCCCCTTCATTTCTAAATGACAGCCTTTCTGGGTACAGAAATCTTGGTTGGCAAGTTTTCATTTCCTTCAGCACTTCGAATAGATCACCCCACTCTCTCTTGGCCTGTTAGGTTTCTGCTATGAAATTCACTGACAGGCTCAGGGTCACACAGCCAATTAGTGTTAGGGCTAAAATTAGAAACCAGACGCTGAGATCCTACTGCCCTTGTTACTATTTTGCCCTATTGCAATGCCAGACATATGAAAGAAGCTGAGAAGAAGTCTGTGATCCAACCATTTGTAAAGATTTCCACAAATCCCATGAAACTGCGGGAAACAGCCCATGCAACAAGCAGGCAGGCTTTCTGTGGTCATTCAGCTTGAGCAGATTGTTAAAGTCGTGCCGAAAACGGTAAGGCATTCATCTGCTCTCGCTGGCACTCTCTGAGAAAAGACAGTTAACAGAACCAGTAGGAAAGATGCTGTCCCTGCCCTTCCCCTGCCCTGGCGGCTGCGTGGTGCCACCTCCAGCTGGCGGAGGCTCCAGGGCAGGGACAAGCACTTCTCAGCACATGCTGCCACCACAAACCACACCCCGGCCATGCCACAGCCCGATGCAGAAGCACGTGGCATCCCCCATGGAAGGTGCCTGCAGTGTGGAGGCAGAGGCTGTAGCTTCATGGAGCTCATTTTAAAAGTTTTGATTAAAGGCTGGGTGTGGTGGCTCACATCTGCAATCCCTGCACTTTGGGAGGCTGAGGAAGGCAGATCATGAGGTCAAGAGATTGGGACCATCCTGGCCAACATGGTGAAATCCCATCTCTACTAAAAATACAAAAATTAGCCAGGCGTGGTGACGCGTGCTTGTAATCCCAGCTATTCCAGAGTGTGAGGCAGGAGAACTGCTTGAACCCAGGAGGTGGAGCTTGCAGTGAGCTGAGATTGCGCCACTGCACTCCAGCCTGGTGACAGAGCGAGACCCCATCTCAAAAAAAAAAAAAAAGTTTGATTATCAGTATTTCACATCATTTAGGCTGGCACACAGACTGGGCCTCTATCTTCTTATCTCAATATTTGTCCTCAAAATATCAAATCCCATCTAATAAGATGTCGTACTTAGACAGGGGATTCTACAAATCCCAAGAGATTCATAGAAAACAAAACCCCACAGCACTTTCAGGTAATTGTACAGATGAAATACTGCCAGCTCAGCCTACAGGGAACAGATTCAGCACAAAGTGAGACTGGGCACTGGACTCCCAAAGTACTCTGGGCAGGATGCAAGAAAACCTCTCAGCTGCAAACAGAGGCCTCTCCATGGAAAGGAAGAGGGACTCCCCAAACAGATCCAAGAGCCCAGAGGGCGCAGCCAGGAGTGTGGAAGCCACGTGGGATGAGGCCCGAGCCCTGTCCCGAGGCTGCCAACCTGCACCCAGCTGCACTTCAGGACTGCGCGGGCCACACACCCCTGTCTGCCACCCACTTCTCCCTTTCTGAACAGGAAGGTTATGATAGGTACTTTTATGTGTCCCCTTGGCTAGGCCACAGTACCCAGATATTTAGTCAATCACAGTCCAAATGTCACTGTGAAGAGTTCTGTTTTGAGACAGAGTCTCACTCTGTAGCCCAGGCTGGAGTGCAGTGGCGCAATCTCGGCTCACTGCAACCTCCGCCCCCCGGGTCATGCAATTCCCATGCCTCAGCCTCCCGAGTAGCTGGGATCACAAGTGCGTGCCACCACACCTGGCTAATTTTCGTGTTTTTAATAGAGACGGGGTTTCACCATGTTGGCCAGGCTGGTCTCAAACTCCTGACCTCAAGTGATCTTCCCACCTCGGCCTCCCAAAGTGCTGGGATTACAGGCATGAGCCACAGCACCTGGCCTAAGGGTGTTTTTTAAAGACATGATTAACATTTACATGGGAAGATTTTGAGTAAAGCATGTTTCTATTCACAATATGGGTGGGCCTCGTCCAATCAGTCAAAGCCTTAAAAAGGCGGAGGTTCCCCGAGGAGGAGGGACTGCAATGCCAGCACTTCCCTGGGTCTCCAGCCTGCCGGCCTGCCCTGCAGATCTCAGACTTGCCCCACCACCATCGGATGAGCCAGGTCCTTCAATCTCGCTCTCTAATCCCTCTCACACGTGCAGACACACACACACATGCACACACATGTACCCAGTTGGTTCTGTTTCCCTGGAGAACCCTGACCAGCATGAGGGCCTACAGCAGTTCTCCTGTGCCTGCCCAGGGCTGTGCACTGTGGGCTGGGGGTGGGTCTCTCATTGCTTTGGAGCACCAGCCTTTGCATTAGAGGAAGGACTGGAACCCAGGGAGGCACTTTCACACCTGACTTCCATGATGACTTCCTGGAGCCCAAGTCTGATGCCACAACAGGATGAGACTTGGGGATCGCTGTAGCCTTTTTTATGTGGAAGAGACATGACCTTAGTGGAAAGAGCAGATTCTATTTTCCAAAGATGCCCCATGGATGAACCCTGCTCGGCACGCCCATCCCGCCCAGTGAGATTCCCCTGCGCTCACAGTTGAGACCCCGTTCCCTCCCCTTCTACGTGGCAGGCCAGGGACTGAGGGGGAAGCAACACAACATGACCTCCCCGCCTCTTGAGAAAGGTGACCCGGTTCCACCTGGCTGTTTTCTCAGGTCACAGTCCGTGGTGACCCTGACTCAACACACAGGGAGTCCACTGCATCAAGGCTGCCACGCTGCAGCGAGTACACGGACGGTCACACAGTGACATGGGAAAGTCCCCGAGGGGCCCCTGCTGCACCAGCCCCCAGTGTGTGAATCCTCCTGGCGCAAGCCTCAGGCAGCAAGTCAGTGGCCTCCATGGTTCCAGCCCTTGGCCTTCAAGCTCCGCATCTGGTGCTGAGTGGCACCAAGGTGAGCTGTGCCCAGCGAGACTGCAGACTTTTAAGCAAAATGAATGCTATTGCTACTAATACAGGAACAGAAAACCAAACACCACATGTTCTCACTTATAAGTGGGAGCTGAACCATGAGAACACATGGACTCAGGGAGGGGAACAACACACACTGGGGCCCGTAGAGGGCGGCGGAGGGAGAGCATCAGGATAAAGATTAAGCCTGCTGGGCTTAACACCTAGGTGATGGGTTGATATGTGCAACAAACCACCATGGCACACGTTTACCTATGTAACAAAACTGCACCTCCCGCACATGTACCCTGGAACTTAAAATATAAATAAATAAATGCTATTGTTTTAAGCCACTAAGCTGTGCATGGCTTACTGAACCACCATGATATTGGAACAAGGGTCGTGATACGAATATTCAGAACTGTGAACTGCATCTTGCAGGAATGGGAAGCTATGAAAGGCCCACTATTGTAAGAATTTTAAAAAATAATTGCTCTGAGCTGGGAGTGGTGGTTCATGCCTGTAATCCCGGCACTTTGGGAGGCCAAGGCAGGAAGATCACTTGAGGCCAGGAGTTCGAGACCAGCCTGGCTAACATGCTGAGACCCCATCTCTACTAAAAGTACAAAAAAAATAAATAAATAAGCTGGGTGTGGTGGAGGGCGCCTGTAATCCCAGCTACTCAAGAGACTGAGACATCAGAATTGCTTGAACCCTGGAGGCGGAGGTTGCAGTGAGCTGAGATGGTGCCACTGGATTCCAGCCTGGATGACAGAGCCAGACTCCATCTCAAAATATAATAATAATAATAATAATAATAATTGTTCTGACTACTGCAGGAGGGCCTGTTCAAAGAGAGGATGTGCAGAGCCTCTCCAGAGACTACTGCAGAAGTCCAAGCATGAGGTGGAGGTGGCCCGGACAAAGATGGTAGACTTCATAGAAGCACACCCATATGTATGTCCCCACGACTCTACACCTTTCTAATAAAACAGTAACAATAACAGCTAACATCGGCACCGTGGTTTTTCATTTAAAAAACATTCTATGTGCATCTTCCTATTTAATGATTTCACTTTAGGACTCGGGATGTCTCCATGCTACAAAATTAATCCATACGAAACTCCGTCAAGCTCTAAAGCAGGGGTCTCCAATCTTTTGGCTTCCGTGGGCCACACTGGAAGAATTGCCTTGGGTCACACATAAAATAGACTAACACTAATGATAGCTGATGAGCTTAAAAAAAAAAAAAAAAAAAAAACCTCATAATGTTTTAAGAAAGTTTACAAATCTGTGTTGGGCCTCATTCAAAGCTGTCCTGGGCCACATGTGGCTCGTGGGCCATGGGTTGGAGGACCTTGCTCTAAAGTGTGAAGCTCCAATTTAACTCAGCCATAAAATCAGCTGACATTACACTTTTACTACACTCTGCTCCAGCACCCCTCACTGACCTCTCCGTGCTCTAGTCCTCACCACAGGGCCTTTGCACACAATGTTCCCGCAAACTGTCCCCTCCTGGGCTCCTGAGCCACCCCTCTCGTCCCTTAGTTCTCGGCCTAACATTCCTCTGTTACATGCATTCACGGGAATGTATTCCTCTCCTTCAATGCACTCGTCTCCGTGTGTTATTACCTAAGAATTAACGTAATTATATGCTGAATGCCTTTCACTGTATTAAAGTCTCAGCTGCAGATAGCAGGGAACTAGGCTGACTTTATTTACAACTGTATTCCCAGCACCTAGGACTGTGCCTGACCCACAGCAGGGTGGGGAGTGGGGGCGCGGGGGAACTCCACAAATATTTAGAAGAGAAGGAAATTCATGCTAATCCTTCAAACAAAATGTACATAAGACATGCAACGGTTTCTATTTCCAAGACAACATTTATTTCAAAATCATTTCTAGCAGGAACCTGGCTGTTGGCAAAAAGTAAACTCCTAGATGCTTTAATTTATTCTTGAAGTTTTTGCTCATTGTTAAATACTTTGCAAATATGTGCTGGATACCAACACTATAATTTTAGCTTAATTACAATGATTTCAAGAAGAAAAAAAAAACAAACTCAAGACCACAATTGACACGATGAGCCCTTGACCTCCGGAGAAGAGCAGATATCGCCCTGAGTCACCAAGGGAACATATGCTGAATGACAGGCTGATTTGTGATCAGGAAACCCGCTGTTCTCCCGGCCCTTCTCAAGCCCACTCAGACACCAGTCCTCCTTGATCACAGCCTTGGATGCAAGGAGGCTTAGAGGCACTGCAGCTGCCTAAGTGATTCCAGATTTGCAGGAGAGCTATTATTACTGAGCAATCTGTGCTCTTGGTATTTAGAAAACAACTGAAACATGTGCCCAGATGGAGGCGTCCACAGCACGGAGAGTCTCTCTGTATCAGCACAGGGACAAAGACGGGACCTGCTGGGCTCCCACTGCCAAGGTTGCTACCTGTACCGGAACATATGGAAACCCGATTGAAGCGGTTTTGTATTGGAGTTTACAAATGATGCGATGAGCTCCAAACCACCTTTCCGGATTCTTCCATCCACCCAGGGCAAGGTGCTCAGAGGTTCAAGTTAGGCCCAGACATCAGTCAACACAGAGTGCTGCTCCCTGGGAATTTCTTTAGTCTCAGAGCCACAACATTTAAGCTTTCTCCCCTCCTCCCAAGCCCAATGCTGGCTTAAATACAGTCACGAATGGTTCAGACGCAGACAGGTTCTGAGAAATGATAGTTAGATAACTTCATCACTGTGCAAACATCACACAGGGCACCTACACACCTAGACGGTGCAGCCTGCTACACACCTGTGCTCCACTGCACAGACTCCTGCTCCAGACTGCACACCTGTGCAGCGTGCACAATACTACAGGCAATTGTAACACAATGGTGTTTGTGTATCTACACTTTTCTAAGCATGAAAAAGACACAGGGAAAACAGTTTTATAATCTTACAGGACCACCGTCATCTTGGCGGTCTGTAATTGATCCGAACGTGGCTGTGCTACACATGACTATAATGTAAGCAACATCTTTTAACTGATTTTATTATGTGCTGTCTAATGCTATGGCCAGCAATGCCTGTGCAACTGACATGAAAAGTTCAAAGGCTTTATCTCATTACAATTTTTACTTAGTTATGCCCTGATGGGAGCATTGCAATGCCAGTTACCATAAATCTGCACACATCACGTTGTTGCTGGAGCAAATCTGTAGGCAATGGAACGCTCCCTTCCGTGATGTCAGGAATGGGGAGGATTATTCTAATAATAGCACACTATTAGCTCAGGATAAAAGGCTGAAGGGTTCCATTGACATCCATTAAGGGGTCCAAACTGGAGCCTGAGTAACTGCTCCTTAGTGGGAAATGGAGGCGGGAACCGCGGGGAATAGGGCGAACTTCTCACTCAGTGCCTGAGGGGATGGCAGGAACTTTAAAATCTGACGGCGGCGCCTTTCGTGGGCTGAGTAGAATAAAGCTCGCTGCACTGATTTGTTCCTTTTCTTTTCCTTAGAATAGACACTGGAGTGGGTGGAGGGGAAACGTGGTTTTGTAGGACTCTAAAAAGGTGGAGGGACTTTGGTTAACCCTCTTTTCATGCTCCAGAATGAGCCCCGCCTGAGAAGAGGGACCCCTGCGGAATCCCGCCCAGACCGCCCGGGGGCCTCCCCAGCACATGGGGCGGGGGCTGGAGGGAGCGCCCGGCAGGACTCGGGAGCCGCGGCCTGGTGGGGCGGGTGGGTCGCGGTGCTCGGGGCTCGCGGGGGTCAGCGGCCCGGACACCCCCGCACCCCGGGCGCAGCAGCAGAGGACCAAGGGCCACGCTCCCCTCCCCAGGGCCCCGAGTCCAGGAGAGACCCCCGTTCGCTCCGGACAGCCGATCCCAGCGACCGCCGAGAGCCAAACGGAGCAACCCCGGGAGGAGCCCCCGCCCTGGCCCCGCGCGCTTGGCTTCGGCTTCAGCTCCGGCTTCTGTGCCGGCTGGGGCGGCGGGACCCTCGGCGGGGGCGGTGACTGCGGGCGCGGCGCGGGCCGCTCATTGTCTTCCGGCCGGGGTTGCCGCGTCCCGGGGGAGGGCCTGTGGCGACCCCGCGAGGAGGCCCCCACGCCCCCCACGCGGCCTCCCGGAGACGAAGCGGAGACCACCCACCGCCGCCCACCCCGCCGCGGGCAGCGCTGCCCCCTCCTCTCTCGGTCCCCCCTCCCCTCCCCTCCCCTCCCCTCCCCTCCCCTCCCCTCCGCTCCCCTCCCTCCCCTGCCGGCCTCCCCTCCCCGCCTCTCCCCTGCCGGCCTCCCCTTTTCTCTCCTCCCGCCTACTGCCGCCCTCGCCGACCACCTCCCACCCGCCGCCCCCTCCGTCCCGCGCCTCGGGCTGCTTCCCGCTCCGCCCGCCAGGCCCCGCCGCTGCCTCCCCGGGGTCCGCCCTACCTCGCCGCGGCTCCTCTTCAGCCCCCGGGCCCGGGACGCGCAGCCTGGCGGGTGGGCTCCGGCGCATGCGCGCGGCCGCTTCCCGGCACCTGTGGGAGCCGCGGCCCGGCCTCTCCGAGCACCTGCGAGCGCGAGCTGCTCCTCCGACCCGCAGCGGGGCGTGGGCGGCAGAGGGGGCCGTGGACAGGCCTCTCCGCCTCTCCAGGCCGCGCGGAGCCAGCGCTCCAGCTCCAGGCTGCGAGGGGCGCGCGCAGCGCGCGGGGAGGGGGGCGGGCGCGTGCACACGGGGCGTTCTCGGGCGCGCGCCCCCTGGCCGGGTCTGCGGAGGGGCTGCGGGTTCCCCCGGGCTTCCCTGCCCCGCGCCTGCCCGCCGGGCGCTTCTCCCCCTCCAGGACCGCGGCCCACGCCTCCACCCGAGCCCGAGCCCGCGTCCACGCGCGGGGGCCGCTTCCTGCGAGGAGGAGGGGACAGGTGTCCGCGGGCGCAAACAGCGGAGTTTCGTGCGCGTATTTTTTGGTAAAAGTAGAGGCGATGCGTTGTTGACATATTTAGTGGTTAAAAACCTATTGCCAAATTCTCAACAGATTCCAGAATTTTTTAAAGTTCACAACACAAGAGTGGACGAAATGTCGGAGGTTTTCCTCATATCCAGAAATGTGGCCTCTGCCTCCCACTCGGGCCCTGCGGTGCAGACGGGTTCAGGGCGGCGAGGACTGAGCCAGGAGCGCCGAGAGTTCCAGCTGCTCCCAGGCTGGGTTCTAATTAACGCTGGACCCCTGCTGGTAAATGCTATTTTTAATGGCTTTGTGCAAATTAATGAAGATGAGATTTCCATAAGTACCGAAAGCCGGAGCCTTTACTTTCTCTTTTTTTGTTCTTTTTACTTGTGACAGTCTTTGCCAGTTCCATGCTGTATACACATAATGAGCCGTTACGACTCCAGCACCAAAGCTAACGCCCCGGGAACATCTTTAAAACCTTTTTCACTCAGTTGCCAAGAAGAGTAGTACCTGCTGTCAGTACTTGAATTACAGGAGGCTGAAACTCAGCGAGCTACTGGGATTTTTTGAAAATTGAAAACTTCTGTTAACTATAGCAGAAACAGACCTTTTTGGTGGGGGCTAAAATAATTCCCATGCTGCTCCGTTTTTATTTTGTTCCGTTTACTCCAAAAATGTTCCAAACTCTACTGTGATCTTCTTAGTGCATCTCTACCTCCTTTTGGCTGCAGAATAATACTTCTTTTTCTCTCTTTTTTTTTTTTTTTTTTTTAGAGATGGAGTCTCACTCTGTCGCCCAGGCTGGAATGCAGTGGTGCAATCTCGGCTCACTGCGATCTCTGCGTCCTGGGTTCAAACAATTCTCCTGCCTCAGCCTCCCAAGTAGCTGTGACTTACAGGCGTGCACCACCACACCCAGCTAAATTTTGTATTTTTAGTAGAGACAGGGTTTCACTGTACATTGGCCGGGCTGATCTCGATCTCCTGACCTCAAGTGATCCACCTGTCTTGGCCTCCCAAAGTGCTGGGATTACAGGCATGAGCCACCGCGCCTGGCCTAACTACCCCCATTCTTTTCCAGAGAAACGTGAGCAGGCCAAACAAAGCCTCACCTGGCTATCCCGCCACCCTGGGGTTGGGCCTGCAAAGGCCCGGGAGGTCACCTAAGACACGGTGTTCTGAACATGCAAGCCCCACAGCATCTTGTCTACCATCGTGCCAGCGTCCAGAGACCTGGGAATAGGTCATACCCCCCACTGCATTTTACAAGCTTGGCATACATTAGGTTCTCAATAAATACTGAATTAATGAAAAAAATTGCTGAAGTAACTTAAAACATCCATCCAAACCCCACACCATCTAGTAGATAAGTAGTCTGTGGGGAGTCCCATATTTTTCTTACTTTAGATATTTATTTTGGAAATGGACTGTAAGCCCAACATGGTCAATGAAACTTGCAGAGGAACATTTCATGCCTTTAATTAGTTCTTCGTAACTACAGGGACCTCTGGAGTTCCTGAAATTGAGCTGGGTTGTAATACTGTCAAGAAGAAGGAGGACCTATCTTAAATCTATTTCAAGGGTAATACTATTTTACTATGTAAATTTTCCCCTGGTCAGGGACAGCCTGATCCTGCATGGTAGACTCGAAGCATGCAAATATTTCAACATGCAAAACCGCCCTAAAAATATAAGCGAAGCTTATGGAGTTGTCCAGGGTACAGTGGTTTACTGGCCCCTGAATGCGGGACTCCATCAAACTGGGTTCCAGGCTGGGAGGTCTCTGAACCCAATTTGTAGACAGCCCGCTTTGGAGTTCAACCGATGGGACCTTAGACACCAGCCTCACCCTCTGCAAGTCTTGTGATTTGGAGCCAGATACTTGGCCTCTCTGTGCTCCAGGGAGACACCATTGCACCTACCTGAGAGGACTGAAGGAGACGATCCGTGCAACTCACTCAGGATACTGGATCTTAAGCCAACGGGTGGACTTACATTCGTCACCTCTGATTCTGTCGCCTCCTGCGCGGTGACTTAGCAAACACTTCTTACTCTCCAGCTCTGCTTCTTACTCTCCAGCTCTGCTGCCCTGTTCCAGTGCTGACACCAGACAACAGATAATTTCCCAAATGCTTGTATTAGCCCTTAGGAGTTCATGTGTTCCTCCCCCAACCAATAAAGCTGTTAAATCCCAATAACTGTCAGGAATGGAGCCAATTGCTATAAAGTACTTCCAGCTTCTTGGCATGAAAAAATAATTAGAATATATGTGTTGGCTTTGAAACAACACTCACTGGTTCAGTAAAAAATTCTCTGCATATTGTGCAAAAGTCGTCTTGGCCTTGGCACTCCCTTAGGTGAACCTTACCCGGCCCTGGCACTCCCTTAGATGAACCTTACCCGGCCCTGGCACTCCCTTAGGTGAACCTTACCCGGCCCTGGCACTCCCTTAGGTGAACCTTACCTACCTCAGTGCTCCCTCAGCTCTGATGAACTGTGTGCAATTGTGTTTTTCTCGCAAGCTGCTGCTTAAATACTGTGAAGCTCTTTCCTTATGTCAGTCTCTCCACCTATGTTACCAGCCAGCGCCTGAGACCCTCATATTAAGGAAACGGTGTGCTCCTAAGTCCTCCAAAATATTGTCCACTATTGACTATCGATAGCACACATGTATTGGCCATGTGCTAAGCATGTCATTCCCCAAATTTTATTTTATTTTTTTGAGACAGAGTTTCGCTCTTGTTGCCCAGTGTGAAGTGGAATGGCGTGATCTCAGCGTACTACAACCTCCACCTTCCGGGTTCACGTGATTCTCCTGCCTCAGACTCCCGAGTAGCTGGGATTACAGGTGTGTGCCACCACGCCCGGCTAATTTTTTTTATTTTTAATAGAGATGGAGTTTCACCACGTCGGTCAGTCTGGTCTCAAACTCCTGACCTGAGGTGATCCACCCACCTCGGCCTCCCAAAGTGCTGGGATTACAGGCGTGAGCCACCGTGCCTGGACCCCACATTTTAAATTACAGACAGTCCCAGGTTTAAGATGATACCCTAATTGTCCTGATTCGAATAGGGAAACGGAGGCCATGCTTTTTAGCTTTGTACCCCTGGGCCCAGCACTGTGAGGGCATGAAGCCAAGCTCGGTAATTGTTCAGTAAATGAAGGAGTGAGGCCTGTTGAGCCCAAATGCCCATTGCTCATCATCCCTGACAGGCTCTCCCAGGGGCTGCAGGGGCCTGGGCACATGGTTCCCTCAAGCAGACTGCAGGTTACCCACAGGCAACACGCTCTGCAAGTGAATTAACGCTGCTGTCCCCAAATGGCCAGTACGTTTATTAGGGGGAATCCTAGTAACCATTTTTCAGAAAAATAAAGGAAATAAGATGGCAACCATTACTTTAAAATAGTTTCAAGGCATATATTAATAATGTTAGAGCAAGTTAGCTGCAATTTAAAATATTTTGAGGGTTGGGGGCAGTGACTCACATCTGTGGTCCCAGCACTTTGGGAGGCTGAGGCGGGCAGATTGCTTGAGCCTAGGAGTTGGAGACCAGCCTGGGCAACATGGAGAAACCCTGTCTCCACAAAAATACAAAAAATTAGCCGGGCGTGCTGGCGTGCACCTGTAGTCCCAGCTACTCAGGAGGCCGAAGTGAGAGGATTGCTTGAGCCTGGGAGGTCGAGGCTGCTCTGAGCCATGATTGTGCCACTGCACTCCAGCCTGAGCAACACAGTGAGACCCTGTCTCAAATATATATTTATTTATTTTAAATATAAATTTTATGTTATATTTTTTATATTATATATAATATAATACATATTATATATTATATATTATATAATAATATATAATATATAACATATATTTTTATATATTTTTATATTCATTTATATTTATACATAAAATATAAATTTATATTATTTATATATTTTATATATTTTATATTTTATATATAAAATATATTTTATTAAAATATATAAAATATATATTTTACATGTAAAATATATAAAATATAAATTTTACATGTAAAATAAATAAAATATATATTTTACATGTAAAATATATAAAATATATAAAATTTATATATAAATATATAAATATATATAATAAATAAATAATATATAATATGTAATATGTACATATATATTTTATATATAATATAATATATTTTATTATATATAATAAAATATATAATATATTTATAAATATATATTTTATATATAATATATAATATTTATTTTAGATATAATATATAAAATATATATTATATATAAAATTTATAAAATATATTTTATATACAAAATTTATAAATATATATTTTATATATAAATTTATAAATATATTTTATATAATATATAAATGTATATTATATATATTTTAAATATAAAACATATAAATATATATTTTAAATATAAAACATAAAATATATGTTTTAAATATAAAACATAAAATATATGTTTTAAATATAAAACATATAAAATATATGTTTTAAATATAAAACATATAAAATATATGTTTTAAATATAAAACAAAATATATGTTTTAAATATAAAACATAAAATATATGTTTTAAATATAAAACATATAAAATATTTGTTTTAAATATAAAACATAAAATATTTGTTTTCAATATAAAACATATAAAATATTTGTTTTCAATATAAAACATATAAAATATTTGTTTTCAATATAAAACATAAAATATTTGTTTTCAATATAAAATATATAAAATGTATTTTTTTCAAGGTATCTTTTAATAATGTTAGAACACGTTATCTACAATTTCCACACAAATATGCATGGTATATCTATATGTGGTCTATCTACGGTTCCAAAAAATAACAGGTGGTAGCGACTATTTCCATTTCTCAGTTGAGGAAACTTAACATTCGAAGAGGTCCGCGTAACTCATTCAAGGGCACGCCTTTTCCGTGAGGCGGAGCTAGGGTTCAGATCCTAACTCAGGGCCCTTGTTTACAGCAGTCGCCAAGGAGAACTGCTCTCCAGAGGGGTAAGCAGGTCTGTGCTACAGGATGTGCTTCGTACACCAGGAATCTGTATGCTAAAAATAACTAAAACTGGCATCCTAGCACATCTTATAGCTTAATTTCACCCCATGGGTTTCCATCCCAATCCTGAAAATATTTCGTGCTATGAGTTGAAAGTTATCCTTAGAGTGTAAATCTCCCAGCGTGCATGCCTCTTGAACTTGTCTGGGTCGCCCGAGATGGCAGGAACCCCGAGTTCGAGGTCAGCGGCAGAGGGTGGCCTGTGGCTGGTACAGCCCAGGAACTGGGATGCGGCCAGGGTTGGCCATCCTGCCAGCGAGGCAGGACCTCCGCAAGGGCGTGTCCTGTTGTCACATAAATCAGTTCTAAACCATGCTGCTGTCACTAGAAAAGAGTATTAGCCGTAGCTTTGATGCTATGCAAGGCTCAACAAGACAAAAACCCAAGTAAAAGTGTATCTGTGATGTTCCTGATCCCACTGCTGGTAATACAGTGACTGCAAACAAATTTCATTTTCAAGCCATTAGTTACTTAGAATAGGTATAAGTAATACATCCTCAAACCTATAAATCCTATAGGACCATCTGCCAAATAACACATTATTGTGAGCCACAGTTTAAAGATTGTTAAGGGTTGAATCGTGTCCTGAAGAACAAGATCCGTTGAAGTCTTAAGCCTCGTCCCTTGGAATGTGACTGTATTTGGAAAGAGGCTTTTTTAGAGGTGATTGCGTTAGTGTGAGTTTGTTAGGGCAGGCCCTCATCCAGCATGAGTGGAAGGAAGTCGAAATTCAGACACAGAGACACACACAGAAAGAAGATGATGTGGGGGTGCCCAGGGAGGAGGGGGGTGCGGGTAGGCGGGGATTGCAGCGATGACCTGCCAGCCACAGAAAGTGGGGAGGGTTCCTGTCCACACTGGCAGCTGGAAGAGATAGGAAGCCTCCTCCCCAGATCCTGTGAGGGAGCGTGGCCCTGCTGACGTCTTGATTGTCGGTGTCTGGCCTCCAGAGCTGCGGAGAATCCGCTTCTGTGGTTTTCAGCACCCCTTCCCCCGTCCCCCCTCGTGTGGTACTATGTTACAGCAGTGCCAGGACACTCATCCCAGGGTTTTGTGTCTCTTCCATACAGGCAGGGCTTTCCATGTTATTGGGAGTGACATGTCAGTTTATGATTTTAAAGTTTTCAATCCATTATAGACAGACAGCATTTCAATTTACAATACAAATAAAATTTGTAAAAGACATACAGAATACAAAACCATTACCTTAGTGTTAGGTTAAACAGGTGCAAAATCGCGCTGTCAAACTGGTACACAACTTTCTAAACACTGGTTTTAGTTTTAGTACTGGTGGCGATGTTGGTGCTTCCTGGAGGGTTCATGGCCCACAATTGTCACACTTTGAGCTGCATAGCTGAGGGTCACCGGGTGATGACTGAGCAATTGGCTGGTCCCGGAGAAACACAATGCACAACCGTGCCCTGGCAAAGGCCTCACCGTGCCAGGTGGGCGCAGCTGGAGTGGTTCCCAGACTCAGTTTTTCCAAACAAAGTCTTCCGGCCGAATTAGACAATACACTTGGGAAAAAGTAGTTGTGGGGTATAAATGTTTGAAAATGGCTCTAAACTATTTCCATCAATATAAGAGGACATCTAACTGCTCAGCCAAATAGGCCTCGATGTCTTCTGACCAGGATGACGAATCGCTCCTTCCGGCTGCTGTCTGGGATTAAAATGCTACTGTTTGTAGGGTGCCAGGAAATCACTTTGAAAAACACTAACAGTGAAACTTGGATGGCCTCTCTGTGTAACACCCAGGCCTTTCAGGATGTGGGGATGCACGGGATTGTGTACTTAGGAGGGTGCGGGACACTGATCAGCTGCAGAGCTTCTGCTCGGGCGCCCTGGGAGGTAGGTCAGCCGCCTGTGCAGCTGCATGGGGCTGGGTCACAGGGAGTGGTCAGCCCCGACCTTCCTCCCCGGCTGCCCCTCCCCCAGCTCCAAGGGTGTCTGTTCTGCAGCAGGAGGCATGGGAAGTGAGGAGAGTTGGGGGCTGACCACAGAGCCTCTCCCAGCTCCACCTGGCTCTGTGGCCCTTGCAGCCCTGAAGCCCCCACACCATCCTGAGAGCCCCTGTTCCTGGCATCCCAGGCGGGAGCCTGCAGGGAGCTCTGGGAGCCACAGAGGAGAGGACTCGGAGGAGACCGGGTCAGAGAGGGGTCGGCAGGACCTTCCTGCCCTGGGTGTTTCCTCAGAAGGCTTTGCCCTCTTTCTGGGCAGCCCCAGCTGCTCAGCAATACCGAGCTTCAGCGGGTTCTTCGCTGGAAAGGACCTGCAATCCTCAAACTGCTTTGGCCTCTGCACCTTCCAGCAGGACCCTGCTGCGATCAGAACTCCTGTGTCCAAATTTTAACACACCAGAGAGTCTCCAGAGAAGTCGCCTGCCGTACCGGGGTCCCACCAGACAGAGCTGAGACAGGAAAGGGACTCTAGGTTCTAGGGAACCACAGACCTGGAGCGGTGGTAGGCAGTGTTGGGGGCGCCTGTTGGAATAGACAGCTCTCAGGTAACTCTTCAACCAAAGCACATGCTGAGGAAGGTGAGCGGTGGCAGGCAGGTGGCTCTTTCTGGCCTGGAGGATTGTGTCTCTTTCTCCTCTGCTTCCATTTTCACATCTCCTTCTCCGTCTCTGCCTCCTTCTTAAACAGACCCCTCTGATCACGCTGGGCCAGCCCAGATAGTCCAGGGTCATCTATTCATCTCAGGATCCTGAGCTCGGCCGCACCTGCAAAGTCCCTTTGCCACATAAGGCCACATATCCACTGTATCCAGGAATGAGGACATTGACATCCATGAGGGGGCCTCTGCCCAGCCGCAGGACGCTGCAGAGAGGGCTGGGTGTTAGGGAAGAAGCAGAACACCACAGACGGGACTGCGTCTCGGATCAGGGCCCAGCAGGCCCTGCTCCCCTCCAAGCTCCAACCGCTGCTCAGAGCCGACCCACTGCAAGCAAGCAGTACACGTTTGTTGAAAAATTGAAACCATCTAAGTCAGGAGTGAGGAAATTATGGGATAATCGAAGCAATCGCGGCCCATAGGGATGCATGACTGAGATGGAGGTTGGGGGAAACTGTTACTACGTAAGAGCTCCTACCTACCGACCATGGGTGACACGCAGACACCTTCCCATGCCTGATTCATTCACATCTCCTACTAGCTGCGTGAGGCAGCTCCTACTGGCTCCGATGAAACAGATGTGAAGTAACTAGCTCAAGCAGCTCTAAGTCCAAGTTAACGTTTGGGTTTCGGGGCCTGTGTGCTTCATCCGTCATTTGTGTTTCTGAAAAGCGAGATGAATAAAAGTTCCAGAATGGCAAACACGATCTTCAGGCCCCAGGACAGCAGCACTGAGTGATTCTAGTCACACGGGGAGGCAGCCGTGGGCACGCCTGTCCCTGGAGCTCACAGCCCCGGTGGGCAACCGTGGACCGACAGATCCCAGAACCTGGGTGAAGAGTTCCCATCTAAAGCCTGCACCTCCTCCAGAAAATCAAGAGGGGTCTGTTGTAAACTTTGAATATGTGAAAAACCAAGCCCAAATTTACTGCTTGTGCGAGTCAGATGTACATATGTTGAATTTGCTCAAAATAAGGTAAACTAAAATGTCTCCTGCCACCAGAAATTGTTCTTTCTGTCTCGGCTGAGTATGGATGCAGATCCTTTTAGGCTGTGAATGTACTGTTGGGTTTGGCTTAGAGATGAATGAATGGAAGAGTATTCACATATGGGCTACTTGGCACTGCTAACTCCTGCTAGCCTGTATGAGAATTCCATTTCATGACCTAAAGAAGAAACTTTTAAAAATTAAAAATAGACTAACAGTGCTGAAATGAGACAGGCACAGTGAGAACAGGGAGGACGTTAGAGACCAGAGCAGGACCCCACATGCTGGCAACAAAAGGGAAACCAAGCCGTTGATTTTTGATTGGGTGGAAGATGGTGAAGATGAATCGTCCCTTACTTACCCGACCGACCAGGGTCTTCCAGCCTCTGTGCCATCGGCGTCTGGGGCTGTTCGGGCACTGCAGGATGCTTGGGTTGTCCGTGGTCTCTGCACGTGGAAGCCTGGCACCTACCCTTCCCCTGACCTCTCCCTGTATTGACCACCAAGGTGTCTCCCCACATTGCCGAATGTCTCCTAGTGGGTGGTGGAAGGTGGAAATTGCCCTGGGTGAGGCCCACTGAACTGGAGATGGAACGCGACTCTTGTATGTTAGAACCAAAAAAGCAACTATTTTCTTCATGAGCAGAAGAAAATAAACGCAAGCCCCTCATTGCTAACAAGAGTAGCCCCCACTTTACTTTCTCTCCACTTTGCTTCTTGAGCCTCTGCCTTGCACCCACAATCCAAGGGGTTGGACTCTGGACAAGCCTGTGGGTGTCGAGGGGAAAGGTGCCTTCTGGGTCACCCTGATTCTTGCACCATGGCATTTGAGCCTGCCTCCGGCACTGTGTCCAAAGACCCTGTCCCAGAGGCCCAGCAGGGCAGGACAGAGACTGGGGGCCAACGGCACACACAGGTGCCTCTCTGCATCGCAGGCCTGCCCTACCCCGGCGCCCTCCACACACCCCCACCTCCACCACAGAGCTCTAGGCTTTTGTCATCGATGGTCAAGCATCATTCTAGAAGCCTGCAAAATGGCCCCGTCTCTTCTTTATCCTTGGAAAAGGCAGTTCTGCCACCCTTGGCCATGTACCATCTACACAGGGTGCCCGCTTAGAACCAGAATGTACAGAACCCTCTGGATCTCAGAGGCTGCTGGCTCTTTGGGACTGGAGGGCAGCTTTTCAGCCAGCAAGCCGGGCTTTGTCACCACCGTTTACAATACGCAGGAGGGAAGAGCCCCCGGATGGCACCAGGGCACGGATTCCTGTGGGCAGCTTTTGTTTGGTTTCTGCTTCCAGCCCTTTTGTTTGTTTGCTGCGTGTCCAGGCCGGGCTCCAGGCCGTGCGGTTATCGGCCCTGGCTGAGCCTACAGCTTTCCAGGGCCTGTCTCACTGCCCCTTTACTCTGTAATCCCAACCCTGTCATCCTGACTCAGGTCAATTCTGGTAATGAGGGCGGCCACGTGCCACAGAGCCAGGCTGCTCCACCCAGCAGGAGAGCAGCTCCTACCGCCCCTGGCCAAGTAGCCTGTGGCGAGACTCCCACACACGGAGCCGTGGTGTCCTCGTGTGCAAGACAGGAGTGAATGACACCTCACATCACTAGGGCCATGCTCAGAAATGCACTGATCATGGGGAAGGGGCTGCAGCGGCCAGCGCACCCGAGGGGACACGCGCCTTGCGTCGTCCCTGTCACCCTCACTCTGCAGATGGAGGAGGCAGCTCGTAGCTCTGATTTGACAGCTGACAGAAAACCAAAGAGCATGGACTTTCCCGTTCCTGCCCTAGCTCTGCCACTTTCTAACCAGGAGCCCAGAACTTGGTGCATTTTTGTTAGAAACAGCAGAAGCCATCGGACGCAGGCCCGGGAGGTCAGGTAGGCACCAGGGGACCCCTGGGAGCGTGATGGTGTTTTCAGCCACCAGAGGCCTCCGCGTCCACAGCAGCACACGTGCGTCCCTCCCCACAGCAGCTGGGGATGCTGAGTTCACTGCCCTGCTCCAACGGTCAGTTCTTCTCAAGGCCCCTTGAAACAGCAGACGGGATCAGGGAGCTGACGGAGCCACCGGCTTCCCACCCGAGTGTGCACTGCTCAAACAGGGCCGCAGGGGCCTGGCGGGGAGCACTGTTTCCTGCCCAATACCAGTCTGACTGCTACTGGGCTGGTCTTCCCAGGAAATGATGCCAAATTGAAGGAGCCACAAGGCTCTGTGTTGCTGGCAGGCTGGACGCTCGGCGGGGTCTTAGCAAGGCCAGGCTTGGTGTCAGGGGGCCCACGATGCTGAGCTGGGGGGCCACACACGACCCCACCGCAGTGGCCCTTGTGTTCCTACACCCATTGCACAAACCGACTCTGGCCAACAGCCCCAGACAGACCACTCTGCTCACCCCGGGGTCGGGGGCTTTCTCTCTGGGGGGCATTAACGCAGACACAAAGACACAGGCTTTTGCTCATCCTCCTTCCAACTGAAAGGATGACTGCGTGCCCTGTGTGCAGCCGTTGTGTGCGGAGGTGTGTCCTTCACAGCTTCCCACAGGGCCTTCCTTGCAAAGGACGAGACAGCCAGGGCCGCAGTTCATGCAGCAAGGACAGGAGTGTCCCCATGCTCCCCCAGGGGCCGGCTGCTGCACGTGGCGGGGTGTGGATGGGGCAGTGCGATGGACACTGTCAGAGCCACCTGCTTCCTGCATTTTACTTCACTTTCTGAACCTGCTCGGTGCTGTCTCTAAGGTATCGTGTCCACCCCAGCCTGCAACTCACCCATCTCACGACGGCATTCCACGGGCTGCTTAGCTTAGAGTCGGCATCTGTTCTGGGCTGCAGGTTCATATCCCCCCAAATTAATATGCGAAGGCCCTAATTCCCAGTGTGATGGCCTCTGGGAGGGGATGAGGTCACCAGGGTGGGGCCCTCACGATGGGATCGTGTCTTTGTAAGAGAACTTGCTTCCTCTCCCCCATGGGAGGACATGGTGAGAAGGTGGCTGGCTGCAGGCCAGGAAGGAGCCCTCCCGACGACCCAGCCGTGCCGGCAGCCGGATCTGACTTAGCCTCCAGCACAGGGAGAAATCAACATGGTGAGGCTGCCCAGTCTATGGTGGTTTGTTCTGCAGCCTGCGCAGAGACAGTGGCCTCTGTATGGATCTTGGCGCCCAATTTTGACTGGGCCTAGTACCACCCAAGCTCCATTTTTCAAATGGGAGATAACTGAGCGCCTGACTCCGCAGCTCTGTGGGCCGTGCTGTTACAGCAACGTCTCAGCATAGTCATATCTGCATCACCATGAGGCCAGGCAAGGCGCCTGTGCTGCAGAAGTGGCTCAGCAGGCTTTTCCCTGCTCTTGGCCCCATTCAAAACTGCCAGCCTTAGAGGCTCCCCAGAAATGAGTTGGAGCAGTCTTCCCCTGTGTAGTGCATGCTGGGTCCAAACTCCAGAGGTCCCCCAGTCACTGCTCCCCAGAATGGCATGGAGCGTGGGGTATGGTTTGCCCTTTACCTCATAGGGTGTATCAGGGCATGCTCAGATGCTGAAACCCCAGAAGCTTCAGTGATGTGGCAGGCCTCCGATATCTCCCAGCCTGAGGCAGACACCTGCATTCCTAGGTCATCTGGGTTCTCCCAGGTCCAGGCAGCATGAGATCATCGACACAGTAGTGACCCTGTAGCCTTATAGTAAAGCCAGGGTTGACAGCACAGTGGGCAAGGCAGTAAGTGTACTGCAGTCCTCGCCAAGTCAATGCAAACTGTCTTCTCTCCACGGATAGGGTGTGGAGAAGAGTGCGGTTGCTGAATCGGCAGCTGTGCTGATCTGTTCTGGTAAAGACGCTATTTGTCACCGCGGCTGTGACTGGAGAGACTACCTGGTCATGCTGCAGGACCCCACCGCTGCCTTCCATCACAGCCTGGTGTCTGCAGTGCCCAGTTCCATGAATTACATGGGAATTGGTGGGCACTGGAATTTCACCATCCTTTGAGCCTCTGACAGTGGCTCTGATCTCTGCAATTCCTCCAGGAAGGCAGGATGGATTTACTAATTTGGTAGGAATGGGGAGGGGTGTTCAGAGCCTTCCAGTTGATGGTCCCTAATTCAGTGGCTCTGACTTCACAGGTTAAGGAACCAGTGATGGTTTCTGCCAGCTGCCAGCTCTGCCCATCCCAATTATACACCTGGAGACCCATAGGCCCTTGTGAGACGGACATGGGCCTAACTCTACACGCCATGTGCCTTTCATAAGACCCCTCTACAGCCCAAGGTGCCGCTCTGCTTGTCTGCTCAGCAGTGACTCGGAGCCTGGACAGTTTCCAAGGTCTGCTCTTTCCCGTTACCACTGCAGTCTTCCCAGCACACGCATGCAGGTCCCTTTGGGGAAGCATCGACCAAAGGGACCTGCAGCCTAATTTTGCGGTTCTTCCTCAGGTGAACCTGACTCCCCTTCAGTGAGTGAGCTCCGAGCCTGTGAGCTGACTCAGGTGTGGGACTTGGACCATGACCTGCAGGTTTTCGTTCATTGCTGAGCAATGCCTCTTGGTGCCTTCCTGTCTCCGTTCGGGCTGCTGTGATGAAACACCAAGCCTGGCCACGCCCCAGAGGACAGGGGCCTCATCAGGAGGTGAGATCGCGGTGCCAGCCAGGCTCCTTGTTGATCAAGTTACTGAGGGTCTACCCAGCAGATGAGGGCCCGGAAGCTGGGGCAGACGCAGCCATTTGGCCCTGGGCTCCCAAGTGTCCTGCTGTCACTGGGTTGATCCCTGTCCAGGAAGAGCCCAGGGCTCTGCAGAGGAGAGGGGGAATAAACCAGCAGTGGCAACCCCAAAGGGATGCTTTTTCTCTCTTGTCCCATCCCCAGGGCCTAAGACAGAGCTTGGCCTCACCTCTGACACTCATCAGGTGCTCAGTAGAAGTTTGTTGCTTAGCGAACGCACTTGCCTGTATGCATGGCTTCATTTGTTGGTGATATGCTTGTTTTCCTCATTCACTGTAAGCCTGTGAAAGCAGAACCCGTGTCCTGGCATAGCGGGAGTTCTTTGTAGCCCATGTTCTCCAACCTCTTCCTCCCTCAAAGCCCTCCCGCGTCTGCCTCTCAGGATCTCTGGAAGTCTCTCTTCTCTAGGAGGGCAGAGGGAGGTAAGGAGTCAGTTACACAGACCCCACTCTGTCCATGTCCTACACCATCAATCGTGTGGAAAGATTTCTGTCCCAGCAAGTTAACTTTACACATCCATTTCATCTCTCCATGTAAGGTGTTGGCCCTGGTCTGGTAAAACACCCATAATAGGAACATTTTACAGGAAATTCATTCTACTCATGACATAACTCAAAATGGAATGGCCAAGTATAGGCTGGGCATGACTGTGAAGTCAGAACCACTGAATTAGGAACATCAATTGGAAGGCTCTGAACCCCCTCCCCTTTTCTACCAAATTTGTAAATCCATCCTGCCTTCCTGGAAGAATCGCAGAGATCAGAGCCGCCATCAGAGGCTTGAAGGGTGGCAAAATTTTGCCACCCAACTCCCGGCTCACGCTAGGAAACTTAGCACTTTGGGAGGCTCAGACACTAGGACTGCTTGAGGTCAGGAGTTTGACACTAGCCTGGACAACATAGCGAGACCCCATCTCTACAAAATGTTAAAAAGAAAAAAAGAGTTAGGTGTGGTTGTGTGCATCTGTAGTCCCAGCTACTCAGGAGACTGAGGTGGGAGAACTGCTTGAACCTGGGAGGTTGAGACTGCAGTGACTGTGGGAGCCCAGGGGGTTATGGTGAGCCATGATTACGCCCCTGCACTGCAGCCTGTGCCACAGAGGGAGACTTTGTCTCTTCAAACAAATAAAGAACAAGTACATGAGTTGCTTGAAAGATTCCCAGTGCCTACTTCCAATTCAGAGCACTCCATGCTCCATGCAGTTGGGTGCGTTGCTGGGATTCAGACACCGAGTCTCCCCAAAGCAGCAAGTGGTGATGCAGCTAGGAACGGGCAGGCCAAGCCCCACCCCAGCCCCTCGAGGTTGATGTCCCTTTCCACTTGACACAGAAAAGAGGCAACTCATCCTACTGCATCTTAAAATAAAAATACTTTATTGATGAAGTCAGACAGCAGCTAACAGTTTGAGAAGCTTGGGAAGAAATCACTTTCACATGGGGGATATATGCAACCTAGAACATATTTGGCTAAGTCATAAAATTAACATTTTTAGTCATCTGTAAAGTGCTGAGACATTTATTTCTGGTGACTGCCTGTGTTAGGATTTTTTTCTTGTTATCCGTCCAGTAAGTGAAACACTGAAATACACGTTCAGCAGGATGGCGCTCACTAAGTATGCACCTTGACATGATGGTGTGCACTCATTATGCACGTTCTCACGCGGGGCTGGTTCTACAACTGCAGAATAGAAACTGATGCGTTCTGCAGAGGAGGCGTCTGCACAACAGACAGGCTGCCCCGAGGTCACGCCTCTTGGCCTGGGTCCCGCTCAGTGACAGCAGCCAGCATGGCCTAGCACCAGGAGTCATTCGGAGTGTGCGTGCTAAAGCAGACACAGCATTCCAGGTCAACAGGGGCAAGAAGCCGCACGAAGGAACTAAGCAAGACTTCTCTGCCTATCTCCTCTAATACTAAAGCACACACTTTTCTCCTGTGGATAGTCACTCTATTTATACAAGAAGGGAGGAATAATTTGGTGTTGATGCTTGAGTCCAAATGTTGATAGGCATTGAGCATTTTGGTTCAAAGCAAACATTATTTGTGAAATGCTACAGATAATATATTGACTGAAACATTAACTGTTAATTTTTTAATAGAAATATGCAATATAAAAATATTACTTTGTTAAAATATACAGTACCACATTATACCACTTTGGAAAACCCAGCTCACTTCTGAAAGCAAATCATGCTAACTGGACTGGTAGGTGTTACCTGGCTTTTAAAATTGTTAACAAATTTTACTCTGAAATTCAAAAATATAGAATATAAATAAAAGTCATGAATCTGAATCAGGTAAAACTTTTAAGAATTGTTAATAAATGCCTGCACTACTGAATACATATATTTTCTCATAAATTCTTAGTCTGCAAATTCTCTAATATGATACAATAGGTCTGACGCTGATGAAGTTTAACATTTAGTATTTATATATGGACTACAGCAGTCAAAAAGAATGTGGTATTTTCCCAGAACTGCACTCAATTACTCGAAAATTGCATCAGTCTTCTGCCTTCGTGAGAAGTGCTTGTAATTACTTCTGCTGTACAGAAGAGAAGGAAGGAATTGGCAGGGACACCACCATTACGCTATTGCACGTTTCTCCCCCAAATACTGTTTTTAATTTATTCCCAACCAGTGTAGACACAGCTTAACCACTCAGGCTGTAGGATTAGCTGAGAAGTCACCCTTGATTGCAAATTCTGACAGCAGAAGGCGGCCGTCCTGCTTATATATTCAGCAGAGGGATCTGCCAGACCATGACGGTCGGCGCCAGCTCTTCCTGGTGGGGCTGCCGGGCCTTCCTGTGCACCCGGCGGTGGCCCTGCCCTCCACAGACCACCAGCGCCGAGCTGGCCTTGGCTTTCTTGGCCCGGCGTGCTTTGCTTCTCAGCGAGACAGGATCCTTCAGGAGGTCATAGATGGTGCTGTCCTCTGATCTGTGCTCTAGAGAGCTGGAGCCGTGAGACAAGCTCAGGGACCCAGATGAGGAGGACAGGTCGCTTTTCTGAGTCATCGATCCCAGTGAATCTCCCAACCAGATGGCTGCATCAGGGTCGCCCTGGCTCAGAGATGAACCAGCTCCTTCACTCGGAAGTGCGTCCTTCTGGTCTTCGTCCTGAGGCTCGGGGCCAGGAGCCAGGCTGTCCCTGGATTTGTCCTTGTCTTTCTCGTGCAGAGCCGTGGCCAGGACGATGAATTTGACAGGACTGTTGTGTGCATGGTAGGAGACCATGCCTCTTCCTGAAAAGGGAAACAGTTCAACAGCTGTCTTTTAAAATAGGCAAAATTTGAGACAAGGAAGCAAAAAGTGCAGGGCTTAACCCCAATACATTCCTCCCTGCCCAAATAACGAAGCCTGTAAGTAACGTGCATACTTGAAAAATAAGCTACGATGAAAATATCTGGATTATATTCCTCTGGGTTTTTCCTTAATGTGAAAAAGGCTTTAAAAATGATTTTCTAAAATAGAAAGTTGTGTTTTCCTCAGCACTATTTCAGTTCTAATACTCCTACTGTACTTTTCAAAGTAATAAAATAGTCATTTTTCCATTCTGCATAAAATACCTTCTTACTTACCCTATGGAAATATCCCAAATTTTCCTAAGTCTTGATTAGAAATATTAACGCCTGAAATGTGTTGGTTTGGGAATGAAATGACTAAACTACCAGCTGCCTGCCATTTTTCATTACAAAAATGTTCTGGGGTTCAAAACAATTTAACTCTATAGTTTGATTAAAATTAGGACTTTCAGTTTTCAGGTGATGTGATACAAATTTTAAAGTCACGATCGTATCAGAAACACCTGCAGGTCTTCTTAAAGCCACACACAGCCCCGCATCCCCCACACTGATTCTGTAAGCATCACGTGGGCCTGGCGTGTCTTCTGGATGCTTTGTGGGTGACATGACATATGGACAGGGGCACGTGTCCTTTCCCCAAGTGCTTTCAGATGAAACAGGCCCCAGCCCTCACCATCATCCTACTCTGGCCAAGGCAGATGACATCACTGAATCTTCCACCGTGGTGAGAGTCCATTTCCCAAAGAGGAGAGTGGCAAAGTGAAGTCTGCAGGGAGCAGGAGCTGGGGGGACTGTGCAGGGACAGGGCCGCTCATCACCTTGCGAAGCACACATCTGTGTTCCCTGCACACCAGCGATGCTGCCCCTGGGCATGCCCCCAGAAGGAGCTTCTGCCCATGTCAGCAGAGCCAGCCACACAAATATACAGAGGCTTGATGTGTAATGCAAATGGGTAGCACCTAGCTATCATCCAAAGAAACACAGTGAGTGCACGTCCTTTCAGGAAGCACCTAGCTACCCATCCAGAGAAACAGTGAGAGTGCACCTCCTTTCAGGAAGCACCTAGCTACCCATCCAGAGAAACACAGTGAGTGCACCTCCTTTCAGGAAGCACCTAGCCACCCATCCAGAGAAACTGTGAGAGTGTACCTCCTTTCAGGATGCACCTAGCTACCCATCCAGAGGAACAGTGAGAGTGCACCTCCTTTCAGGAAGCACCTAGCTACCATCCAGAGAAACTGTGAGAGTGTGCCTCCTTTCAGGAAGCACCTAGCTACCCATCCAGAGAAACACAGTGAGTGCACGTCCTTTCAGGAAGCACCTAGCCACCCATCCAGAGAAACAGTGAGAGTGCACCTCCTTTCAGGAAGCACCCAGCCACCCATCCAGAGAAACAGTGAGAGTGCACCTCCTTTCAGGATGCACCTAGCTACCCATCCAGAGGAACAGTGAGAGTGCACCTCCTTTCAGGAAGCACCTAGCCACCCATCCAGAGGAACAGTGAGAGTGCACCTCCTTTCAGGAAGCACCTAGCCACCCATCCAGAGGAACAGTGAGAGTGCACCTCCTTTCAGGAAGCACCTAGCCACCCATCCAGAGGAACAGTGAGAGTGCACCTCCTTTCAGGAAGCACCTAGCTACCATCCAGAGAAACCGTGAGAGTGTGCCTCCTTTCAGGAAGCACCTAGCTACCCATCCAGAGAAACAGTGAGAGTGCACCTCCTTTCAGGAAGCACCCAGCCACCCATCCAGAGAAACAGTGAGAGTGCACCTCCTTTCAGGAAGCACCTAGCCACCCACCCAGAGAAACAGTGAGAGTGCACCTCCTTTCAGGATGCACCTGGCTATCCATCCAGAAAAACAGTGAGAGTTCACCTCCTTTCAGGAAGCATCTGGCTATCCATCCAGAGAAACAGTGAGAGTGCACCTCCTTTCAGGAAGCACCTGGCTACCCATCCAGAGAAACAGTGAGAGTGCACCTCCTTTCAGGAAGCACCTAGCTACCCATCCAGAGAAACACAGTGAGAGTGCACCTCCTTTCAGGAAGCACCTAGCTACCCATCCAGAGAAACACAGTGAGAGTGCACCTCCTTTCAGGGAGCACCTAGCTACCCATCCAGAGAAACAGTGAGAGTGCACCTCCTTTCAGGATGCACCTGGCTATCCATCCAGAGGCAATGAGGGCACCTCCTTTCAGAGGCAGGCTGCAGGCAGGGAGAGGAAAGCACTATAGCTGTGGCACCAGCAGGGACTGACCCCAGCAAGGCCGAGAGAAAAAGCAACAGAGGCTGCTTGCACCATGGGACAGCTACGGAAAATGCAAAAACCGGAAAGGTGAAAAGAACCCTTTAAGATACAAATTGGTGCAACTACAGAGGAGGACCAAAGGAATAACTGACGTAAAACTCAGCATCATCATTTCCTAGGGTGTGAGCGGAGAGGGCTGAGGCTGAGAAGGGGCGGCTGAGACTCAGTGTGTGAGTCACAGCCCCTTCTGAGCTGGGCACAGGCAGGTGGCCTCTTCTCATTACCATTTAAACTGTGAAACTGTGCGCTATGCAGAATTCTATGTATTTACAGGCTGATTGTCACTTATCTGAAATTCTTGGGACCACAAGTGTTTTGGATTTTTTTTTTTAATGTTGGAATATTTGCATTGCACTTGCCGGTTGAACATCCCAAATCTGAAATCCAAAATCTGAATTCCTCCAATGAGCACTGCCTTTCAGCATCACGTCGACACAGAATTTGGAGCATCTGAGGCCAAGGCAGGCGAATCACTTGAGGTCAGGAGTTCGAGACCAGCCTGGCCAACATGATGAAACCCCACCTCTACTAAAAATACAAAAATTAGCCAGGCATGGTGGCTGGTGCCTGTAATCCCAGCTACTAGGGAGGCTGAGGCAGGAGAATAGCTTGAACCCGGCAGGCAGAGGGTGCAGTGAGCCGAGACTGTGCCACTGGACTCCATCCTGGGTGCCAGAGTGAGACTCTGTCTCAAAAAGAAAAAAAAAAAATTGGAGCATTTTGCATTTTGTTTTTGGATTTGGGGTCCTCAACACATACAATCCCATAGATCATAATAAAAACATAAATTAGGAAATGAATGGCAAAACTAGAATTCCTTAATCCTCGTGGGTGGACCTGCCAAAATCTGAGTGCACGGAAGCCACCGTCAGGTCGGCCTGGGAGGAAATCACAGAAATGGAGCCCGTAGGAACAGTTCTGCTCTACAAGCTTCCTGCAAAGCGTTTTCTCTGTTAGTATTTCCCCCTGGCTGACATCGTAACCCACATAGAATCTAAGGCCGTGGTTTACTGAACTTAACAGGACGAGGAGTTTTCCGCGTCACTGCAGGCTCTGCACACACCACTTCTGCTGGCTGTGTTCTACCCATTACCGGCAATGCCACCATTTTATTAAATGGCCCAAGCCCTCATTACAAACTGCGGGTCACCTCCTGTTTTGTGCTGTTAAAAATTAAATGCTGTGGCAAATGTCTTTTTGCATCATACTTTGTTTCTAGCTTAGGCTGTTTCCTGGGCCAATTCCCTGGATTGGGAATCCTGATTCCAGACACACAAGCATATTTTAAGGCCTCCAATCCCTAATGGGACTATGCTTTCCAGAAAGGCCACGTGCTCCAGCCTGAGCTCTTACTGACATTGCAATAGCACAATGGAGCCTTTTCGGATCCCCGGCTTCCTTCTTCACAATATAAAATACAGAAAGGAATGACGGAGATCCTGGCTTCCTTCTTCACAACATAAAATACAGAAAGGAATGATGAAGATCCCGACTTCCTTATTCACAACATAAAATACAGACAGGAACAACGGAGATCCCGGCTTCCTTCTTCACAATATAAAACACAGAAAAGAATGATGGAAACTAATTCTGGCAGTAAACAGAATATAAAAACATAAGATTCTCCTTGGACTACTAAGGTAATAAACGGAAAAAAATATAAATTGATAATTCCAATTAAACAGTCTATTAAGTCATTATAATACACTGAAAAAGCACAGATAATATGAATTGTTTAAACAATCCTAGGATGTTAAATCACACTACACACTGCTATGCTCCATGAGCCTGCAAGACAGGATGCAGCCACTCAGACTGCAGGTCCCACTCACCGGTCACTTTGGGAATCCCTTGCAGACGTGGGACCGGCAGGGCCACGAGGACTCCCAGGCTGGTGCCGACCATCAGCAATCCGTGGCAGACGAGCAGGCTTGTCACTGACAGCCGCTGGTGCCCTGGGCGGAAAGACACGAGTGGCTTCAGGTCTGGTTTGTGTAGCAGAGTTGGTGGGGCGGTGAGGGGGTGCTACAAACCCCACAGGCCTGTCGTGCCACCACCAAATCCGCCAGGGGCCGGATGTGGCACAGGAGTTCCCAAACCCGAGCACCAGGATCCCTCAACCACATGAGCAAGACAAGGGTCTTGTGGGCATACCCTGCACCTGCACCTGAACAGAACAGGCCAGATGTCTGGTTGGGTCTCCTGGGCTGTCGTCTGCATGGCTCTGCTTGGCCGCTTCAGCTGTGAATCAAGCCCCTGGATGAATCTGTCTAAACCTTTTGCTTCTGGGCCGTGTAGCACGTGAGCCCCCGCCATACACAGCGGCCTGTGGTTCTTTGGGAGCACAGAGACCCCTTTACAAGTGAGGAGAGGTCTCTTAATGGGCGCGGCTGGACTCGAGTAACCGGCCCTCAGCCGCAGTTGGACCCTAGAGGGGAACTCAAAGGCCTCTCCAGGGCTCTGCGTGAAGAACAACATCGTCACACAGCCTCAGCGCTGGACACAGCAGGGAAACATCACGGTGGATGGTGGGGTCAGAAGGGGCTTTGAGGCTCTTTGTTAGTTTGGTTTTGATTTGCTTTACAGCCAAGGATCTGAAGCCCAGAGAAACTAAACAATTTGCTCAGGCAGTGACAAGGCTAGAAAGTGGCTGCAAAACAATGTGGGGGACGCATGGCGTATTCCAAGACCCTGCCTCACTGCAGTTTCAGGAAGACCCCGCCTCACGGCGGTTACAGGAAGACCCCACCTCACTGCAGTTACAGGGTGGGAGACGCATCACCTGCTCCAAAGACCCCGCCTCACTGTGGTTACAGGGTGGGAGACGTATCACCTGCTCCAAAGACCCCGCCTCATGGCAGTTACAGGGTGGGAGACGCATGGCCTGCTCCAAAGACCCCACCTCACTGTGGTTTCAGAGTGGGTCTGGACTGTCACATCATTCCACCACAACTCTGACACAATCGTCAGCATTGCGGCCTTCAAACACAGAAAAGATAATCCCCAGTGTTTCTCTGTTTAGCCCCAAAGCTGAGGAGCACAGTAGGCCCATTTAGCTTGCTCCTGAGAAGTGATGGTGAACACTTAAAAACAGTTTGATTCTTTTCTGTAGACATAAAAGCTATTTTAAATATCCCTGTATTTGACCCAAAGTTCATCTCTGATAAAGAGCATGAAAAACAACCTCACAACAGAGCCAAAGACTCCATATCGACAGAGGTCAAACAGCCTCCCCCAAAACAAAAACCCTCACTACAGAAAAAGAAAGACATTTGGTTCTATTTCTAAACGCCGATTCATATTATTTTTAAAAGCTCGATAATATGCATGTCCCAGGAATTCTGAATGTTTGCCTGGTCGGCGTGACTTGGTCAGGGCGATAGTGAATCCACAGTGCTGTTCTGTACCTAAGCCGGTGCTGTTACTTTCTAAAGCTAATGAAAAACACGGCAGCAGCTTCAAAGCTGATACACAGGGTACACGATTCCCAGCTGCTCCGAAGTGCTGACCGCTCTACAACACGGGGAGCAGCCCGGGGAGCAGCCGCAAAGGGAGTGTGGATGATCTTTCTAGAGCAGCAGTTTGACTCAACAGTAAGTATTTTAAGCATGAAACATGATTGTCTTATGAGAGAGAAAACCGGTGTGCATATGAGTTCAGCATCAAACCTGAACCCGGCCTCCCCGGCCCTCCGTGTGGCACTAGGATGGGAAGCAGCCCCGCTGTGGGAGCAGGGATGTGAGATACTGGGAAGGGGAGAAGCCCCACCTGCGTGCCGGGCAAGGCTGCGGCTGCGTGACTGAAACGATGGCCCGGCTTCTGGAAGGGCTCCTGTAATGCTGGCCAAAGCTTGCATTTAATAAAAAGGGTAGGCCGGGCGCAGTGGCTCATGCCTGTAATCCCAGCACTTTGGGATGCCAAGGTGGGTGGATCCCCTGAGGCCAGGAGTTCGAGACCAGCCTGGCCAACATAGTGAAACCCCATCCCTACTAAAAATACAAAAAAAAAAAAAAAAAAAAAACCTAAAAAACAAAACAAAAAAATACAAAAAAACTAGCTGGGCGTGGTGGTAGGCACCTGTAATCCCAACTACTCAGGAGCTGAGGCAGGAGAATTGCTTGAACCCGGGAGGCGGAGGTTGCAGTGAGCCAAGATCGCACCATTGCACTCCAGCCTGGGCAAAAGGAGTGAAACTCCGTTTCAAATAAATAAATAAATAAATAAATAAAAGGGTAAAAGCAGGTAAAAACCCGATATGAATGTTTTTAACTGGTTTCAAAGTACCCAGGAACTACGTAAAAGAGTTAAGTTCCAGAGAGTCGTTTTCCATTGCATTTTCCAAGCAGTCTGCCAATCAACATCTTTAATTTTACATGTGAAAGCTGACGGCCACAGTCACGAGGTCATGCGGTCATTTTCCGATTCCAGAGGCTGCGGTGAGTGCCGCTATCCAGGCGTCCCGTGCCCGTCCGGAAGCACCAACAGTGACCTAGAACAGGACAGCAGGGCGTGTCCCAGATGGGGCTGGGTCCCGGGAGCTGGAGCCCACGTGAGGTCCGCTGGCGAGGTGGGAGGCAGGGGCAGCTGAGGTGGTGAACGGTGATGCAGCTGCACAGTGAGGTTGGTAAATGGGTTACACGTGTTAAGTGGGGCTGACTGCACTTGAGCAGCTGCTGGATGAGTTGACTCCGTGGGGAGTCACCAGGGCCTTCTGCAGGCAACCACAGAGGCAGACGCATCTCCCGCCCTGGAGGCTGGGAGAAGCTGGGGGTGTAAACAACACCATCCAGGTTCATTCAAATAACCTCAGAGACAGAACAGTGAGTAGAAGAAGCAATACGTCCCCCAAGTATGGGAGGGAATGCTACCAGGGAGATTCGCCCTCTGCTCTTCCCAGCCTGGAACATAAAACAAAGGACAGGCCAGGGCCACACCGGCCACCGAGAAAGGCTGTGGCTCCCAAGTCCTCAGTCTCGTTCGTTAACTCACCATCTTGAGTCCGGTTTCATTTACTGAATTCCCTTAAGGTGTAGTCCATGGTCTTCAGAAAAGTTACACTTTTTTTGTTTTTTTTTTTTAAATGGAAATTTTGGCCATTTTATTTGGTCACATAGTTCCTGGAGGCTCTGTATTCGCTCGGTGGAGGCTCAGAAAGGCGCAATTTACCATGTGTCTCAGCACTTTTCCATCAAAAATATCCTCCTTTGAACATGCGGGACAGAGCAGGAAACATCTGCCTGGTGACGTAACCTACTGCAACTGCTCACAACCTAAAAGCTGAGGCGCCGTGAACTCACTCGCTGTAAACTCTACTCCTTTATAACTTAGAAAGGTAACGACCGCTCTAACGAATGTGTATGTTAATCACAGACCTTCATCAACTGTTAGTCTGTGTTGAATCTGATGTAGCTTATGTGAAAGAACGTGAGCTAAATGGTTTTCAGAACTGAATTCCAAATAGAAGGAGAAAAGCCAGGTCCTTAGCTACAGATTCACGGATTCCCCAGGGGCCAGCGTGCTGAGACCCTGAGGAAGGAAGGAGGTTTCATCACGTTGTGTGAACTTACACAAAAGGCATGAGTTATAATACAGTTTGTTTTTTTCAAATTTTGTTGCTTCGGCTTGGCAAGTCTTCATTTGCAGAAGCTACCTGACTTTTATATTCCAGCAATAGCACAAAAAGATAATTTTACGTCTTGTTGCCACACACACACACATACATGAAAACCCATTTGAGCATCGTCATGAATACAACTCTAGAATGAAGATTTTGTGTGTGTGCGAACAGAGAACAGAGGACATGTGTGGGCCTCCAGGAACCATCTTGGACGATGAGGAGGAGAAGAACCCAGGAGCAGTGATGGCCCGGGGACCTCAGCATCCACGCACTTCAGCACGGTATGAACATGCCCCCACCGGAATGGCTAAATACAGCATGAAATGTAATAATGCTTATTTCTATGAAATACATGAAATATTGGCTAAAAGGCAAAGACGACTAGACAGAGGAGACGAGATGAAAGGACTCTCTGGAGGAAAGGACTCTCTGGCCTACTCATTCCCTCTGAGTCACAAAATGCAATGAAAATCAGAACCATTTCAGTCTATGCCGCACTGAGGATCTTACAGAGAATCACTGTCAGAAGCATCACAAACAAAACTGAACTTCTGGTGTCACCGAGGTTGGCTCTAACCCGTGTACCTTTCTCCTACTGACAAGGCCACGGTGGCAGCAGACCACAGCCTGGGAGCAGAGAACTGAATGTGGGTAAAGCAGTCAGTGTCCCCCAGAAATCAGTGAAGCTGGAGCTATTTCAAACTTACTACCGAAATGCCGGAGAAACTTGCCAACTAGAGGCACGGCGCTCCATCTGGACAGACGCATGTGTTTGCTTTCATCAGGGTCTAAAATGCAGACCTGACTATGTCGTGTAGGAATAAGTAAAGACCCACGATTCAGGGGCCCCCAGAGCAGGGGGCTGAGAGCACGCACTGTGGCCGTGGAGAGCCAGCCCAGGATGTTGGAGGGGCCCGGGAGAGTGGGCGCCAGGGGATGGTGGCTCTGCAGAGCCCCATGCATCTGCTGCCAAGTGAGAGGCTTGTGGTGGGCTTGGGATGGATCCATCATCGGCCGCCTGGAAACTATGAGCTGAAGGGTGAAAAGTCCCAAGGAAGGCTCAGCGCCCAGCCACAGACAACTTCATCATCCAAAACACGCAACACAGGCAGCTGCGATTTAGCCAGAACCTGCGACCTGAGCAGCCGGGAAGGGGTCTGCATTCTGTTTCTGGGTGGGTGCAGGACTGTGTTGGGTGCTCTATGCTTGGAGGGAAGCAGGATAATTCCATCTTTCTCTTCTACAGGAGAGGTCAAAGACAGTATCTAAACCAAAACATCAAGAACCTGCCATACAGGAGTGGCTTTCGAGCAGCAGCAGTAGGGAGGCGGGCGGGAGAGGCAGCTGACAGCGGGGTGGGGTATGGGGACAGTGGGGGGGGCAAGGGCGGGTGCTGACAGTGGGTGGGGTGCTGGGATGAGAGGGTGGGTGCTGACTGTGGGGTGGGTTGTGAGGATGGGGGGCAGGGTTGGGTGCTGACAGTGGGTGGGGTGCTGGGATGGAGGTGGGGCTGTGGGTCCCCAGAGCGCAGGCTTTCCTATCCTGCTTTGCTTTTCATAGCCTGGGCGTGAGTGCTGTTGGGTTTTTTTAAATCGTGTGTAAGGGTTATTTTATTAAGAAATCAAATTCAAAATACAAACTCCACTCGCACTTGCCAGAGCCTTCCCTTGATTAGGAGTTTCTTTCTGATCCTACCTGGAGAGGGATAAACACCAAGGATCCTGCAGGGCCGCTGCATTTCCATGGCTGCTCTCAGAACTCTGGAACCAGGGTAACCGTGGGCTGCTTCTCCCCGGAGGGAGTTCTGCGCTGCAGGGCAGCTGGGGCAGGATTTGGAGGCTCGGGTGCTGGAGCCCACGGGAGGTCGAGTGGAGATGTTTTTCTCATAACACCCTCCTCACCTCCCCTTGTGTACAGAACTTTGAACACATGGACACTCACTGCCGCGTGAGAGCGTGCTTTGGCAATTACGGATGTGACTTGGTTTTGTCCCAACAAGGACAGCCTATTCCTGCAGCAAACATTTGCTCTAGCAGTGAGTGCTCCAAAGAAAACACAAGGTCCACAGCAGAGCGTCTGCTTTCTGAGCCACAGGGACTTAACCATTTTGGTTCTCTAAATATAAACTTGCATGTTACATAAACCTCCTTTTCTCACTAAGAGAAATCTCCTGTAGTATTTTAACAATGACTTGTACAGTTAGCCCCTGAGAAAAGAACGGCTATCATGCACCCACCGTGCACCGAATATATTCACCCTCCCATCTCCAGTGGGAGTGCGGAGGGGACACAGAGGCGCCGAGGAACATCCTCAACACCTCCTCGTCCTCCTCAATCTCCCCTTGTCAAAGGACGGCCTCACACCCGTTCTAGAACCAGACCCCTAATCATTGTGGTTTTTTTCAACGTATCATAAATGGCCCATCATGGACTGAATGTTTGTGTCTCCCCAGATTTCAATGTTGAAGCCCTGCCCGCAGTGGGATGGTGCGAGGAGGCGGGGCTTTGGGGACGTGATTAGGGTTAGATGACCTCATGAGGATAGGTCCCCATGATGGGATTAGCACCCTTACAGGAAGCAGAGGAGACCCCAGGGCTCTTTCTCCACCACATGAGGCCCCAGCCAGAAGGCATCAGCTGCAAAGCAGGAAGCAGATCCTCCCAGAAACCGGCCCTGCAGGCACCGTGCTCCCCAGCATGCTGCCTCCAGAATGCGGAGGGGCAGCCTCTTTGGCTTGTAAGCCTGCCCATCTGTGGCGTGTGTCACAGCAGCCGAAGGGCTCGGAGGCAGAGCCCTTACTTTATGCCTTCCCCTTAAAACTGCAAACGTCTTCCAATACCCACCAGCAGGCAAAGAACCAAAACAGCCCTTCCACGGACCCCACCGCGGCCTCCGGCTACCCGTGAAAGAAGCCGGTTGGGCCCCCTCCTCATCTCTTTCCTCCATCCTGTTGTAGGATGATCCTCCCAAAACTCAATGTGTAATGGCCTTCTCCCCTGCCCAGAAACTTCAGTGACACCCACCAGCAACAGGGCATTCACAAACATACGCCTCTGTTGGCCTCTCCCCAACAGCCCTCCCAGCCGAAGGGAGGCCTCCTGTTCTGTGTTCTTCAGCCTCGGGTCCTGGCTTCCCCAGGGCCTTGTTGCACCGACGATGAGAAATCATCTCCCACCCGCTCTGACCTACAGAGATGGCACTGCCACGCGGCTCCTCCCAGCACGCGGCTCCTCCCAGCACGCGGCTCCTTCAGGACCTCTGTGCCCTGCACCGGGAAGCGCTAAAGTGGGCTGACCATGCTCCGTACTCCCACGTCTGTCCCTGGGCCCTGTCCCGCCCTATTACCTGGCAGCATGTTGTGAACAGTGACCTGCACTGGGAAGCACTAAGGTGGGCTGTCGGCGCTCCACACCCCCCACATCCGTCCCCGGTCGCTGTCCCATCCCTGGGCCCCGTCCCGTCCCCTTACCTGGCAGCATGTTGTGAACAGGGGTGGCGATGTTGATGTCCTGCAGGTGCTTGAGAGTTTCCGTGTGAAAAAGGCGGAGCGTGGACCCTGAGGTGAAGGCAATCCAGATCCCGACGCCGGACACGGCCATGTGGGAGATCACCATGCCTTCCTCCTGGTGGGCCTCCAGCTGACCCTGTGAAATCGAGAGGTCAAGTCTGCTAGCCCCGTGGAGTGAGTCTGAGTGGGGCCTGTTGGGTCCACGTGGCGTCCAGCTGGAGCGCCATTCAGTGGCTGCAACACAGTAGCAGGCTTTGCTCCAAATCATAGGCCTCTCCAGCAATCAAACACCAGTAACCCAACTGCCTGCCATTTTCCAATCATCCTGGCTCCTTTGTGAGCCCAGAAAATGGCCATTCCAAAGACACAGGCATGGTGCACCTGCCGAGGGGCCACTGAGCTTGTGTCCTAAAGGAGACATGGGCAGGCTGGCGAGGGGAGGCACAGGATCCATCCCCCCAGGCCCATCAGAACCTGGGGGAACCTTCCTCGATGTCTCCAAGCTATGGCATGGGGCCCCACTGCCTGCCTGCAGCCTGACCCTAGTTCTGAGTCTGTGCCTCCTCTTAGATCTGCTGTCCTGGAAAGGCACCTTCTGCTTCTCCAAGCAACTTGGTGCTTCTGGAGCTTCCAGGCTCAGCTGCAGCCCCGCAGCTCTGAAAGTGCATCCCAGCGGCCTGCTCTGAGGGGTCCCACTGGTGCCTGGGCCTGGGCCCTCGTCACCCCACAGCCAGCAGGGGCTAACACAGCGACCCCCCCACATGGCCTCAGGGGCTGCCTGGCGTTCAGGCTCTCTGGGATCAGTCCCAGGAGGACTGCCCCCGCCTTGCCCATCAGGGATTGGAGGGGGTGACAGAGGGTGAGGGCTGGGATGAAGCTTAGAGACACTGCGTGCCCCCGGAACCAGCAGCCTCACAGCTCTTGAAATTAAAGAAACTCACGATCCTGCACAGTTATCTAAAGTAAAGTGATGAAACTCATAAAGACCCACAGGAAATAACCAGACTGACATCTCGGCCCTACGAGTTGTCCCACAATCTGAGAATAAGGGAAAAGACGACAGCCCCCATGGTGGAGACTGCTGACTCCACACACATGCCCCGTGGCACCAAACCCCATCCTGCGCCACTATGCTGTGCCCAGAGCCCAGTGAACCCAGAGGGCAGGAATTCAGGGATGCGATTTCAGTGGATGGGAGATCCCTTCTCCCATGGTATCGCCTCTTATTTCAGTTGAGATTCCATCAGGAACAGGGGGCAGAGGACCCCAGCCTACACAGGGGCGCTGCAGGGCCTGAGAGCTGAGGAGAGGACTGTGTCCTCAGGCTGGGCACGCAGGGCTGGGGTCCCGAGGGAGGCGACACGGTGCGGGAGGCTGGGGTCCTCAGGGAGGCGACACGGTGCGGGAGGCTGGGGTCCCCAGGGAGGCAGCACAGTGTGGGAAGCTGGGATCCCAAGGGAGGCGACGCGGTGCGGGAGGCTGGGATCGTGGGGGAGGCGACGCGGTGCGGGAGGCTGGGATCCTGGGGGAGGCGACACGGTGCGGGAGGCTGGGGTCCCGAGGGAGGTGACACGGTGTGGGAGGCTGGGGTCCCCAGGGAGGTGACACGGTGTGGGAGGCTGGGGTCCCCAGGGAGGTGACACAGTGAGGGAGGCTGGCCCACACGGCCCCAAGTCCCATCACTGTGGGTCTTCAGCGGGCTCCACATCTGACTGTCCACCCACCTGGAGCAAACTGGAACCCCCCAGGTCCCCTGATGTGAAGTGAGAGCCCCACCTCTAAAATGCCCATTCTAGAGTCAGCCGTGTAAATGCCTCTCGCCATATGCCCGTAGTTTCCTCATAGAAAATTTCTTCAATAATCACAAGTTGAATTTAAATATTTGTCAATGAGAAGGAACTGGTGCTCACAATTGCAAAGGAGTCTGCATCACTGACTTGTGACTTGGTTCCTAGGCAGATAATCCAGCTCTTACTCCCCAGCGGAACACGAATCTCACACACAAAGATCCCAAGTGTTTTTATGAACTGAAGCTTCACAGGATCTTCACACTCTAAACTATCTGGGCTGTGCGGCGTGGGAGACAGAGCATCTGCCTGGGAGTTGGGAAGTCTTGGTTCGGATTCCAGACGGTTCTAGCGTGGGTCTGTTTTTGATCCCTCCTCCCTCTGACTTGGCCTCCTGCGTCACAGAGGAGAAGGTGTGCAGGCCCACACTTCCCTGACACTCCACCTCCCACCTGCAGAGCTCCCTGAATCTGGCCTCCTCACGGCACTGGCTCCTTCCTCCCCTGCTCCTCGCCCTCCTCCTGGAATGGGGCCCTGTCTCTCCTGGCTTCTGTCATTGAGCCCCAAAGCATGCACAAGTCTCACTCAAATTAAAAAGAAAAATAGGGAAAAAGAAAAGGAAGAAAAGCCTGTGCCCCTTTCTGGCTGGGCTGTGGGGTTCCCCTCCTCCTGCCTGTGCTAGGCAGGCCACTCCCCGCAGCCATTGCTTCAGGCTAACTTCTGCTAACTTCTCAGCTACTTCCAAAACGGCCACCTCCTTTTGAAAACACTGAGCTATAATTCACATATCATGAAGTTCATCCTTCTATAGGGCGCAATTCTATGCTTTTTAGTATATTCGGGAAGTTGCCAACCTTAACCACTCTTGAATTCCAGAACATTTTATTACCCTTATGCCCCCTTCCCCAGCCCCTGACAACCACTCATCCCATCCACGTTCTGTCTCTGGATTTGCCTGTTCTGACATTTCATATAAACGAAATCCTACAATGTTCGGCCTTTTGTGTCTGGCTTCTTTCACTGAATTTGGCGTCTTCCAGGTTCATCCACGTGGCGTGAGTTGGGGCTTCACTCCTTTCTGTGGCTGAAACCAATCCTCGTGTATGAAGGAACCACATTCTGTTTGTCCATTCTCCAGTTCCTGGGCGTCTGGGCTGCATCTGCTTTCTGACTATAAATAACACTGCTATGATAATTCGTGTCTGCATGAATATCAGGTTCTTCTGAATCTACACCTACGACTGGAAATGCTGGGTCACCCGGTCATGCCACGAGTTACTTTCTGAAGAAATCACAAACTGTCTTCTCAGAAATTGTACCATTCTGCATTCCCACCAGCAAGAGTCTCCCAGCATCCTCACGTGCTCTCCAGTGCGTGCTGGTTCCACTAACATTATTATTCCCGCCATCCTAGTGTGTGACACAGCATCTCATTGTGGTTTCGCTCCATGATTCCCTAACAAGCAACAATGCTGACCATCTTCTCGTGTGCCTGTGGGTCGACTGTACATCTTCTTTGGAGAAATATCCATTCAGTTCCCTTGCCTTTAATAGCGTTAGTTTTCTTTTTATTAAGATCTAAGAGTGAGTTAGATGCTCTGCATACTAGATCCTTCTCACATGAGCTGTACGTATTTTCTTCCACTCTGTGGGTTGTCTTTTCACCCTGCTGATAGTGTCCTTTGAAGCAAAAAGGTTTTAACTTTAATGAAGCCCAATGTATCTTATTTTTCCACATTGGTTGCTTGTGCTTGAGGTGTCAGATCTAAGAAACCACTGTCTAGTCCAAAATCATGAGGATTTACCCCTATAATTTCTTTTAAGGTGTTTATAGTTTTAGCTTTTACATTTATGTTTTAATTCATTTGAGATAATTTTGTATGAGGTGTGAGGCAGGGGTCCAACTTCATTCTTCTGCACATGGAAGAATGAAGTTGTGCCAGCGGCACCTGTTGTGCCAGCAGCACCTGTTGAAGAGGCCATTCAATATTCAAATGGAATAGTTTTGGCACCGTGTTGAAAATTATGTGACCACAGACACACGTGGTCTCCGGTCTATGTCAGTGATGTATGTGTCTGTCCCATGCCAGCACCAGGCTGTCTTGCTTACTGTGGCTGTGTGGTAAAATCTGAAATTAGGAAGTGTGGGCCTCCAATTTTGTTCTTTTTCTAGATTGTTTTGGCTATTCTGGATCCCCTGCATTTCCAGATGAATCTCAGGATGTGCTTGTCAAGTTTTGTTTTAAAAAAAAAAAAAGCAGCGGAAATTCTCATAAGGATTATGTTGAATCTTCAGATCCATTTGGGGACTGTTTTCTTCTTAACAATAGTACATCTTCCAATCTATGAACATAGGATGCCTTCCCATTTATTTAGGTATTCTTTAATTTCTCTGAATGATGTCTTGCAGTTTTTAGTGTATAAATCTTGCACTTTTTGATTTAAAATTTCTCCAAGTATTTTTCTTTTTGACAGCATTAAAAATGAAGTTGTTTTCTTGTCTCATTTTCAGGTTGTTTGCTGCTACTGTATAGAAATTTAATTGATTTTTGTATACCGATCTTGTGCCCTGTAACCTTGCTCAACCTGTTTATTAGTCTAGTAGTTTTGCTGTGGATTCCTCAGAATTTTCTACATACAAGAGGATATCATATGCAAATGCAACTTTACTTCTTCCTTTCATCTGAGTCCTCCACTCTTTTTCCCTTGTCTAATTGCTCTGGCAGATCCTCCGGTACTACCGTGAATAAAAATGGTAGAAGGCATCTTTGTCTTGTTCTTGATCTTCAGGGGAAAACTTTTGTTCTTTAACCACAAAGTATGATGTTAGCTGTGAGTGTTTTATAGATGCCCTTTGGCAGGTTGAGGAAAAACCACCTTCTAGTCTTAGTTTGATTTTTTTTTATCATAAAAGGGTGATAAATTATGTCGAGTACTTTTTGTGCATCAATTGAGATGATCATGTGGGTTTTTTCCCCATTATTCTGTTAATGTGATGCATTCCACTGATTGATTTTCACGTCCTGAACCATCTTTGCATTTCAGGAATCCATCTCATTTTTCCAGGGTACACAATCCTTTCAGTACGCTGTTGATTTCACTCTGCAAGTCTTCCGTTGAGGATTTTTGCATCCATGCTCACAGTGGATACTGGTCTGTGGTTTTCTTGTCATGTCTTTGGTATCGGGGTCATGCTGACTGCAGAATGAGTAGGAAGTGTTGTTCCCTCCTCGTCAATATTTTTGGGGAGGTTGGGAAAGAGTACTGTTAATTCTTTTTAAAGATGTTTGGTTAGAATTCACCAATGAAGCCATCTGGTCCTGGGCTTTTTGTTGTTGTTCAGAAGTTTGTGATTACTGATTCAATTTCCTTACTACTTTTAGGTCTATTCCAATGTTCTATTTCTATTTCTTCATGATTCAGTTTTGGTAGTTTGTGCCACTCTAGAGTCTGTCCATCTCATCTAGATTATCTAATTTGTTGGCCACCTGCTGCCTGTTTCACACACAAGTCTCCATTATAGCTGGTTTCTTTAGCTAGTTCAGAATAAAGCAGAAATTACTCCCTGGAAAACTGTCTGGGGCAGAGGAAGGCGACTTCCATAGAGAGGATTTTAAAAAGCAAAACAAACAACCGTGGTGTATGACAGAACTCTGGTGTGACTATAGAGGAGCAAAGCTTCTTTCTTTCCTCAGGCTTTTGACTCTTTCACAATCACAATCCAAACTTCTGGAAAGATGATTTAAAAAAAACCAAACCCATGGAGTTTTCAACCCAGCACAACCTCCTTGGTTCTAGTATCCAAGCGTCTCGCACCCCGTTACGTTGCTGGCAAAATACTCTTCTGAAAACAAATTTTGACATCTGTTCCACACTGAAAACCCTTCAATGGCTCAGCACTGTCTGCTGCAAAAGTGCTGTTTAAAAGAAAACTACACAGAATTGTGCTCCAAGAAGTCAAGTCAAAGGCTGCCGGCTACCTTCAGCGGCATGGGGATGCCTGCACTGCCCATGCTTCCCCCCAGTCCCCGGGAGCTGAGCCAGTGACAGGACCTAAGCTCCTTGTCCCCTACTGCGCTCGCAGACCCACCCTCTGCTTCCAGCAGCCCCTTGGGGACCAGTAGTCTCAAAGCCTGATGCATCTCTCCCTCTCTGAGGTGGCATCCCAGTTTTTCTCCTAGTGAATCCCTCCTCACCCTTGACCAGCTAGCCACATGGGCACCAACCCTAGGCAGCTGCCGAGGGCCCTGTGCCTGCAGGGACGCATGCTTGGCTTGACGCTTTGCTGCTGCTGTCGTGAAATTCGTAGTAACTGTGGGATGCAGGGCCCCTGGATTTTGGATCACTGTGCCAGCCTGAGACCTGGAGGGAGTGTTGCCCCCAAAACTCCCACAGCACCCTCACTCACGCTGGCAGCCCAGCCATCCTGGGACTGAGAGCCGAGCCTGTGTCATCGATGTCTTAACCATCTGTGGTTGCTCTGTTTTTGCACAGTGCTAGGTACTTGGCAAATGTTTGCTATGTTTCTGCTGGAGGACAGATTATATGGATATTACCTTAGCACTGATGTTGGGCATGGCTTCTCCTTTCTCTAAGCCTTGGTTCTCGAAAATAAGAACACTGGGCCACAGGATCTCTAAGTCTCCGTTTGCCTTGAAATTGTGTGATTCTGAAGGTGTCTGAAAGAAAGCAGGCTATGGATTCCACAGCGTTCAGGAGTCTCCAGGGACTGGGATTCCACAGTGTTCGGGGGTCTCTGGGGACTGGGATTCCACAGTGTTCGGGGGTTTCTGGGGACTGGGATTCCACAGTGTTCAGGGGTTTCTGGGGACTGAGATTCCACAGTGTTCGGGGGTCTCTGGGGACTGGGATTCCACAGTGTTCGGGGGTCTCTGGGGACTGGGATTCCACAGTGTTCAGGGTTTCTGGGGACTGGGATTCGACAGTGTTCGGGAGTCTCTGGGGACTGGGATTCCACAGTGTTCGGGAGTCTCTGGGGACTGGGATTCCACAGTGTTCGGGGGTCTCTGGGGACTGGGATTCCACAGTGTTCGGGGGTTTCTGGGGACTCGGATTTCACAGTGTTCAGGGTTTCTGGGGAGTGGGATTCCACAGTGTTCGGGGGTTTCTGGGGACTGGGATTCCACAGTGTTCAGGGGTCTCTGGGGACTGGGATTCCACAGTGTTCGGGGGTTTCTGGGGAGTGGGATTCCACAGTGTTCGGGGGTTTCTGGGGACTGAGATTCCACAGTGTTCAGGGTTTCTGGGGACTGAGATTCCACAGTGTTCGGGGATCTCTGGCCTCTTCTGCTGACCTGGGCCTGTTGTTTTATTTTCTGTGTTTAGATATAGGGTCTCGCTAAGCTGCCCAGGCTGGCCTTGAACTCCTAGCCTCAAGCAGTCCTCCTGCCTCAGCCTCCCAAGTGGCTGGGATTACAAGTGTGAGCCACCGTGCCCGCTTAGGCCTGTTTTGTTGCCCTGTGTCTCTTTCTACACAATGACAAGAATTAACTTCCTATGAGAAAAAAATGCATTGCTGCAGCAAATCACTATGTTGCACTATTTAGGTCATCTTTAATATCTCGCCTATTTTATTATTTCATTGTTTTTCCCTTCAGTGGAGGATGGGAGCCAGAAACCTTTTTCCTCTCTTTCTTTCCTTCCATCTGTCTTCAGTCAAGAGCACTGCATATTGCAGAAAATCAAGAGTGAGGAAGAAAAGGTTTGCACTTTAAGCAGCTGTAGTCATTCCACTGAAACTAGCTGTGACTCAAGGCTGTAAGCAAGAAACCTGTCCAGGCAACGCCCCCCAGAAATTCAGAATGATTCACCCTTTTCCTAAACGTCAGATCCCTTAGCACTGCATCGTGTTCCTAACACTATGAGATTTAAACAGCAATTGGACAAACCCAGGGTAAAGGGCCATTTGCAGTTGGAGAAAAAGAGATACTTCCCCTCCCCTAAAGCATCCAGGTGACTGTGACCGGCACCGTGTGGCAGCTCAGCGTCCATGGCATGTCTTCCCATCTGCTCCTGATGGCCCTGACAGGCAGGTGGGTGCCCCCTGCCACGTTGGGGGTGCTGCACCAAGCACCCGGCTCAGCATCTCTACTGATTTGCCCAGTGCTGCTTTGTTATGGCGCCAGAGCTGGGACGGGGCCAGCCACCCCCACCGGTATGCTGACTCCTCCACTGGCACAGTCACTCCAGGAACACCGAAGCCTCAGAGCCTCAGGTGCCTTTTTCTTCCAAATATGGCTGGCATCTCCCAACCCGCTCAACCCAAGCCCAGATCACATGCAGCTCCCAGGCCGGCACTGTTCTGACAGCATATGGCCATTCGGGACGGATCCCCCCGCAGCTGCTGCCCTCGCTGTCAGCAAGGCGGACACACACCCAGGGCTCGAATCTTGTGGGCTCAGGTCCTGTGGGCTGCACCAGCCCCTGGCCACAGTTCCCCCGCACAACGGGAACGACAGGATGAATTTCATGTTTTCAGAGAGCAGATTTTTGCTTCCTTCTAAAAATGTATTTAGTTATTTTGGTACTAAAAATGCAAGGAAAGAGCCCTATATCTGGATCCAAACACATTGCTTCTCTCTGAGTCTTCGAGATTTACAGCATATAAATTACAAGCAGCCTGAGAAAGGGGAATTACCCCCAGATGTCAGCTCAGACAACTGAGACCCAGGTAGGTGGCTGATCCAAGATCACCGTATACTATATGGCTGAGCTCCCTCTGTAAATACACAATTACTAGGATGGCTGTACTGATGGGGTACAAGGGCTGTGAAAAAACTCAAGAAGTTGTGACCGCATCCACGGTGCTACCCTGCATGGAAGCACTAGCTAATCCCTGGCTCCCCACAAAACTGAAGGCTTCTCATTCTCAGGGCATGTGAAATAAGAAGTGTCAGATGGATATGAAAAGTAACAGGAACAATACTGCCAAAAATCATCTAACATGTACTCCGACCTCCCTGTCCAGCTATTTTCTGCTCCTGTCTAGCAGACCAGGTCTCGAAGGACGTCGGGGAGGCTGTGTCAAAAACAGACTCACACGGGAATGCTATTCATGATCCATGGCAGAGCGTCGGCCTCCAGGAGGCTCAGGACGCAGGTCCCATCTGCACCTTGCCCCAGTGTGGACCTCGCATCCCTAACCAAACCCACATCTCCAGGGGCCAGCCGGAGAGCCCTTTCCTGGCTGAAGACGGCATTAGCCCGCATCCCACTGTGCTGCAAGCCAAAGGGGTGTCCACGTGGCAGCTCAGGAGCCACTTTCCCTCTGAGATGACAGAGGATGCAGCCTAGGCACATCCTGAAACCGGTCTCATGAGTGTGTGCAAATATGATTCATGAAATATCAGCAAAATGTCTTAAAGTTCCTAACCTGGGGAACCGATACATCCCTCCTAACGATGGTCTAGACAAGTATTTTTAGAAGCTCTTAATGATAACATTTCTTTCTGGATTTGCTAGATTTAGTCATTAGAACGCTTCAGAGGCTTCAAAGAGAAGAAATTAGACCCCTTGCGCCAAATGAAGACACTTTCCTATAACATTTTGTGTGAGGGTCAAAGGAATTTTTTTTTTGAGACAGGGTCTTACCCTGTTGCCCAGGCTGGAGTATAGCAGTGTGATCTTGGCTCACTGCAGCCTCAACTTCCTGGGCTCAAGTGATCCTCCCACATCAGCCTCCCGAATATCCTACAGGCATGCACTACCGTGCCCAGCTAATTTATATATTTTTTGTAGAGATGGGGTTTTGCCATGTTGCCCAGCCTGGTCTTGAACTCTTGAGCTCAAGCGATCCACCCATCTTGGTCTCCAAAAGTGCTGGAATTACAGGTGTGAGCCGCTGTGCCTGGTCCAAAGGAATTTTTAATGATGAGTTGGTCCATTTTATTGGGTGAAAACACACCTGTGTTATCCCAGTTTCTTTAGGGACAGTGGGGTCAAGAGATGGCCATGAACAGACAGTAAAAAACAAGACAGCGCAACCTCATAATAAACACCACATATGACACGGCTGAAAAATGCAGGTGTGAGGGGAAGTATGTAGCCTTTTCCTCATCATTTCAGGAATGTCTGTCCAACTTCACACACACACGCTGGCACGTCACACAGCCACTGACAACAGCAGACACGGGTGGGCTCATCAGGCACCACAGCCTCCCTCAGAGTGAGCTCGGACAGTGTTCCCGCAGCCTGCTTGCCTGCATGTGCCCCCATGGGCGTGCATTTAGGAACACCCACAAGGAGAGGGTGGGCCTCCTCCCGCTGCCTGAGCTCACCTGCTCTGTGGGGCATAGATGCCCTCATTTCCCCAGCTCCTCCCATGCACATGCATTTAGGACACTCCCAAGTGTTTGTGATACCAACAAGGTTGCAATGGACACCGTTAGATGTGCGTGCACAAGCTCCTCTGTAGAGAGGATTTCTCTAGGGTAGGGAGTTGCCGGGAAGACGTTATGAGCCCCAGTGCTAACTGGTAACAGGTGAGTGCCCTCCGGAGGGGCTGCCCTAAGACCCCGCGGTCCTGAGAGCCCCGTGTCCCCACGTTCCAACCAGGTCGTACTTAGTGTTTACCTTCTGTCAGTCTGAAGAAATGGCACCCTGAAGACCAGTGGTTGCCGGGACTGGGGGAGGGAGGGGTGAACAGAGAGCAGAGGATTTCCAGGGCAGTGAACCCACTCTGCGTGATGCTGTAGTGGTGGACAATCCTGAGATACATTTGCCCAAACCCACAGAAGCATGGCACCAAGAGTAAGCCCCCAGTGGACCCTGAGTGATGAGGGACTGTGGACCCTGGGCAATGATGACAGGCCCATGCAGGCTCACTGACTGTAACAAACGCACCACTCCAGGACGGGGCTGATGGGGGGTTGTGGGGGGTGTGCGTGTGTGGGAGGAGGGGTACATGGAAAATTCTGCACTTTTCATTCAATTTTGCAGTGAACGTAAAACTGCTCTAAAAATAAAGTTTATTAATAAAACAGTACCTTGTTTTAATAGGCAATGTTAGTTGCTAAGGAGGCTAAGTTATATGTGCATGAGTTTATTGTTTCTTTCTTTTTCTGTGTGAGCTGCCTGTTCATGTGCTTTGAACATCTTCTATTGGGTTGGTTACCTTTTTCTTAGTTTAATAAGAAATCTTTTATTTTAAGAACATTAATTCTTAGTCATATATACAGGAATTTTTTTCCCAATTTTTCCTCCATAAATATTTGATACACATATTTCAATGTGAAAAAAGTTATTAAACTGTACCATTTTATTTATTATGGTAACTTCTGGGTTTGTGGCATGCTTGGAGAGGCTTTCTCCATTGCAAAGTAATAAAACTATTCTACTGCTTTTTATCTTAGAGGTTTATAGTTTCATTTTCATGTTGAAATTCCCATCCATCTGGAGTGTTTAGAAGAGGAGAGGGCTGGGGTTTGAGAGACAGCTCTGTGTTTTTCAAACGGCTGCCCACTTGTCTCCTGATTCTTTGGTGAATGATCCATTTAGCCCACTGAATTGAAATGTCACCTCAATCAAATGCAAATTTTCCCTAAGTCCTGGAGGACTCTACAGGTTCATACTGAACACATTTCTTAAAGCAATGTTTCTTTTACTTGGCAGATAACCAGTGAACACAGCTAAATGGTTAAAAAATGGTTAGTTGAATTTTCTTGCTAATCTTGTCTTTCTAAGCAAAACCTACAAGGAATTTTCTTTTCCTTTCCTTTTTTTTTTTGAGACAGGGTCTTGTTCTGTCACCCAGGCTGGAGTGCAGTGGCGAGATCTTGGCTCAATGAAGCCTGGACCTCCTGGGCTCAAGTGATGCTCCTGCCTCAGCCTCCCGAGTACTTGGGACTACCAGTGTGCACCACCACATCCACTACAGGTGCGTACTGCCCTACCCAGCTAATTTTTTTGTAGGGACAGGATCTCACTTTGTTGCCCAGGCTGATCTGGAACTCCTGAGCTCAAACAGTCCTCCAACCTTGGCCTCCCAGAGTGTTGGCATTACAGGCATGAGCCACTGTGCCCAGCTAGAAGGAAATTTAGCCATAGGCAAGAAGCCTTGACTTTGGCACCAGAAGTCAGCTGAGCTGTTTCTGAAATGCATTTTCTCCACACTGTGTAGCCACCTCAGTGACTTACCTCTACAGCATGAGTCTCCACACTGATGATGAAGACTTGACCCCCGGAAGCCGCCCACAACGTGTCTTCCATCATGAGTAGACTTCTAACTGGTAGGACGCCTAACTTGATCACTTTTTGAGGTTCTGAATCCCAGGATCCATCTTAAAAGAAAATATTTCATTTCATTTGAGTTCAGTTTTCTGTGCATAGGAACGGGAAAATGGGGTCACACATCATTTTAAGTAACTGACAACCGAAGGATCACCCGTAGAGTTAATGCTTGTGCCTGATCCTGGCTGTGTCTGGGGATCGACAAGCTGACACCCACCCCAATGGGGCCATGGTGCACAGTCGGGAAGCACACACAGCTGTGGGACACGCAGCCCTCAAGACCCCTCACCCGCCCCCCTGCCTATCCCCTCCGTGTGTGTCCCGGACAAACCACTCATTCACCCTGAATCTCAGTTTCCTTCAGGGTAAGGTCGAGACCATCCTACCACTAGCCGCAAAGGTTGCATCAAAAGTTAAAAATGAAATAATGCATGTACAAAGCTCAGCACAGTACAGGTGTTCAATCAATACTACCATTTACAATAATAGTAGATAAGATGATTCAGTCATCATTAAAAGGAACTGCATCCAAAATAACTGGGCAGATGTTACATTTCCCCATTAGCTGCTTCCATTCTAACATGTGCCTTGCTCTATACTGCATCACGAAGAGAGGCCATATCTTCACAGAATACTTTAAGAAATCAAAATTGAGGTAAAAGGAATTCCTTACTTTTGATGAATTTGTTCCCTTTCTTGAAGCCTAGAGAGTCGTGAAATATTCTGGTTTGAAAATATATCCAAAGATCTACTGACAAGGTCTTTCACACTTTATATCAAGTATGAGTTGCTAGCTTGAATACCAATAAAAATTATTGGAGGCAAGATTTACCATAAACTTCTAAAGTGACTAATGTAATTATCCTATAAATAATTAAAATGAATTCTTCAATTCTCAGTCTAACCATTAATTAAGTCATCGACCTTAAAAGTGTAACTAAATTATTAATCCATCAATGCCATCGACTTCCTAATCAAACAAACACACTTCACTCAGTCAGGAGAACACGGCCTCAGTTCTTATCTCTTTGTTCTGGATTTCAAGCACTGAACCTTTGAGTACAAAACAAGTGTCTGAAGTGGAGGTGTGAAGTCACTAAAAGGCAACTATGCAAGCTTTGACTTTTGTGGCATACTTTTAGGTATAATTCAACGTTAATGGAAATGCTTTTATGTTGCAATTAGGCTAAAAGTGTTGTAGGGTAATTATTAGCCCCAGTGAACATGGGCTTGCTTTTCATTTGTAATATCTGCACAGGGCTCAGTCTATCATTATGTGATTAAATATGCACATGCACCCATGCACAACACACATGCATGCACACACACGTGCACATGTCACACACATACACACACACAGGCATGCACATATGCACACATACCCACATGTGCACCTGCAGTCCCATGCACACAGGGACACACACGTATGCACACGTGCACTCAAGGCACACACACACATGCCTGCACACACACACATATGCCCTCAAAATCACATGTGCATACACACATGTGCATACATGCATGCACACCTGCTCACACAATGCACACCCCCTCACACTCCTGTGCATACACACATGTGCATGGGACTTCCCATCTGGTACTCACAGCCCTTTAAAGCACAGCACACGGCAACCTCCAGAAATATGTGAGCTCAGGGCAGAGCTACAATTTTCTCTGACATTCACACACTCTGAAGGGCATGGAGTGGCACAAGAACGCAGGGTTTTGAATCCTAGATCAGAGCTCTCTCTATCCACCGCCCACTGTGCTTGGATCCTGGCTGTCAGGTGTGGCGTGGCAGTGACCTACCAATAGCACCATTCCTTTGGAACGACAACTCAAAGCTCAGTGACACGATGGCCTACCTGAGACGTTTCCCTCGGTTAAGGTTTAACTTCCAACAACTGAACTTTGTTCTCTGAGCACCTGGGTGGGTCATTCTGCAGTGTGGGCTTGTCTTTCTTGGGATGACTTCTCCCTGTGTATGTGTCCCAGGCCAGAGCCCTCAGCAGGCCGCCCACATCGCAGCCAGAACCAGGCACACGCCAATGACGTTTTGAACTAACGCTTAAAAATCTGGAAATTGCCCACAGAATTTCAGATTTTTAAGTCCCTTGAAAGGTCAGAGCCCTGGCAACAGTGAGGGGCTAGGAAGCAGCCTCCCCCTCCCTCTGCCCGGGCCGAGGCCTCCAGCCAGCCACGTCCCTCACCACCAAGAACGAAGTGGCAGGCTATGCGCTTCTGCGCCGGCCGCCTCGCACGCTCCCGCACGGTACGCCGGACAGCTCTTGGTGAGAAAGATGCGAAGAGACACGTTCAGCAGATCTCAGTTACAGATCATGCAACGCGTCTGACAAGGCGAAAACACAGCCCAGCACGGGGCTCCACAGTGGACAGGACAGCGATGCAGCCAAGTAAGAGGCTGGAGAGATGCTCGCTAGTAAACCCAGGGGAAAAAAGGGGGACATAAGCATAAAATACTTTTTACGTAATAGAAATGTTATTTGTATTGCATTTAATAGAAATTAGAAAAACAGAAAAAAATCCAGATTATATGAAAAAGTCCTATCAACACACATTCCTCCACGAAGCTTCATGAAAGAGTTGAGTGCAGACTGGTAGGAACACAGGCAGCAGGAAGGCGGCTCTCGGCGCACATGCGGAGGGGCCTCCGCCTACCGTGGAGCAGAGACAGGAAGGGAAGGCCGGCCAAGGAGGCTGGCAGAGGTTATGACAACAGATGAATGACAAAGCAGGACTGGAATGGGAGAGCCCAACCCCGAAGACACAAAACCGTCCATGGAGAACTGAAATCATGAGGCCAAGTGAAGAGGGGGTGCAGATCGGAAGCCAGGCTGGGGCACCCACCGGATGAGAGGGAGGCAACCAGAGGCCCACGAAGGAGCCAGGGATCGGCCAGGGATCAGCGGGGTCAGAGTCCAGATGGCTGAGGGACGAGACAGGAGCGGCTCCTGTGCTTACTCCACCTACCGGCACACAGGCCAGGCCGGAACCACACGGGAGAAGGAGGGGCCGTCTGCGTGGAGCAGGTCGAGAGAGCCTCCCCAAGGAGGAGGTGTCAAAGTCCGAGGGCAAATAACACCCCAGGCTCTCGGACGGGCTGGCGCAGATTTCTAAGGAGGGAGGAACTCCAATAGCAGCACTCAGAGCAGAGAGAACGGGGGTGGTTGGAGGTGAGAATGCCTTGTGAGCAAGGAACAAGGACTGGAGGACTGGAATTCTATTCTAAGTACACTGGGGACTCACCACACAATTTTCACCGGGGGGGTGGGGGGGGTGGGTAAAAACCTTATTTACAGTTTAAAAAGCTCAATAACAAATATTTGGAGAATGAATCAGAAGCGGAAGAATGAAGGCGAGGCTACGCTGCCATCCAGGCGGGAGCTGGGCGGCTTGGACCAGGGTGGTGATGATAGGGGAGTGAGCTGTGACACGGTCTCGGGGTACAAGAACAAGTGGTGGATGGCCTGGGAAAGATGACAGGACCCGCCAAGGCGTCGCTCCCGGCCGTGGGGAGGGTGGTGCAGGGCAGCTTTCGGTGAGGGAAGCCCTGCGTGTTCCACTCCAGGATGGCAGCACCGAGACTGGCTGGGATCCAGCTGGGGCTCGGCACCCCTGCACTCAGAGCTGAGTGAGGGGCCAGGAGAGCAGCCTCAGCCAGCACCAAGGAAGCTGGAAGGAAAGCCCCGTACCCAGAGCTCCCACAAGCAGCGGCAGCCAGATCCACAGGAAGAGCCTGCAAAGCACAGCTGCCACCACCGCGGCAGGGGCTGGAGAGAGAACAGACACACAGCAGCCTGCCCACCCCCAGCGGCTGCGGGGACCAGGCGGGATGGGCCAGGGAGGGCCTCGTCTAAGGCACCCAGCAGAACATAATGGAGTCCTTAGCCCTGTGGCCAAGAGAACAGCAGGGACCGAGGGCACGGGACCGAGGGCACAGCGCCGGGGCAAAGAGGGCTGGCCCAGGTACAGGAGGCCCCGCCAGGCGGGCAGGCTGCTCAGCTGGTCAGCGCAGGACATGCTGAAGGAGGCTCTGCATGGCCTGGTGCCCCCATCCGACGGGGAGAAACAGGCAGGCCGAGAGAGGTGGGAGGGTGAGAGGAGACGGGCAGACTGACTTCTAAAAGATGTCTGTATATTCAAAAACACCTTTTGGGGAAGAAGCAAGGCACGCAGGCCTTGGGCAAGGGTGATGAGCGCAGGGGCGGAGGCACAGGGGCGGGAGGCAGGAGGCCGGTGGGGAGGGGGGGAGGCTAAACCGATGCACAGTCCCCTGAGTGAACCCCAAGGACCGGCCAGGAGGCCGTGAGACCCGCCTCACCTGGGGCTCTGGCGTAGCTGGCGACTGCCCCGTTGACCAGGCCAGCGTACAGGCTCTGAGACGTGCAAGCCAGGCTCATGACTGTGGACTTCTCAGGAGTGAAAAAGTGCTGAAGTCTCACTTTCTTGGAGCCTTGACTGCTTTTATAAATGGAAATGCTTTAAGAGAAAAATACAAGCTAATAAATATATTTGCTCGTTGTGACAGGAACGAGGGTGCCTATTAACATAAACACAAAACATTTCAACTCTTCCCTCTTGCCCTTCCTTCTCCATTCCTAGGGACACTTGCCTGTACTTTTAAAAAATTTGCAACCACCTTGATTTCTTTATTTTTAAAAGGGAAATTCTGGGATATATGAAAAAAATTAGTTCTTCCTACTGTGTATCTTGGAACTTCACATCAGGAAAATCATTTTAACTCTCCTTTAAATGGTGTCAGCAATTCAGTATGATCATGACATAGAATATGGCTGTTTCATTCCAAAATATAAGGGGGGATGTCCTTTTCAAAACCATTAATATAAATGAGACATTTCAGTGGCAAACAGCCAAACTGTCCCCTTTAAAGAAATATCACTTCTCTTTAAGAGTTTCCTAGAATAATTTCCATGGGCCCAATTCACTAGTTATTTCAAAGTGCAATGACCCTAAAAATTTCCCCTGGTATCCCCTAATTCCTGCACGGGCTACTTCTGAGTCAAAGTCAAGGACTCTTTCCAGGACAGGCTCCCCACCACGCCCTCCATGGGCAGAGCTGGTTGATTCTCTGTAACGCAGTGAGCATGCCCTACCTTCCCTCCTCCGTCCCTACACAGATCGTGGGGACATCAGAAGCTCTCACGGCCGGGGTCTCGGGGTCCGGGGGTGCCCCAGGCTCTCTGCGCTTCTCCTCGACGGGAACGTACAGCATGCACAGGATGCGAGATTCCACGTTGAAGCACTCAATGACTTTGGGAGTGGAATTTTGAAACGAGATGATGGCAATCTGACCCATTTGATGGGTGCAACTTCCAATCTGAATCAGAGAATTAGGAGGAAAGAAGAAAACGAGCATGTGGGGGCTTCCATAATACGCTGGAACCTGACCCTTAAAGGCCACGACAAGCTTCGATTTTCATGTGAGAATCAACACACTTAGAAAAATGAAAAAAAATTCTTAAACAATTGCTCACAGAGCCCCTTTTCCTTTTCAACAAATTATTTAATTCAGTTTTCAAAAAATTTTAAAGCAAGAGCGTAACTTTCATTTCTACAAAGTCACATTTCTATACTTTAAAAATCACGTACTCATCACAATATGAAGTTAAGGGCCCATCTATCCTCAATTTAAAATCCTAAGAAGCAGATTATTATCAATTTTAATAACTTAACACTAATATTTAATGACCTTGGCTAAGAAAATAAACCTTTCAAATAGGAAAAACATCAGTAAGAATGCATCCCAAGTAGATCATTGGAAGTCAACATGTGGTATGCTGTGGAATTTCTTTTTTTTTTTCTTTTTTTTGGAGACAGTCTCACTCTGTCACCCAGGCTGGAGTGCAATGGCATGATCTTGGCTCACTGCAACCTCTGCCTCCTGGGTTCAAGCGATTCTGCCACCGCAGCCTCCTGAAAAACTGGGACTACAGGCTTGTGCCACCACATCCGGCTAATTTTTGCATTCTTAGTAGAGATGGGGTTTCACTATGTGAAAGTACAGACGGGGTTTCACTATGTTTGGCCAGGCTGGTCTCAAACTCCTGACCTTGTGATCCACCTGCCTCGGCCTCCCAAAGTGCTGGGATTACAGGCATGAGCCACCACGCCTGCCGTGGAATTTCTAAAGTAGCATTGCTGCAACAGTGTACATGAACTTCCTGTGTGTTTCAATCTCTACAACGAGAACACATAGCACAGTTAGTTTCCCAATTTAAACTTAAATTTATTTGTTTTTTTTTTTAAGTGGGAAAAGGTCTGATCCCTGTAAACAGAAAGCACTAGCTGGTTTAGGGTGGTGTTTTCATTGATTCTTTTTCTTTTCCACCAACTTTGAGAATGTTGTTAAACTCTCCTTATTCTTGTATTTGTTGTCGCTACATACAGACATCCTACTTTCATGCTTTTGTGGGAAGGATGCCAATCTGCCAAGCCCCTGTCCTGCCTACAGGGCCTGGGGGTTATGACCAGGCCAGGGGAGGAAGCTTCAGCGATGACAGGTCTGCCTACCTGGACGGAAAACCGTTCTCTTAGAAGTGGAAGCCCCCAAGGGAATTAAGGCTACTCCTCCATTCATAGGTTGGTACAAATGAAATACCAGCTAATTGGGTTGTTCAATTTCTGACACTCAACTAGGAACACTGACCAAGCAGGAGCTGTGGGTGTGAGAAGTGAGAGGCAGTGGCGTGCTGCACAGGACGCCTGGGAGGAAAGGATGAGAGTTTGGAAAAGCACAGTGGAGCCCTGGAGGGCGAGTCTGAGGCTGCAGGGAGGGAACACAGGAAACCAGAGAAGGGAGAGCCTGGGACCACACAGCTTCAAGAATGTCCTCTGGTTTGCAAGAACCAGGAAAGTCTACTGCAATTCCAGCCTAATTTCAGATGCAATATTTCATTTGGAACAAATTAATTTTAACTGCTAAGTTTCCACTGGAAAAAGCCAGTCTTGGAACAAGAAAAAAAATCCATGCAATGTTGACACCAAAATGGAAAAACATATTAAAATTATTCTCTTATTAGTTAGTTGTCTCTGGACTGAACTTTATCCGGTAAATGTTTTAGATGAAAAGGAAAAGAAACAAATATTTGCATTCCTAAGAACTCTAAATCTTTTCCAAAAGTGATCAGCTCCCTTTCAAAGAAGTTTTCATGTTTCTAAGTACACTCTGGGATATGCCACCGCCAACTCTCTACTGAGCAATTCACATCTCAGTCTCTCATCACACCAACCATGAACGTTGATTCTCTGTGAACTTGCACCAAAACCAAATAAACACATCTTACCCACAGGAAACCATGTGCCGTGGAAAATGAATCTGGCTGGCTTTCATTATTTAGGTAAGGTTCAGGGTTATAAGCAGCACATTCAATCTAAAATGGAATAAAATCAAACGCTCACATATAAAACAGAGCTAAGAGGCTCCTAGACTACATAACGTCTTAAATGGATGACTTACTTCCAATGTATAACCACAGAAATTACAGGTTCATTACCTACCAAAGACTAAAATAGGGAGGATAAAAGTTTAAAAGTACAACTCTCAGAAGTTAGCTTTTTAGAAGCGAACACCTAAGTAGATTCAACCTTTGGTATCTTAACCTTCAGATCCCATCAGCACACTGAAATCCAGCAGCTCGGGGCGCTTCAGATGGGAGGGCTGGCCCTGCAGGCATCAAGTACAGCCTGTGATGGCCTGTGCCTCTCCCCTTCCCTGTCCCACCCCAGCCTCTCCCAGAGGAGTCCTGTGCACCGCCTGCAACTCTCAACAGGAGGGGTCAGGGGAGCTGCTGGGAAACCCTGGCCAGAGACCAGGGTGAGAAGAAACATCTTTATTTCTTAAAGAATAAGACATTGTCAGCGTCACTGAAGGCCCTGGCCTGTGATGCCTGAGTCAGCAACACTGGGAACATTAATAAGACGCCACCCTGGAGATGGAGTCCGCCAAGGCAAAAAGCTGGCACGGTACCTCAAGCAGACAGGAGACCTGGAGTTACGATCCACTGTGGAAACAGACTGCTTGCCAAGCAAAGGCAAAACAGCTACAAATGTGAAACATGTGTCCCCTGTTTAACTCACAAGGCCTCAGATGCTGTGGCACTGCTGGAATACCCCAGGGTCCTGGCCCAGGACTGGGCTTCGGAGACAATGGCTGGGCGTTTTTTTAGGTTTCAAACAACAGCAGTCTTATTTCCAAATAAATGACCTCTAGAGAAGCGGTCACTGCGGTGAACCTGGGAAGACCATGTTCTGACCACACCCCTTAAGAATCATCTCCCAAGTGGCCCAGTCAGAGCTGCGAGGTGCGCCCCACCCCGGGCCGCGGGTCCTGCCTCCCTTCACCTTGAACTCCTGCTGCTTGGCCACCATCACGGGCATGTGTCCGACGAGGAGAGGATGCTTCTCCTTTTTAATGTGATTCCCATCGTCTTCCACACAGAACCAGCCCATGTGGTTCTCCTCTTCTGCAATGATATTCACAGAGAAATGAGCAAGAACGCAGTTAACCCACGTGCAAAGACCTGCAGCTCCACAGGTCATAGCAGGGGAAGTTTCTGGCATTCTGTTTGTATAGGGCCAGACAACGCCATGTTTTACTTGTGGAAAGCAGTACAATCTCTTCTTACAGCATAGGCTGTATATTCGTGGCATTATTTTAGAAGGCAGCCTGGTCCCAACTAAGTGGCAGGGACCTCTTCCTGTTTGCGCCTCTTGAATACGCTGGACCCAAAGGCTGTGAAACGTCGCTGTATAAACCACATAGGTCCACTTCCCTTTATCTTTCTCCAGTTTTTCCAAACCAAAAGAAATGTTTAGATTCAAATACCAGAGATGTACTGAGAAACTTTAAAACATGGTATAATGCTATGGGATAAACAAAAGTACAACAAAATGGAGAAATATTTTACTACCAAAGCAAACTGTCAACCTGAGCATTAAAGAACATGTAGCTGATCTGAAGACGAAAGGGGGCTTATCTGCACGTTCAGCTCATTCTCTTTAGAGAGTGGCCACTTCCTTGTTTGCTAAGTCACTCTGAACCTGACCTGAAAAATGACCAAATTATTCAGCAAGAGAGAGAGGGGCTGTGTTTCTGCTTCCTCATCAAGTGAGCACAAAGTCAGGACGGCTTTCCCGTCCAGGACAAAGCCCTTCCACTAATCAGAGCTCCCTGGGGCAATGGCGTTACCCACACTCCGCATTTCTCTTCTGTATTTTATACTCTGTTAACATTTCAGATTATCTACAGCAGAAGGAAAATTTTACACACACATGACATCCCAGTGTGTTCTGGGTAACAGGTCTGTAAGCATGTGTATAAGTACACTACACACACACACAGAGCAAAAAATAATCAAGGCTGAAGAGACATAGGAACAAGGAAATCATAAAGTCACATCCATCTACAGTAAAACCGTAGGGTTTATCTTCGGTGCTGGGAGGATCTTTAGTAACCCCCCAGCCCAGCCCTGTGTTTTGCTTCTCAGTGAGGAGTGAGCAGAAGGGCCAAGAGGAACAATGACCCCCCTGCCATTTGAAGGCCGCCGCCCGCCGCCCGCCGCCCGCCGCCCGCCTTGAGCACCTGGCTCACGGCCAGGCTCCACAGGCTTCCTCTGTGTTCAGCTGCCTCAACTGATATTCATGTTCTGGTACCAGAAACACCATCCGTTTTAACCCCTCCATTTTAATATGCGATCCCTCTATTTTAACATGAACATCTAAAAAATCGCCAGTGCCAGGGTGAATTTTCCTGTTTAGAAACACTCTTTCAGGTCAATGGATGGATCTACTGCTGAGTTTCCTTCTCAACCCTGACCTCACCCTCGTGGGCAGGAATTCATCATCACGCCGCATGCCTCATTCAGCCTCAGCCAGCCAGGCCTTACCCAGGGCGAGCTTAGCCATCTGTAAGCTGTTGACCCAGGACTCCTTGATGGCAGGGGTGAACGTATTGAACACAGCTGTAAAGAACGTCGGTCGCCCAGATCTGCCAGAAACAACAGACAAGCATTCATTTTATAAAACGTGCTCCATCCTGTGAGGTTAAATTACACATTTTGCCTGTCTGATAGAATCAGCAAACCAAAAAACATACATGTCATGACAAAGAACCATTTTTTCCCCAGCATTGGCCAAGAAGGTTTCGTTTTAAAGCTACTACTAACTTGTCCTGCTTCCCGGGAAGCTGTAACTGAATTCTGCAGCAGTCCGCAGCTCTGATTTCATCTTCTTTCTTCAAAATAAGCCTTTGTAAACCTGATGTCCAGTCATGGGCTACTGACTGGTTTAAGTTCTACAAAGGAAATAAATACGCACATTTCAAAAGTGTTTAAAAAGTAGGGCCATCCCAAGGAAGATAAAAAAAACAAAATTTTAATACGAGAAATTCAGACCAAATGAAACTATTGGATTATGAAAAAGAAAGCTTTGGGAGTCAGATCACACTGTGGGGGGCTGAGATATTTCTAAGATAGAACTGATATTCAAGCCTATTTGCAAAATGAAGAAAAGTTACCATTAAATAGTCTCACCTTATCTAACATAACAGAAAATGTACATTCAGATTAATTTTTAAAGTCAAAACGAATTCTCACTTCTGGTAGAACTTGGAGATATAATCACATACTTACAATGACTTATAAGTAAAGGCAGAATCTTAAATCCAATTGCTTCGATTGTTACCTGATAGTTTCCTTTAAGGTTTCCTATCAGCTGAGTGATTTGGCCAATTACATTTAAGTCATGCAACAAGTTTTGTAAATCTTGATACAGTTGTCCTGGCCCCATGTAAACTTTGTCTACAAAATAAGCAAAAAGAAAAAAAAAGAGTACAAAGGTAAAGCCATATTTACTCCAACACTTGAGGGAAGAAAACACTCAAATACTAAATAATTTTTAAGTTGAGGGGTGAACCTAGAACTTTTAAAAAGTGGACATTTTCAAGCATTTAGTGGTTTTTCCTTTTCTAACATTTATTTGGAAATAATTTTAGATGGAAAAGTTGCAAAGAGCTGCCTCCTGAATGCCCAGGCCTGGCTTCCTCAGAGGATAACATCTGACGCAAGCGTATCACGACCGTCAAATCCGGGACACCACATGGACACGGCACTCTTGACTGACCTACCAACCGTCTTCAAACCTCACCGCTTTCACGTGAATGTCATTTCCTAGTCCCGGATTCAGCCCAGGGACTCGCACTGCGTTCGGTGGTCACGTCCCTCAAATCTCCTCCAGTCTGGGGGAGTTTCTCAATCTTCCTCTTTCGCGACCCTGACATTTTTGGAGGATGCTGGTGAGTTAAAGAGTGTCTCACAATTTGAGTTTGATTCATGTTTTGTCCCTTTTGTATTTTTTAAACACCGTTGACATAACAGCTATTAGTAAGAGGCACTTAGAAATGACATTTAATCTGAACCACATTTCCAATAACTGGGGTCATCTACCATGAAAATGAGTTCCCCAATGATCTTTCCTAAAGTTTTTTTTTTTTTAAGGGAATAGGAATGGTTTCTCTTCGATGACTTGGGTTAGAGGAAAGACGTGTGTCCCGGGGTCTATTTGCCCAAGTGAGAATTGCTCTACCCCTCACAGAGGGCTTCCTGTGTACTACAGGAAGTAATGTTCAAATAATTCCTCACTAAATCCCACGACGGGCCCACAGGCTCAGAGGACAGATTCCCCCATCTCCCCATCTGACTGATGACAGATGAGAAGGATTTGATCTCAGAATTAGCCTGAGTGTCTGTACTTTAAGCAATATGCAGTAATACGCTCCTTCTTTTCCACTTTTCATAGAAATAAATTGTCTAAGGTCAAAAAACCAGTAAGAGAAGGAGCCAAAATTCAAACCCAAGGAGAAGAAATTCATTTAAGTTGAGTAAAGTGCCTTGTGTTTGAGCAGGACAGGCTTCCCGGCCATGGGTCTGTAGAATCGCAAGGACCTGAGCTTACAGGCTCCAGAACTTGGCCTCAGGCTCTGATGTGGACCTCCTGAAATTCTTTTTTTTCTTTTTTCTTTTTTTTTGAGACAAAGTGTCGCTCTTGTACCCCAGGCTGCACTGCGATGGCACGATCTCAGCTCACTGCAACCTCTGCCTCCCAGGTTCAAATGATTCTCCTGCCTCAGCCTCCCGAGTAAGCTGGGACTACAGGTACCCGCCACCATGCCCAGCTAATTTTTGTATTTTTAGTAGAGGTTTAGTAGAGGGTTCACCATGTTGGCAAGGCTGGTCTTGAACTCCTGACCTCAGGTGATCCACCCGCCTCGGCCTCCCAAGTGCTGGGATTAGAGGCGTGAGCCACCGTGCCTGGCCTGGACATCCTGAAATTCTTAATAATTTTGAGGAAAGGACTCTGCATTTTCCTTCTATGCTACGTCCCACAAATTATGCAGCTTGTTCTTTTAGTGTATATAACATATAAAATACATATATATGTCAAAACTGAAAGAACCTACATATTTCCAATAAAAAGATTTCAGATATAGGTATCTAAAAATATTTACTATATAACTGAGGAGTAGCATAACCATTTATAATTTTGCAGGCACTTTATGTTGAAGACATGATTACACGGTATTTATGAACATGGTAGGCCTGATTTGTATCAACTATCTAGACAAATTCAATTACTAACTGCATTTGAAGTATCATGAAGTTTTGTAAAAAAGGGAGCGGCCAGGCACAGTGGCTCACTCCTGTAATCCCAGTGCTTTGGGAGACCAAGGCAGGAGGATCACCTGAGGTCGAGAGTTCGAGGCCAGCCTGATCAACATGGATAAACCCCGTTTCTACTAAAAATACAAAATTAGCGGGGCATGATGGCGCATGCTGTAATCCCACCTACTCAGGAGGGTGAGGCAGGAGAATTGCCTGAAGCTGGAAGGTGGAGGTTGTGGTGATCCAAGATCATGCCGTTGCACTCCAGCCTGGGCAACAAGAGCTAAACTCCATCAAAAAAAAAAAAAAAAAAAAAAAAACGAAAGAGCAAACTGATCCAGTAGTTACACATAGCAACTTTATTTATCCTTACAGAATGCTTATAATTTAAAATGTTTCATAACACACATATTTGCTTTCATTCATAAACTTTGATGATAAACTCTATAAACACAACCTTGTAATACAAGTATAGGCTGGGTGTGGTAACTGATGCCTATAATGTCAGCACTTTGGGAGGACAAGGTGAGAGGACTGCTAAAGGCCAAGAATTCAAGACCAGCCTGGGCAACGTAGTTTTAAAAACCAAAAACATAGAGTTTAAAAAAAAAAGTAGCCAGGCATTGTGGTGCGCGCCTGTAGTCCCAAATACTTGGGAGGCTGAGGTAGGAAGATCGCTCGAGCCAAGGAAGTCAAGGCTGCAGTGAGCTGTAATTGTGCCACTGCACTCCAGCCTGGGCATCCAAACAAGGCCTTGTCTCAAAATTAATAAATAAATGAGTAAATAAAATTATAAGTGCAATGTTAACTATTAATTAGTTGACTTCTTTTAAAATATGATCTTCACAATTATCATCCAATCAAATTGACCCTTCTATTTTTGGTGTGCAGCTCTATATATTTTCACACATGTATAAATGCACGTAAACATCTCCGCAGTAAGCCTGAGGGAGAACTCCAGGGCACTAAGAACAGCTCCATCACCCACAGAACAGCTCCATCACCCATAGAACAGCTCCATCACCCATAGAACAGCTCCATCACCCATAGAACAGCTCCATCATCCACAGAACAGCTCCATCACTGACAGAACAGCTCCATCACCCACAAAACAGCTCATCACCCATAGAACAGCTCCATCACTGACGGAACAGCTCATCACCCACAGAACAGCTCCATCACTTGACAGAACAGTTTATCACCCACAAAACAGCTCCATCACCCACAGAACAGCTCCATCATCCACAGAACAGCTCATCACCCATAGAACAGCTCCATCACTCGACAGAACAGTTTATCACCCACAGAATAGCTCCATCACCCACGGAACAGCTCCATCACTGGACAGAACAGCTCCATCACCCACGGAACAGCTCCATCAACCATGGAACAGCTCCATCACCCATGGAACAGCTCCATCATCCATGGAACAGCTCCATCACCCAGAGAACAGCTCCATCACTTGACAGAACAGCTCATCACCCACAGAACAGCTCCATCACTGACAGAACAGCTCCATTACCCATAAAACAGCTCATCACCCACAGAGCAGCTCCATCACCCATGGAACAGCTCCATCACCCAGAGAACAGCTCCATCACCCACGGAACAGCTCCATCACCCACGGAACAGCTCCATCACCCACGGAACAGCTCCATCACCCAGAGAACAGCTCCATCACCCACGGAACAGCTCCATCACCCAGAGAACAGCTCCATCACCCACGGAACAGCTCCATCACCCACGGAAGAGCTCCATCACCCACGGAACAGCTCCATCACCCACGGAAGAGCTCCATCACCCAAGGAACAGCTCCATCACCCATGGAAGAGCTCCATCACCCAAGGAACAGCTCCATCACCCCTGGAACAGCTCTATCACTCTACAGAACAGCTCCATCACCCACAGAACAGCTCCATATCCACAGAACAGCTCCATCACCCACAAAATGGCTCCATCACCCACAGAACAGCTCCGTCACCCACGGAACAGCTCCATCACTGACAAGACAACTCCATCACTCACAGAACACCTCCGTCACTTTACAGAATAGCTCCATCACCCACAAAGCAGCTCCATCATCCACAAAACAGCTCTATCATCCACAGAACAGCTCCATCACCCACAGAGGCAGCTCTATCACCCATAGAACATGTGGGATAGGTCACAGGGATTCACAGGTGCACAGATTTCAGTTCATTGGGAGGAATAGGTTCAAGACGTCTACTGTAGTTGATAAGGTATTGTATACTTGAAAATCACTAAGAGTAGACTTTAAGGTTCTCACCATGAACAAATGGTAAGTGTGTGAAGTAAGGCATAAGCTAGTTAGCTTGATTTAGCCATTCCACAATGTATACATATTTCAAAACATCATGTTTTAAACCACACATGTATATGATTATTTGTCAACTAAAAACATAAACATTTTTAAAATAACACACACACACACACACACACACACACACACACACACAGCCACCAAATGTGAACCTATCATGGGAAGGGAGAATACTCTTTCCCTAGTGTATTAAAGAACCTTCTGAACTGAGATGAGGAGGAGTTCCTCGACCTTACGGACCATGGAAATGTGCTGACGTTTTATGTCTGCCGGATCATCAGACAGTTCATAATAGGGCACCGTCAGTGCACAGATGACACCACAGAGCAACCTGAGGCTTCCTCATGAATGGGGACAATGTGCGCTGCCAAAGAAAGCGTCTGCACTCACATCCCAAGAATAACAAGAAACCACAAAGTGCGGCCAGTGCTTTTCAAATGTGATTCTCAGTTTCAGAAAAACTGTTTCATGTTGATTTTCAGGCCAAAATTGATTAAAGAAACCCCTGCAGTTCAGGCGTGGTGGCTCACGCCTGTAATCCCAGCACTTTGGGAGGCCGAGGTAGGTGGATCACCTGAGGTCAGGAGTTCGAGACCAGCCTGGCCAACATGGTGAAACCTCATCCCTACTAAAAATACAAAAAAAAAAAAAAAAAAAAAAATTAGCCAGGCATGGTGGTACACACTCTGAGTAGTTCCGGCTACTCAGAGAGGCTGAGGCAGGAGAATCACCTGAACCCAGGAGGTGGAGGTTGCAGTGAGCCAAGATCACACCATTGCACTCCAGCCTGGGCAACAGAGGGAGACTCCATCTCAAAAAAAAGAAAAGAAAAGAAAACAAAAAGAAAGAAACCCCTGCAAATCAGAATTTTTGTTAGAGTTGACTTCCAGCCCTCTAGCTGACAGTTTCTGGAGTTTTCAGTTCTGTGAGCGAAGCTCTTTGTCGCTGCGGTGACACACAATTGCTGCACTTCCGCAAAAGCACTTCCCAAGTCTTTCTCACGGACGCTTCTCTTGTTTCCATGGAAATCCCTGCAATCTGTTTGAAAATTCAGGGTCTGTCAGTGAAACGGAATTTGTGTGGCAAACAAGGAAGGGTTTGTGTGGCCAGATCAATAGCAAGGATGGCTGGAAAAGCCCCTGGGGGTGTGCTCGGTCCCTGAGAACCTCCATGCCTGGGTTCAAGGGGCACCCTCACAGCATCTTAAAGCCTCTCCTCCACGATGTGAGACTGAGACGTCAGAGCCAGAAGGCGTTAAAAATTTTTAACTTAAATTAAGGCAAATGTACAAAACTGTTTTTCACAAATCAAATCATAAAAGTTTCATTGTGTAATCAAAGTCAGACATAGCCAGCAGAAATGGAAACTGGGGAAAACTTCCTGGAAAGCAACTTGCAAAAATGCATCAAGAGTCTAAAAGAGGATACAAATGTTCTACTCTTTGACCTGAAAATTCCACTTCTAAGGAAATTATCAGACTAATGTGTGAGGATGTCTCCACGTCACTGTTCGTAATGGTCCAGTAACTGAAGAAGCTTGCAGTATGCAATAAACTCAGTTTCAATCACGAGGAAACGTCCTGTAGTCAGTTTAAATGACTTCGATTCAGAATTTTTAATGACTGAGAAAATGGTCAGCCTATAATATTAAATGAAAATTCCCTACACAGGATCACATAGACAACTGTGGTATATGGACAATGGTGTGAGAAAAAGGCTGGAGAGAAATCACTCATGTGTTAATACAGTCTCCAGATACAAGAATTACAGGTCATTCTTACTGTCTTTAAACATTTTAGTGTTTTCAACAGAGAACAAGAATTAATTCCCAGGAGAAAGAGGGTAATTTTTAAATAGCGTCATATATAAGTCCCTAGTCTGATAAGAGGCACAAATTGAATTTCTCTATAAGCAAGTAGTTTTCTAACATGGAAAGTATAGAAAAATCTTGGTTATGAACCAGTAGTGATCCTAGCTATACTCAGGCAAAATAAATCCTATGTGGTTCTGGACACGTTACGGCAGCTCCTCCCAACGCAAGGCCTAGGAGACTCCCAGGTGCAAAGCTGAAACCACAGCACAGAACAGAGAAGAACAATAAGAATTTTCCCCCGTGACTAAAATCCAGTTTGGCTTTTAGAGTTTTAACAAAACCCAAGCATTTTATAATGTGAACATCACACTGTCACGAAGATACATGTCATGTCTCAAATTCCAGATATTTAATCAAGAAGTAAAACCATCCCTATAGCTTCATGGGGTTCAAAAACCCAGAATATAATATTAATTTGCTCAACACCTAACTTGTATGTGTCCATGTGTACTAGGACACACGTGTGTGATTCCCACAGAGACAGGACCCCGTCCACAGGCCCTCCTGCGTGCGCACCTTTCCGTGGCTGGCCGTCCACACTTAGGGACATGTGCCAGCTGCACTTTCCTGAGGGAGTCTTCTCCACGAGACTTATGGGAATGACTGGCATGTGACGCACAGGCATGGCACTCATCTGGCCCATCCCCATGGGCTGAGGAGCTATGATAGCTTTCCTGAGAGGCTGGCTGTCAGGTCCTGGACAGGGCCGTGACCCTGAATAGAAGGTTTCTGGAATGTCAACTTGACTGACAAGTCATAGCTCCAGGGATGCCTCGGCGTCTAAGTTCACAGGTCAGCTATACAGGCCATTAGGAATGAGTATTTTGGCATCAGCAGATCATGTAGACTATTGTGCATGTCATATTTAGAAAATATGGGTATCCCTCTTTGCATGGAACCACTTCTCACCTGCCTCCTGTTGAGCTCCTAAAGACAGAGAGTTTGAAGGGTGTGTTACTGAATACTCAGAAAATTCACACCAGTGTCTGTCCCTGAGGTAACGGGGGATATAAACAGACACAGTGACGGAGAAGGCGGCAGCCATCTGCATGGAGAACAGAGCCACGCATGTGGCATCGCCACCACTGTGGGACTGTCCTGAAAGCACGTGTGATGCTGGAAGACCCTTTCCCACTTTCTATCCATCTGCCATGCTGCCCCCGTTTCCTCCCCCAGACAGAGGCTGGGCCTGGGGATGGGCTTGGAACAGCCATTCTAACAGGGACCCAAGTCCCAGGCTGGCTCTGGGCTTCCTTAATGGGCTCTCATTTTGTGAAAGTATGAAATACTCTTTAAATGTAGAAAAGTAGAGAGAATAACTCATGGACACATTTTTACCCACTGCCCAGAATCTGTGATGTGACTGTTTTGCTCCATTCACTTCAGATGCCATTTTCATCAAAAATCCCTGAAAAGCCACAGCACACCTACCCTGTTTACACTCTGCCTTCCATCCGGAGTCAGCGCCCATCCTCTCTGAGAGCTCTTTGTGGTTTTACTCCCTATGTATGTTCGAAGGCCTTTCTCAGCATACAGATGTTGTCTGTACGAAGGGAGGCCGTTCATCAGCATTGAACACGCTGCATGAGCACACAGGGGCACAGGACACAGAGAGTGGTGGCAGGAGGTCAGCGGCTCCACAATAATGAGCAGCTGCATCCGCTCCCCCAGTGAGGGGCTCATCTGTTGGTGTCACATTCCACAGGCACGCCGACCTCGGTGTCGCATTGCAGGAAAGCTACTGAAGACTGTTTCCGGACTGTCCACGGTATTCAGTGTGGAAAGCCAACCTCCCTGCTACCTTTGGCCAGGTGGTGTGTTTGCTCTTAGTACTCATTCAAGGGTTATAATGACACTTTTGAGTCCTGGGAAAGACCTGCAAATCCACACGCCATACAGGAAAACCAGCGCCGAGTCCTGGCCTCATCTCCCACACGCACACACGTGCTGTTTTACGGTACAACGTTCAGATGACGCAGAAGCAGCCCTTCCCACAGCAATGGAGCACAGAGGCATTTTGTTCGGTTTCCTTCATTTCGACTGCTGTGTATTTCAAAACACGACAGCTTTGCCATGGTGGGCTTCCGCTGCGCCTGTCCTCTCACCTTCAAAACGAAGTTCACTCTTACAGGCATAAGGAGCAAGAACAGTGACCCTTCCCGCCCAGAAGTACCTTACTCTGGAGAGGACACGTTGGAGACCAGGCACTGTCCCTGCCTACAGGCGAGGCCATGCAGTGCGTCGGGCAGGGGCCAGGGAGAGAAATCGGGGCTAACCCGTCACTCCTGGGGTCCCACATCGGTCAGTGTGTCCAGAACCCTCAGGGCTGTAGCTGGACGCGCTGCTCAGACCCCTCCCTGCCTCCACAGAACAGCCACTTGGCCACACATCCCTGGAGGACGCAGCTCAGGGGAGCCTCATGAGGAACCGTTTCACATTTTAAAAATACAGCTCCGCTTCTCTTGCTGCCTTCTACTTCAGGAGGATCAGTCAGGTGTATATTCAGCTGTTCAAGCTTCCTTCGGCCGGGCTCACTTCTATTTAAAGACTGTAAGTCACGCCCGCCTTCCTCCCTCCTTGGTGCTGGTTCTTTGCTAGTAGTGTTTTGCTTTGTTTTTTAAAACTGTGTGAATTTTGTGGGGGAGGTACTATGTTTTCTGGGAGCTCCCTCAACACTGTGACCTCACCCACGACCCTTTCCGCGTTTGCCTGGAAGTTCCCCCCTCTATGCTCAGCAGGGACCCTGAGCTTTCAGGAGCTGTCTCCCACCCTCCTCATGGTACAAGCTTGCTGGCAGCTCCTCCAGCTACCTGTTCGTAATGACTGTGTCTTGTTACAAATCCTCCTGTACCAACTGCCATATCCAGCCCAACTGTACAGAAGCACTCCTGGCACTCAGGACACGCTTCCCGGACAGAAAGCGGAATGGGCCAGAGCAGGGCGGTCTGAGTGGACTTCCCCTCCTGCTGCAAAGTTCTGAGAACACACAGGGAGGCAGCGGCCTTCTGGAAGCTGCAGGGCCCCTTCTAAGCAAGCTGCCAGTGCAGGGACGGGACACTGGTATTGGACCAGGTAGATGCTGGTCCAATAACAATCAAAGCCAGAAACATCAGAGGCCAATCCTGTTCCGTTAAAAGCTGACCTTACAGCGAAGAACAGAGATGCTTTTTACCTTCATTCATTTTTAAGGATTAAATAACTAACTACAAAGTAATGTGACTGATTTTTACAAAAGTAAATGATGAATATTTGCACATCTGAAGGAGTGTTTCCTTTCAAGTAGATTCAAGTTGTACTCACATTTCTCTAAATATTTTAAGAACTTCACCTGTACACTGACTTGAGACCAGCTGAATAAAAGTGCACACACACACACACGAAGAACTTCTCCCCGGGAAGGACGGGCGGTAACAGCTCTCCAGTGGCCATTCTTCTGAAACACCCTTGAAGGCCAGAGCCTGGCTAGAGCAACTGATCTCACCTCTCCTCCCGTTCTAAAGGCTCCCAACAGTGGGGCTATGCGACACCTCCCCACCCACCCCCACAACTCCTACTTAGCACCAGAACTCGAGCACTAGGAGCGCTTGACAGTCCATTTGTTGGAACTGAATTGAGGTTATAAAGATCCTGCATGAAGAAACCCCCCCACAGAATGGCAACAGCGAACATTACTTTCTCATAAATCCACCTGCCAGACAGGATGGAGCGCAAAGTGAGAAGGAACAGCGGCCGGGTGGAGTGCACCAACAAAGATGCTGCACCAGGCCAGAGCAACTGACGGCTCACGCTCGATCTTCCTCCTCCCCGCCACCAGTCCCAATCGGGGAGGCTGGCAAAACCTTTAAAATCACCCCAGAAAACTACACAACAGTTTTCAAAATAGCATCAGGGAGTTTGGGAGCTTAAACCAATCCATGGATCCATAGGGGACACGACATTTTTCAAAACAGCATCAGGGAGTTTGGGAGCTTAAACCAATCCATGGACCAGGGGACCCATGGTCACCAGCTTGCAGCCTCTGCAAGACAGGAAAGTATCACATCATAACCCCGGGTGTCGAACACCACAGAGCAAACCCGCTATCCACATGGCGCTTTTGCAGGCACAGGGAGCTCCCTGCTGAACCTGCTGAATCTAACATCGCAGAGCAAACTCACAATCCACACAGCGCTTTTGCGGGGACGGCGAGCTCTCTGCTAAGTCGAACACTGCACAGCAAAGCACAATACATATGGCGCCTTTGCACGGACGGGAGCTCTCTGCTGAGTTGAACACTGCAGAGCAAACCCACGATCCACACGGTGCTTTTGCAGGGATGGGGAGCTCCCTACTGAGTCTAACACCGCACAGCAAACACTCAACCCACACGATCCACACAGCACTTTTGCAGGGACGGCGAGCTCCCTACTGAGTATAACACCACACAGCAAATGCACAATCCACACAGCACTTTTGCAGGGACGGCGAGCTCCCTACTGCGTCTAACACCACACAGCAAATGCACAATCCACACAGCACTTTTGCAGGGACAGCGAGCTTCCTACTGAGTCTAACAGCACACAGCAAATGCACAGTCCACACAGCGCCTTTGCAGGGACGGCGAACTTCCTGCTGAATCTAATACTGCACGGCAAATGCACAATCCACATGGCGCTTCTGCGGGGACAGCGAGCTTCCTGCTGAGTCTAACACCACACGGCAAACACACAATCGACACGGCGCTTTTGCAGGGACAGGGAGCTCCCTGCTGCAGCTGCTCACTGGTCTTGGGTGGTTACCACGCTGCCCGCTCTGCAAGCAGAGGTTGCTGGGCAGTGCTGCCTACACTCTGTCAATATGAAGTAACACACCAACGTTTCCAACATTGAATTTTAGAACAGTCATTCAAGCAGCAGAAGTCCTATGACTATCGACTGAGAATGAGAATTTCTGACTTAGCTTCACGATATAATTTAGAAGTGACAAACCAAGAGAACCAGAAGAAACAAACACTGAGAGTGAATGTGAAGCCATTCAATGAAAACTCTGAGGGAGGCATTAGAGGTAGCCCCATGGAGATGTGGTTCATGGATGTACCTGGGTTTTGTCAGCATAAACGGTAAGGAGTGAGCTGAGATGAGCAGAGTGAAGGGACGTCATTCACCGGCTGCAGCGTGGCACTCATGGGATCCACATGATGGATTTGATACCACATACACCCACTCACGATCAACGCTAACAAGAGACTGTCAGTCCACCCTGGATGAATCCAGACGTGTCAGGATAGAGCCCCTGCCAGTCCCAGCACCAAGCACGGTGCCCACTTACACCTTCTCTGTAAATGCAAGACAGCACCACGCTCTTACCTGACGCCGGAAAAAAGCCCCAGAGAATTCTGACTTGAGTTCTATCTTCAGACACATACAGAATTAGCACATTTTAAATAATTTGTTTTAAAAGTTTTTTTTTAATCTAGAAGAACAAAACACTATTGATGGCAAAACAAGTTTATCATTTAAGTTCTCTGTTTAAGGCATTGGGCAAAAAGATGTCCCATGGAAAACTGGTTTCACTGAGGTTAACTAGGTGCTTTTCCATCGAGACGTGATTAAAAAAAAATCAATGCAAGTATGCAAAACACAATCATATATGTTTTCAAGTGTGTTCCAAAGTCCCCTTAACTGGAGATATAACACCAAAGACCTCCTTGAATTCAGAATAGAGAAAAAGATTTACTCTCCAATGTGGCATATTTCTTTTTAATAGACAATGAGAACTGGTCCATACTCACTGTTTCTCCTCTTGCTGTGGCTGATAGGAAGCTCATAGTTAAATCCAGGGTGCAAATGCAATGATAAACTCACTCCAGGTTATTTCCTCCACATAATATTTTAAAAATGGGTTGAATCACCCTGCTTTACGCTTTTTTCACATTGCTAACTGAATCTAATCTAAGTTAGCTCAGCATAAATCATAAATAAAAAGATGAATAAGAAAATATAACATTGCATGGAATACATACTATTTCATGGATCAAAGTCACCTTTAGCTATTTAAATATAATAAGGCCATCTTAATTATGAATAAATTCTAAGATCGCTAGCATTATAAAATACATAAAGGTGTTTTTGTTCACAAAACCACAATATAAATTTGATTGCCAATCAACGTTTCCAAATAATTTAAAAGGATTTTTAAAAATCTTTAACAAGGCACCCAATTTGCTCTTGAATAAAATGTTAATGAATCATGTCAGAAATCATTTCTCTGTCCCCATGTCCCCTCTGCCCCGGCTCCTCCCTCTCAATCTCCATACCACCCCCCAGAACAGCTCTTTTGGGAAATCTGGGTTTTGGTACTTCAGTTATTTGTGGAGAGGGTTTGATACAGACGCATACCACTTTAAATAGGAGGAGGATTTAAGAGTCAGAAATTTAAGAGATTACAAATTGTAATAATATGCTTGACGAATTAGCCTACTAGGCAGATTACCAAAGAGAATGACTATTAACATCAGGGGAATGAGAAAAATAAAAGCGGTCCCAAAGCGAATTAGAGCTAACACTCCTTACATCATGTTCTGCAAATCCAGGTGAACATGCAAATTCAATCAGAAAAGGTTAAACGTTCTCAAGTGGTTTCCTTGCTTCTAAACATGTCAGAAACAAAATAATCTGAAAAATTCATGCATATTTAACCTATGAAAGGTTAACTGAAAGTTCCCATGCGTCGTGTTTTTTAAATTGTTCTACAATTCAGGGGTAGAGCCCAAAAAGTGAATAAAACTTAGCCAGTCGTTCTTTGGATTTTTTTTAATAATGAAGAGAAGGTAATGATTTTTACACTAAGACTAAAATCTGCAGTCTGAACAATGTTAGGTAATAATAATCATAAATCATGTGCAATGCTAAGACATTGCCAAAGCATTCTGACTCCTCTTATTTCACCTTGGGAAGTTCATGGACAAGCACTGCCTCCATGCGGAAACTGAGTAAAGACATCACAACGCTGCCCGGCAGTGCAAGCAGGTGAGCAAAGAGCTGAGCTGGAACCACCACCGCCTCAAGCTCTATGACTTCCTGCACGCCAGCTCCACACACTCAAGAGACCAGCACTGAAGTCCTGATCTGGTTAACTGGAAACGCAAAACTGAGCTCACTGGACCGGGAAGACGGAATCCACTTCTGACTGGCCAGGTGCACGGCCCGAACCCGAAGGAGCCCCAGCTGCACGTGGGACAAGTCAGTGATGAGCAGCCGACTTGGCCATGTTAGTCAGACAGCATACAGATTCTAGAGACTGGATCACCTCTGCAGACTTGCCATGTTAAACCCTGAGCCTGCTGATGTCGGAGTTTACGCTGGCCCCACGGCTAGCAAGAACGTGAGAGAAAGCATCAGGTTTACCATGTTAAACCCTGAGCCTGCTGACGTCGGAGTTTACACTGGCCCCACGGCTAGCACGATCCTGAGAGAAAGCATCAGATTTACCTTGTTAAACCCTGAACCTGCTGATGTCGGAGCTTACGCTGGCCCCACGGCTAGCATGAACGTGAGAGTTACGCTGGCCCCACGGCACGAACGTGAGAGAAAGCATCACTTACTTGGTTTCGCGTTAGCAACCACGGCCAGGCTCTCTGGCGGGTGAACGGCAAGGTGCCTGCTGTGCTCGCCCGTGCCTGGGCTGCTGCCATACTCGATGGCATCCACGTGTCCCAGTGGAACGCTCCACTTCAGCAAGTACCTCTGGCTGCTCATCACACGGCTGTCATGAGAGCGGCTGAAACGACCAAAAGATCCTTGTTTTACGAATAATTACATGAACATGTTATGGTAATGTTGGTCCCTCAGATGTTCAAGTGAGAAACTTTCCATTGCTGAAGTGTAACTCTTCAGACTTTCTCACAATAGTAATTGTGCTTCTGACTTTCTTACAGAGTCCCCACTCGCTGCCATAAAGAGGCCTGGAAGTGGATGAGAGAGAGTGCAGGGAAGAGCCGCACAGGGGACGGATCTCCCGGAAGCTCCAAGGTTTTCCGTAAAGGCTTAAAAGGAAGCAGCTCGGTGCTTGCTGATGACCCTGAGCGAAGGTGCTCCATTACCAGGAAAAGTCTCCTATGTGGATAGAGATATTCTCTGGCGGTTTCATAAGAGTTAACTCTTAAATTGCTGGTTTACTCTTTTATGGCTACACTGTAACCACTTTAATAGAATCAAATCATACCATTATACTCCATGACTAAAATATTTATCAAGTATACAGAAGTTGAACAGAAAAAATCCTATGACTTATACAGATTATTTTCTTCTTTTATCATAAATAGAACATATACATGAAGAAACACAAAACACGTATGTACAGTCTAGTGGAAATGGCCTGCATCAACATCTGTGTAGCTGACACCAAGGCCAAGGCTGTGACATCGCCAGCATCCCCGCAGCCCCAGGAAATCCCACCCTCCAGAATCAACCATTATTCTCACTTAGTGATCATCACGTTTTGCTTTTCTTCAAGATATTGCTGTTAAAAATCAAAGTGTGGGCTGGGTGCGGTGGCTCACGCCTGTAATCCCAACACTTTGGGAGGCCAAGGCGGGCAGATCACAAGGTCAGGAGATTGAGACCATCCTGGCTAACACGGTGAAACCCCATCTCTACTAAAAATATAAAAAAAATTAGCTGGGTGTGGTGGTGGGTGCCTGTAGTCCCAGCTACTAGGGAGGCTGAGGCAGGAGAATGGCGTGAACCCAGGAGGCAGAGCTTGCAGCGAGCCGAGATCGAGCCACTGCACTCCAGCCTGGGTGACAGAGCGAGACTCTGTCTCAAAAAAAAAAAATCAAAGTGTGGGTAGGAATAACCAAAATGCTGGGTGCTATGCATTGGACTGAGCACCTGACTGGCTGGGAGCCCGTCTGTACCCAAGCTCTCCAGTTCCCTCTTACACCAGAGCACTCTGCCCTCCATGAGGACATCCAGTCCATACAGAAAGGGAAAGGAGGAAGAACAATTCAGACATAGTAAGAGGAAAGATGGGTTGTGTTCCGTGAATTAGACTGTGCCTCCAATTTAGAAAAACAGAAATGCCCATGAGTTCTTACCAAAATTCCGATTCCTCCTCTTTGAATGTAAAAATCTCCATCCCTACAGAGGAGGTTTAGAATCTTAATGTTCACAGGGCCGACCAAAGGGTCCTTGGGAGCTATTTGAACCAAAATGCATTCTCATCTCATCACCTTCGGGCACTGTCGCTGAAAATCTCACACTGACAACATGTCCATGGGAAATGAATTGCGACTCAGCAACGCACTTTGCAAAAAAAAGAAATTCAAGCCCTGGCATCGTGGGAAAGGCAGGGGCGTTATTTTAGGGAATCCTCTAGCAGTAAGCACAGCTGAATTACTTCTAAAGTATCCATTTTAATTCATCTTTAAAGCACACCACGTCTGGCAGCGGGAGAATTTTAAACCTACTTAAAACTGCCCAAGAGTCAAGCGTATCCTGGCGCTCCCCAACTGCAGCCTGAGGGGTTCTGGAGCAGCAGTCAGCGTCAGACAAACATCAATGATGAATGCGGAAAAGACTCAACAAGGACCATTATATTTGCTTAGGACTTTGCTGTTTACAAGGTCATTTCACTTCTATGATCTTGTCTCCCAGGGCAGGTGGAACAAGCATTAATGTCCCCAACTTGACACATCGTGTGGGCCAACTTGCAGGTGAGGAGCTGGGTGGATTCAGCCACAGTGGGGCGACTTCACTGAAAACTAACTTTCCAGGTGTTCCATGGAGAGGGGGGTTCTGGGACAGTTAAACTTGGAAGCCATACTGTTAAGTGATAAACACCATTAGTCTCCACACTGTGGGAAGCACCTCATAACACCAGGGAAACAGGGGTGGAGACACCTTACTCTGCATCCTCGCAATTCTAAGCATCCTCTAGAGCAGCCCACACCTGGAGTTCTCCAGCTGCGACCTCCCACGGCCTCACTCCGTCAGCTCCTCTCCAACGCAGGGTGCAGTGGGCTTCGCTTCTGCACACAGACGGCAGGTGGCCTGCGGCTCTCGCCAGGCGTCCACAGTGAAGGCCAAGCCATGGGGTATGAGTCAAATGAACAGGGTTCTTTCTCTTACAGGAAGGAGTATCATTAAAGACTCATATATTTTTTGGACTTATTTTGTAGCTGCCACAAAGTAAGTGACGATGATGAAAAGCAACAATGAAAACCTGTCCCTCGCAGGCAGTGCCGTGTGCCAGGTGCCCTGCGGCAGCTTAATGAACGTTCTCGCCTTGATCCCTGAAGAGACACGCAACAGCGTACCACTGGCCTCATTATTTTTATGATCAACCCTATTGTACGGATGAGGAGTCCGACGCAAAGTCAGAGCGGGTAATTTTCAGAGTTCAGAGAAGATGGATCTGGAGTTCACACTAAGGAGTCCGACTCCTGAGCGCTGACCTGCACACCCTCGCTGCCTGGGTCTCTAAGGCAAGGTGAGGAGGGCAGGCAGATATATCTGGCCGCTGGAAAATGGGGGTGGCGGGCATGAAAAATAGGGCATGTTTAGTGGTGTGCTGGCAAATGTTTAACAGCTGGCTCTCACTGGGAGGACAGGCTCCTAACACATCGTGTTGGGCAAATTCCATGGTGTAAATGTTCCCGTGTGGATGACTTCAAGCTACCAAATGTTTAGCAACTGGCTCTCAAAACTCTGGAAGATTCAACACTTGACTCTTGCAAGACATGACGAACTGGCACCACGCTCGCTTGCATTATTTTCTACAGCACCAGGAGTGTTATCGTTAACTTTATATCAGTTCCCTTATCATCTACCTATATTTGAAGACCTTTTAGTTTCTCACATATCCTCATCTAACCACAATATTCCATGCGTTGGAGAACGATTCTGATGTAAAACTATTTTAAGTGAAAATAACTCATTTTCTTGGTTTACAATAAATATGAATATACCCAACGTTATTATATTTAAACATTTATCAAAAATATATTTATAGAGAAGCAGGTAAAGAGAGAATTTAAACCATAAGAAAAAGAACTCTTGATTTAGGAGGGTTATGAAGAAATTCAATTTAGTTTCTAGTTCCGCCATCAGCCCTGTTTAAAGAGTATATAAACCTCCACGTACTTAACTTCTACTAACAGTGACTTGGTGACTTACACTGAATCTATTTAAAAATAAGCTTGCTTATTATAAGGGTTCCCTTAGTCACAGGACAGAGCTTTGGCACAAAAAACCAGTTCAGTCTGAGTGACAGAATTAACAAAGCCATTCATGTGCCCTTAGGCAAAGGTAACATGTGATGATGGTAGGACTACTATAGAGAATTAATGCACTTACCGTGAGCTGACGGTGGCACACATTAACACATCATTTAACATGAAGACTCGGCGTTCTTTGGTTTTAACAATCTCTCCTCTGTCGTTGTAAACTGTTTCTATCATATCATCTGATCGAATGAGGTATCGGCTTCCAGTGCTGAGAAGCTGCACATTCAAAACACAGCCCAGGGACCACCGTTGAGTTTACCCGGAAAAGAAAAAGATGAGGAGAAGTCTGGTATGGAGTCTGAGGGTGACTTTTCCAAACTGAGCACTTTACGGAAATCGTTCCTATGTTCCCCGTGACTGCGCTGAACATCCGCCTCCTTCCTCACAGACTTTCACCGCAGTTGGCCCTCCCGCGATTTAAACACTACATTAACCAGGAACGGTGAGGAATGGAAGGAATTGTTTTGTAATTTTACTTTTCCCCAAGTAAACCTAATTAAGCATAGTTAAATGACTATCTTAACTTCTTAAGGTAGGCCGTATTTTACTTCACTGAGCCAAACCAAAACCATCAGTTCTTCAGAAAGACGCTTTGTATGAACCAAGACAATGGTATGCGATGTAGAAGTCATACTACCTTTTTTGTTTGTTTGTTCTGAGACCAAGCCTTGCTCTGTTACCCAGGCTGGAGTGCAGCGGCACAATCTCAACTCACTGCATCCTCCACCTCCTGGGTTCAATTGATTCTCGTGCCTCAGCCTCTCGAGTAGCTGGGACCACAGGTGTGCACCACCACACCCAGCTAATTTGTTTCTTTTTGTATTTTTAGTAGAGACGGGGTTTTGTCATGTTGGTTAGGCTGGTCCGGAACTCCTGACCTCACGTGATCCACCCACCTCGGCCTCCCAAAGAGCTGGGATTACAGGCGTGAGCCACTGCACCCGGCCAATACTTATAACAACTCAGCCCACAAGAAAAACAGAGTCCTCAGCCCCAGTGGTCTGTGCTGTCTTTTGATTCTAAATCTACGCTGCTGCCCAGCTCTGAGCAACCAGCGAGACACCCGCCTCCCTGACTGTCCTTGCCAAGTGCATGGGAACAATGAGGCACGTGGGTGACATTCAGTGCGAAGCATCATCCCCTCTTCCTGGGCCTCTGGGCTTGCTCCATGCCCCATGTGTATTCGGAGGTTCAAGTGCCACAGGGAGCATGATTTTAAATAACATCAACCATGTCAAGAATATAACTGAATACAATTTGCTGCTTATAAACGTTCCTACAGAAACCACTTGGAGAAATGGGGAAAATATGTGGCTTAAAGTGTATTACCATAAAGTTCGCACAGTTAAATTACTGAATGTCATTGTAACGTAAGAAACTACTCCTAATGACAAAACAATGATTTGTAGCAATAATGAATATTAGATGCAATAACTTAACACAGTTCACACAAATTACCATCTCCCTGTGAGCCAGGGCCTTCAATGAATACGGGAAAGCCCACATAAATTGAGAGTACTGCTGCAGACAAGTAGTTATGTAAGCATCAAGCTGAAATGTAGCCTGGCAAATGAACTGCCGCCCTCTGGGTCCCGCATCTCTTTTCACGCTCAATGCAGCTTAGCCATGCATAGGTGAAGACAAAAAATGTTTGTGAATTTTTTTTTTTTTTTTTTGAAACCGGGTTTTGCTCCATCACCCAGGCTAGAGTGCAGCAGCTCAGTAACAGCTCACCACAGCCTGGACCTCCCAGGCTCAAGCAATCCTCTGGCCTCAGCCTCCCACGTAGCTCAGACTATATAGGTGCATGCCACTGTGCCCAGCTAATTTTTTTTTCTTTTTTTAGATATGGGTTCTCACTATCATGCCCAGGCTGGTCTCGAACTCCTGGGTTCCAGCGATCTTCCCACCTCAGCCTCCCAAAGTGCTGGGCTTACAGGTGTGAGCCACTGTGCCTAGCCTGTAAATATTTTCAGCTTTAACTATTACTATCTGAAATTAAACACAGTTATTTTGAAAGGAAAATTAAGCTAAAGGAGTTGCTCTTAACCCCTTGGGAGGTCCTGGATCCATCTGAGGGTCTAATGAATGTATGAATCTCTTTCCTAAGAAAATGCTGTTAAGACAGGCTGTTAAGGTTTTACATACAATTTCCACATTGGTGTGACTCTCCCGAAGGCCTCCATCCACCCCGGTTAAGAACTCTGGGCTAAGGGAATTACTCCAAACGATCCAAAAGATTAGTATTGCTGGACAACGACAGCTTATTAGCACAAAGCAAAAATAATTTTGGAATAGAGCTGAAGAAAACCTCTCTCAACCTTGTTCAGGTATCTTTCATTTATGGCTTTGGCTATTTGCTTCACTTCACAGCGTTGATCAGCATCTCTCTTTCTTTCATTTAACTTCTCTGCTAGTGTTTCGAGCTCTGTCAGGGCCATCTGAAGAGGCAGCCTGTCGGGGTGGCCTTTGGAGGTGTTCTTCAGCATGTCCTACAAGCAACAGGGGAGAGGTGGGCAGTTACCACGTGGACACTCCCAGTGCAACAACAGTCGCGTCACCCGCCAGCTGACAATGGAAAGGAGGCAGTGGCATCTGTCATCCTGGGGAAAAATAAAGTCAGTTCTTGGGAAGGGATGATGAGCTGAGTGAGTCATGACTTGGCTGAACATCTGAACAGCTTCCTTTGCAAAAACAAAATTGAAAAAATAGCACTGTACAATAAAGGACACGCTAAATATGAACATATCACAATCTCAGAAATACTGTGCACTTGGAACGATGCTCACGATGATGATAGATTCTCCTTCTCAAGTTGAGTCAGACAGATGAACCCATGCACAGATGGGTCCAGCTACTTTCTTCAAAACACCAGTCTCCCAGTTTCCAATGTGCAGGAGTTCTGTGGTGCCGAATACTGCACCCATGGCGTCAACTCACAGCAGGATCGAGTCTCTCTCACACTGACAAAGGAACCTGATTTTTAGGGCGGCAAAGATGCATGACAGTATCATGGTGGCTCCATGTCACTAAACATTCATCCGAACCCACCGAATGCACAGCACAAGGGTACGCCCTCCTGCTACTGTGGCCACTGGGCAGTGGCTGCGTGGCCACGCAGGCTCCTGGTTGTCACAAATGCACTCTGGTGGAGATGTGGGGGGAGGGGGCTGTGCATGTTAGGGGAGGGGTAGATGGGAAACCTCTGTTATTTCCGCTCAATTTTGCTGCGACCCTAAAATTTCTCTTAAAAAGTAGTCTTTAAAAAAAGGGAGTTGAGCTACCTCTTCTCCCAGTTAAGGTTTCAGACAAGCACGAGGAAGTCAAAGGGAGGGTATGTGGCGCAAATCAACAACAACGGCCAGCAAAAAATGACGCACTGCTGCCAATCACAGGATAAACATTAACAGGCAGTAACAAAAGGACATTTCTGTCACCTTGGTTTTATGCAGGGCCTTTTGTTTCCCAGCTTTCGTTCACATTCGACACGCTGACGTTTGCTGAAGGGGCAAACGTGAACTTGAAACACTCTTTCTCAGAATTAAATGTGGTTCTGCAATGAGATCACATGGACACAGGGAGGGGCGCATCACACACCGGGGCCTGTCACGGGGCGGGGGGTGAGGGGAGGGAGAGCATTAAGACAAATACCTAATGCACGCGGGGCTTAAAACCTAGATGACGGGTTGCTAGGTGCAGCAGCCCACCATGGCACAGGTATACCTATGGAACACACCTGCACATTCTACACACATATCCCAGAACTTAGAGTGAGAAAAAAAAAATGTGGTTCTGCGTCTTGCCTACCAACTTTGACATGTTTATAGGAATATTAGCAGTCATGGAATTCAACAGTGTGCTTATCTTTTTAAACCTTTTTTTAAAATCTGGAAAGGACACTGCACAAATGATCAAACGTTTCCAGTTTGTAATGAATATAAACTATTCTATACATTTGTTTTCCTATGAGTCACAACGAATTCTATCAAGGCAAAAAAGAACAATCTTAACACTAGTTCTGCACCAAACCCACACACTGGTGGTGGCACCGGGGACTAGGCGTGCGATGGAGACAGCAGCCAGCACAGGGTGGAGTCCGACATGCCATGGGGCCACTGGGCACAGCCGGGGGCATCCACCGGGCTGGCAGCCACCCAAGGAGGCCCAGGGAAGGAGAAAAGTGAAGTTTCTCACTGCTGTTATTACCAGAAATTGTTACTTATCTTTGCACAACAACGGAGAGAAATAGGTAGCTGGGATAAAGTAAGACAAATGTCACAGGGCCAATGGATGTTTCTGGATCCATGGGAGAAACTGACAGTACCAGCATAGCCAGGGTGAGCCGGCTTCACTGCCTGAGCCAGGGGACAGCTGTGGCTTCACAGCACCTGTCTTAGAAAGAAGGTCTGGGAGCACTAACCAGGAAAAATGCAGGCAAGACCAGAGAGCAGAGACCAGGAGAGTCACTGGGAGGAAGGGGACAGAGGGTGTCCAGGCCTCTCCACACTGTCTCCCCATCCACCTACACTCAGCACACGGACCACAGCAGAAGGCAGTAGGGAGGGTATGTGCTTGTATCTGCTGACTCTCTGCAGCCTGTCTCCTCGCCCAATCCCAGGTGCCCTGAGTACCCACACCTGAGGTAGGGCCCCTCAGGCACATCCACATAATGACTCCACACACAGACACCGCCTTGTTTCCAACTGTGCCTCTTCCAAAGTACGTGGACCCACCCTGCTCCCCTCCGAGAACACTCTAGGATACGCCAGCGTTTCATCAAACGCGGCAAAAAGTGTCCCTGAGGGAAACTGCTCGGCACATCTAGGATCTGCAGTTTGTTTTGTCAGATCAAGGCAAAGACCATTTTCTCCTTCAGGGGCAACAGACCCTGTGTGGGAAATTCTAAGGAGGGTCTCTCGAGGCAAGGAGGGAGGAGGACGGGGAGAGCTGTGTGCAAACTGACCTACGTAACTCTGCTGGTGACGATCTGGAAGATCACACTGAATCTTTCTAAATGCAAGTCTTTTGACACGCAAGTTCTTGAGTTTATTATATAACTGGAATTCTGAGTTTAAGAACGCTCTTCCTCAGAGAACTTAAGTATTTAGAAGTATGTTTTCAAAAAAGAAAAGAGCATACAAAATTCTTACAAGAACAGATTTGTAAACGGCGCAGTGTGTAACAGGCAGGCCGTGCCCGTCCAACAGCGCATGTCTGCAGTGTTCCATCTGCTGCTTTTCCCAAAGTCCTGGCTGGCATCCTTTTGGGGTGTGGACAGTGTACTAGATTTCTGGCTGGACAACTGTGTTAGAATCCCAGCACATCCGTCGCGCTGTGTCACCATGGGAGAATCATCAGCTTCCCTAAACCTCAGTTTCCTAGAGTGTAACTCAGTTTCCTAGCGCATAAAAAAGGGACAACGACCTCCCCAAGATGGCTGAAGGTGGATGGAAACGTGGGAGCTGCTCGGGCTCCTCAAAATCCTGGTAGAGGCTTTTCCCTGCGCTTCTCTGTCCTGTTCGGTTTCCAGCAGCCCCGCCCACCCCTTCTGTCTAAAAGAATGTATTTCGGAAAAAACCTAGGCAAAAGTAGTTACTTACTTACTTGTAGTTACTTACTTACATTTAACCAAAACCTAACAAGCTTGTTTGAAAATTATATCCAAATTTAATAAATTAAAAAAAATTTAAAAAGTATTCTGATAAATCATAGAAAGCCAACAATGTGTGTGACCTCACAACACAGTCAGCACTTGCTGTCGTCCCTGGCAACCAAGAACGACCCAGGGACTCACTGGCGCATCGCTAAACACAGGGCATGTGGGCTGGTCACCCGCCCGTATGGTTCACAGCCTGGTGACACTCTCCCAGCTGTGGCTGAATAACTAATGTCTAACAGGCAGCCTGACCCCCTTCCTCCCAAGCGCCAGACTCCCTCACACGAGGAAGCTCATTCATCACGTCTGTGGCTGCTTGCCGGAAGCCAACAGCGTCTCGCACGTATTAGAACTCAGTACATATCTGTCAGCTAAAGAAATAAAACACACTTTGAATATTTTGATCTTGGGAAAAAACAGCTTTTGTTATTAATGCTGTAATACAGGCAAACTGTACATTGTTAAAAATATAAGCAAGAGGATAAAATTAACATGACCCATCAACCTAACCATGGAAAGAGCCCATGTTGATATTTTAATATGTATCCTTTTTCATACTTTGATGACTACTTTTATTTAAAAAGAATGTGCCATGAATTTGGTTGGTCAAAAATAAAAATAAAAACCTCAATGGAAGGGGACTTCACACTATTTCCCAGGCGCCAGTTCATTTCTGGCGATGACTCCACCAGTTCATCTTTAATCGGCTCTAATAAGCAGGCAGGCCAAGCAAAGTCCTCTGATTTAATTAGAAAAAGCAAGCTGAGCAATCATTGAAAAATCAACACAGGCAGAAACCAGCATAGACTCTCCTCTGAAATATTCTCCCTGGAGGCATGGCATTCATTTAAATAAAATGGGTGCTGAGCCCCACAGCCTACAGGGTCACCTGGGCTCCAGGGTATGTGGGAAGGTCGGAAAATGAGCGGGCAACCACACACTGCATCAGACATGACCTAGAGGCCGTCCACTGTGAGATGTCACGTCAGCACATGACCTAGAGGCCGTCCGCTGTGAGATGTCATGTCAGCACATGACCTAGAGGCCATCCGCTGTGAGACATCATATCAGCACTCAGAACAGGCCTACTGTTCACAGCCACAGGTATCCAATTAAGAATCCTTAGTTTAGAGAAATGAGGGTCCAGTGGAAAGTGTCTTCACCATCGCTGCATCTCCCTGTCCTCGGTGGTTTGCTGTTAAATCAGTGATGGGTATGTTTTGTTTAAATCTATTCTTAGCTTTCCAAGCTTGTCCATCCCCTCTGGGCACAGAGGCGAGAATCGTTTTTCATGTGATTCTAGACCAGACATAGACACACTGGAGAAGGGAGCCGTGACCTGTGGGCCACTGATAACCAAGCCCTGTGGCCCCCAGTGCTGGGGTCCTGTGAGACAGCGCGTGAGGCAGGCCAGGGCCCACAACACCCCTCCCCGCAGCCCATCCCCTCTGTCCCCCAAGGCTAGCCTCGCAGGCACTGGGCCCTACAGCTGCCCCCGGCGTAGGGTGACTCTCCGCAGGTCTCCACCTGCCTCTACCCTCCACCTCCTGTAACTGCCTAGAGAGGAGATGAGGAGGCCCGAGGGGCAGCCATTCCAAAGTGGAGGAACAGATGCCATTTTCAAATGAGTCATGGGCGAGCCAGAGGACTAGCTTGAGGAGGTCTCCGTGAAGCACTTACCTGGAGCAGGAGGATGAACTGTGGGAACCTCTGGATGGGCTTCATCATCAGGCTGTAGAGCGTGGTTCGATCGGGGCTGGCCTCTTGTTCCTGCTGTGGAGGAAGGCACCGGGGTCACCTCCCTGCAGGGCTGCCATGCCCTCCCTGCCCCTGGGGCCGCCTCCTCCCCACCACACTGAACACTCGGGAAAGTCAAAAGCCTGCACCTTGTCTTCAGCTACAAGAACAAACTTAGCCAAATACCTTCCAGCCACTTTCTGCACCTGCTCTAGGGGCTTCCGCTTTGCTGCAGGGGCCGGACCTCACATGTTGGCCTCAGCTCCGGGGGTGAATTCCCTGGGCCAGGGGACTGGGCAGATTCCAGGGGCTGTCCTTGGGTGTCTGTGTTCTGGCCACAGTGAGCCCCCAGAAAAGGCTGGCAACCTCTTCTGGTGCCATGGGCAGAAGGACGTCCTGGAGGCTGACGGCTCCTCTCCCTGAGCACATCAGGGATGTGCAGTGGGGCCATTTGCTACCAAGGCTGTTGGGCAATGTTGACCTGGGGAGAGTCTCCAGGTCCCTCTGCTGAGGGGGCTGTGCAGTAAAGAGGGCAGACAGCACAGATCTGGCTGTGCCTCGGCCTCTCAGCTCACAGGGCACCCGACTCTTTGGGGCTCAGGTCCTGGAGCTATGAAATGGGATGAGAGAGTCTATCTCCCAAGGCCACGTGGCAGCCACCGAGCTGAGGAGTAGGCACTGCGGTCACGGCCACGACTGACATCCTTAATGGGAGTACAACAAAATCCCCAGAGGGAGTGAGCTCTTAAGTGAGTCCATGTTTTCTTTCCCCAAAAGAAAGAGATGGTTACCTAGCCAAAGGACAGAGGCCACAACTGTCCACAGTAGGAACTGCGATCCGATCCCTTAGGACAGAGCCCACAGCTGTCCAGAGAGGGAACTGCGATCCGATCCCTTAGGACAGAGCCCACAGCTGTCCAGAGCGGGAACTGCGATCCGATCCCTTCGGACAGAGCCCACAGCTGTCCAGAGCGGGAACTGCGATCCGATCCCTTCGGACAGAGCCCACAGCTGTCCAGAGCGGGAACTGCGATCCGATCCCTTAGGACAGAGCCCACAGCTGTCCAGAGCGGGAACTGCGATCCGATCCCTTCGGACAGAGCCCACAGCTGTCCAGAGCGGGAACTGCGATCCGATCCCTTCGGACAGAGCCCACAGCTGTCCAGAGCGGGAACTGCGATCCGATCCCTTCGGACAGAGCCCACAGCTGTCCAGAGCGGGAACTGCGATCCGATCCCTTCGGACAGAGCCCACAGCTGTCCAGAGAGGGAACTGCGATCCGATCCCTTTGGACAGATCCCACAGCTGTCCAGAGTGGGAACTGTGATCTGATCCCTTAGGACAGAGCCCACAACTGTCCAGAGTGGGAACGGTGATCTGATCCCTTAGGACAGAGCCCACAACTGTCCAGAGTGGGAACTGCGATCCGATCCCTTAGCAAACCTCCATGGGCCACAGACTGTGCTCCAGGAGAAGCAGGAGCCGCCGTGCTGGATAAGGCAGAGGGAAAATATTCCAGCTTCAATGACACGTTGCTGTGGGCGAGAATACTTGCCCTGTGTTCACTCGCTCCAGGTAGCAGCAGTTTCCAAGAAACAGTCCAAGTAACAAGAACACACTTTGTCCCCGGGGTTTATCATGCAAATGAGGGGCTCCACAAAGGAGACTCAGTTCCGCCGACGTCTTTGAAGGGGGTTTCAGCCTGGTTCATTGTGCAGCAAACTGTCAGAACACAGCCTCGGACACACATCCCACGACTGGGGAAGCCCTGCCTGCCTGCTGATTAAATAATGCTAACCCACACCCATCAGGGGATGTGCTCCCCATCACTGCCAGGTCAGAGACCCCTGAGGAAGGCCATCAGTGCTGTCCTCAGCATTGGGAGGAACACAGCCTGCGTCCCCCGCGGGTAGGGCCCGTTCCAGGCTCTGACTCTCCAGGCCGGTGCCTATCCCCGATCCCAGAGGCCTGGAATTGAGATGTTTAGTTTATTTGATTCCTAATACCATACCGAAGGACAGTGAGGGAAAGGTAACTTTGGGATCTGATCTTAACTTCTTTTTTGGGGATCTGATTTTAACTTTCTTTCTGTCTGCTGATACACTTTTAAGGATGTGCAAATAAAATTGTTTTCAAAAAGCTACATTAGGACCTAAAATTCATCTTCATTTCTAGCATTAATCCAATACCTAGGGCACTATTGATACCGAAATCTTAATAATGAATAACTGCATTCAGAGTCAAGCTTTGACATGTAACTTGTTATCAGATGGTGTTAAAACCCAAATGAAAAAAAAAAGTGCTTACCTTTAAAAATTCAAGAAAAGCGGGCTTTGTGGCACATGTTTTCTTGAGGACTGCCACGGCTGTGCTGAAATTGTTCACATATTCACTGTATGCATCCAGCACCATGGACTTAGAAAACTGAAACACAGGAGGAAATTCAGAGAGAAATCACAGAGTCCAGATATCCCTTTTCCAACATAAAACAGCAGATTTGAAACTCGCCCTCAAAGTACTCTTTCGGTCACTGTGATGTTTTCATAAGATAAACTTTATTATGACTGCGTGATTTTTTTTCTTTAAGCAAGCGTGTTAGGAGTTACGTTGCTGGTTTGATCTTCTTTTTTGACCCCAGAGCACTTTCTGACACCCTTGTTCAAAACCATGGTAATTTCGGTTTCAGTTAAGAATGTTCCTGACTACAGACAAATAAGGATGGTGATTTTAAGTTCCTGCCAAGTCTCACTTGGTGGGTTCAGCCTCCAGGCAAGAAAGTCATGCAACTCATTCCATGGTGGGCCCAATATCCTGAGAAACAGGCCTCAACCACACCCTGGAAATGGGGGCTGGGGGCAGGGGCTGATCCTGCTTCTCTGGCGTAACATACAATGCCCTACACGTGTTCGTTTTCCTAAAAGCACAAAGGTTTTCTGTTAAGAGGCAGAAACATTTGCCCTTGCTATCAATATTCAAAGAGAGAAAAATCATTCCATGTTATTCTAAGAAACCGTAAATCCTTTAGGATGGATGGCAGAGCTCTGGTGTGACTGGCATTGATAGCAGGAATGCTTTCATCAAAATTCTATTTCTTTAAAAAATCTGTTTGCATTTTTAAAAATGTTGGGAAGGTAGGTATTTAAAGAACAGTGATAAGGTTGAACCTAATATATAAAACAGCCAGAAAAAAAATCCAGTAACAAAATAAATATCCAATATTTCTCTTTTTTTAAGGATCCATGAACGGTATTATGCAAATATCTTTGTAAGAATTTTGTTTCCATATTTATGCAAAGCATTTATAGACCTCATCAAGTACATATACAAACTATATAGGAAAACATTTCACGTATTATTATTATAACATTCATTTAAGAAGAGGAACACTTTTTTCAAAACTTGCAAGCTTATATCCCTTTGATAGCATCATAGTCTTAAATAATTACAGAAACCAATCTGTTTCACTCATAATCCTCTACATCTAGGTAGAATCCAACCAATATACAATAAGTATGATTCATACACGGAGTGAGGATAAAATGACTTGAAACTGCCAATGCAGAAACCACCAGTGGTTTCCAGGCAGCTAACCCTTTCTCCTGCCAGGAAGTGTTAATGCAAGCTGTTGCAACATCATATTCCTGTGTCACACCATAGGGCCGAAAGCCTGTATCTACACAACAGAAGATACAGCCAAGGGCAAAAGTTTGAGAAAACATCTAGGAATTTTCCCATCACGTGTTTTCTATTTTTCCCAGGCACAGATAATTCTGCACCCAGAAAGTGACACCTAGGTCAGGAAGAGAACCTGTGTGAGGGCTTAAAAACAGCAATTTTACAACATTGCCAAACACAAGGCATCCTTGTTCAACAACAAAAAGCTTCAGCAAATCATCTAATGGGGCATCCAAGACTCGATAAAGTGCATATTTTTAAATGTCCTCAGATACAGCTTTTGTCCAGAGTGTCTGCCTTTCTAAAGCCTTGGCCTCCCTGGTAAAGATCCATTTATCATTTCCCTAGTGCACACGCTAGGCCAGGGCATTGCAACTTCAGCCTGGCCTTCAGAGAGAACTGCACACTAGTCAGCTTGCAGGAGCTCAGGGGCAAAACATCACCCTAAGAAGGGAAGAAGAGGACAGGTGCATGGAGAACCCCGTGGACATCCAGGTGTCCCAGCTTAATTACCGAAGCCACAAAGACATCGCCTATCATTTCCACGGAGTCCCACTCGGAAACGCGGCTGGCCAGCGCGATCTGAAATAGCGAGTGGCACTGCAGGATCTCTTTGACTCGGTAGAACACCGTCTTCAGCTTCCTCTCACTCAGAACCTTTGGCTCCATCTCAGACAGCGGCTTCTCATATTGCTTAGACAAAATGAGCAAAGACAGTTCAGACTTTTCTTTTTCAGAGCCTGGGTCTTGTTTTGTTGTCCAGGGTGGAGTGCGGTGGTGCGATCATGGCTCACTGCAGCCTCAAACTCCTGGGCTCAAGCCACCCTCCCACCTCAGCCTCCCAAGTAACTGGGATTATAGGCATGTTCCATGGGGGCACGGCTGCTTCAGACATTTTTCTTTTTTTTTTTTCTTTTTTTTTTTGAGACAGTATCAGTCTGTCACCCGTGCTAGAGTGCAATGGCATGATCTCAGCTCACTGCAACCTCTGCCTCCCAGGTTCAAGCAATTCTCCTGCCTCAGCCTCCCGAGTAGCTGGGACCATAGGCACATAAAGCCACACCCGGCTAATATTTTGTATTTTAGTAAAGATGGGGTTTCACTGTGTTACCCAGGCTGGTCTCGAACTCCTGAGCTCAGGCAATCCACCTGCCTCAGCCTCCCAAAGTGCTAGGATTACAGGGGTGAGCCACCGAGCCTGGCCCAGACATTTTTAAAGCTTAGATAAATGAATGTAAATATTCACTTACATAAATTATATTTATTTCAAAATAAATCATGACTTTTGACGTCAATATACAGACATAATACTTAGATCCTTTTGAGAATTTTGCAAATTTGCATGTTATGTTTCATAAACATATATGCTTTGCATTTATGGATCAAAATGTATATAGGTAAAAAAGAATAATAGAAATGTATGTATTATGTAACATGACACTTAAGTACCTCCAAAATCCTCTTAAGAGCATCTACGTAGTTCTTTTCACTGTCGACAACTGAACCCAGTATATATCTTCTTACAACCTGTTGGAAATTTGAAAATACAATGATAGAAAACTGCTTTATAATACACACAGATACATTGTACTTCTATGCTGAGGCTTGCTGATAAATAACTTTTCTATTTTTAGAAAACAGTGCATAAGGGTAGCCTAATTAAATAACATTACAGGTACAAAACATACTTCGCCCCATTAATACAATTATATGATGTCTTAAACCTCAAACTATGAACTATAACTACAGCTGTGACAAAAAAAATTACACCACTGAAAAGAAATTCCTTCACTTATGCAACCATAATATACTGAATTAACAGACTGTATTTTATGTATCCAACATTCAGGTAGATGATACTTCCTATGAATTCAGGATAAAAAGTAGTTCCAGTCTTGATCAATGAATGTTATTAGCAACACTTATCTAAAATCCTTATTCCAAAGTTCTAAGAAAACAAAGTTTGTGGAATGTGGAGGAATCTTTTTTTTTTTTTCAAAGATCTTTCAACCATCCAAAGATCTACCTATGAGGCCAAGAATGTGGACAGTAAATTATTCATGTCACATAGAGGTGCAAAAAAAGAATCTCTACAATCTGACATGTTTGCAATCAAAACCTGACGTTATTTTCCATCTTGCTATTCATCACTGAAGCACATACAATAGACTTGTGGCTGTAAGATCCTGTGAAAGGCCTATGAGGACGCCCGGCATTTTCCTCATTCTAAACACAGTCCAGCTAGTGATCATTGTACTTTCAATTTGCCAATTCATGGAAAACAGAGCAAAACAGGGCAATGGAGTTTCTCCTAAACCAGCATGCGCACTCCCGCATATGAACACACGCCCAGGCACACCGCACCACACACACTCCTGTACACACCACCCCATATACGTGCAAGATAACACACACGTGCATGCACGGAAGCACACCACACACACACATGCACACACACGGGTACACCAGTGTAGCATCAGGCTACCTGCAGCCCTGGATTATGCTATTTGAAGGGAATGCGTTGCCACCTAGCGGGCAAAGAGCATTTTTCACAAAGGCAATTTCTCTGGTTAAAAAGATTGCAGGGCAACCAAGATTTACAAAACCTGATTAACAAGGGAGAGATTACTCTTTTTAGAGAAAGGATTATTCCATTCGCAAAAGACAAAAATCAACCCTTCTAAAATACCCAAAGAAGAAACTGATGTATTAAAAAAATACTAATGTATTAAAAAAATACAGGTGTGGCTGGGATTAAACACACACACACACACACACACACACACAAACACACACACACACACACACAGAGCCAGAAGCTGGGAAGCTGCAGCTGCTGCTGCTGACTGATTCACAGGAAACGTCAGAGCACAGAGGCTTCCCTTTCAAATGAGAGCTTAGAACCCAAAGGCCAAGCAACCCCTCCCATCATCAAACCCAGGCCAGTCTTTCTTCTGAAATTCAGATTCCCAAACACTATCCCAAGGCTCCTGAGTCACAGTTGTAGGGGTCAAACATAAAAACGTATTTGTGTATATATACATATAATATATATAATATGTTATATATTATACTATATATATTATTGATATGTGTACCTATATTATGTATATATATTATTTATATGTGTATATATATTATGTATGTATATTTTTTAAAGTCCTGAGATGATACTAATATAGTATCAGGTCAAAAGATCTGGAATAGGTATAATATTAAAATACAAAAACAAAACCAATCTCCCGGGTTTCATGGCTACTGCACGTGATGTCAGTCTTTTTGGCAGTTCAATCTGACACATCAAATTGTATGCCCACTAAGGGGTGGGACAGGGAGCCTCCAGTGCTCAGCAAGAGTGTCACTCTCTTCCTGAGAAGCCTGACCTAAAGTCATAGAGGAGAAATCCATCCTGAAGGCAGCCCCCACAGGGAGGGTCCCTGGCATGAAGGTCATGGGGCAACTGGACAAAGCCAGGGCTGGAGGACAATCAGAGAGGCTCCTAGGCCTGAGCCTGGAGAGCTGTGGATGGCGCCTGGGCCTGGCCCAGCCTGACCTTCCTCATGTCCTCACCGGGAATGGGGACGGGACAGAGTCCTCCGTCCTCCAGCATCAAGGGTACTTTCCAAGTAAAGAACAACCCTTCCTTATTTCAAAAAGAACATTTTCCTTTTTCCACCCCCAAATTAGGCATGCAAAGAATGTTTAATATACAGCATTTTAGAGTTATGTTTCCCTTAATTCAATTCTAGAGGAGAACAAGAATTAAAGAGCATCAATACCCCCCATTTAACCACTCAAGAGAAAACTCCCAAAGACAACACATTTGGCAGAAGGAAAACAAAATCGATGTGAATCATGACTACAATAAAGAAAGCTGCATGAAAGAATGCAGAAATCCTAAATACTGCTAAGTTTCTAATCCTAATCCCAGCTATCATCTCATTGAAACTGACAGCACTGTGCTAACACAACGCAGAGACCTTGCTATACAGGACTTCACTGAACCATTATGGTGTGATAAGCAAGACGGAAACAGACATTAAAATCCACCCTTCAAAGAAAAGGAAAACTGAACTTCAGAAATTAACTACTAGACAAAAGTAACTGAGATAATCAGAGCAAAAAACAGAATTTCATCCAGGTCTGTGAGACTAATTTGGGAAGCTTAAACCCTTTACAGAAACCATAAAACAAGGAACAGTCACTGCCAATTCGCTGACCAAATCCACCAAAATCAGTACCCAACAGACAGGCACTTGGAAAAGCGCCATACAACAAAAAGGTCAAACCATCTTTCCTCTGATATGTGCACACACCCCTACTAATCACTCTCTCTTCACAGAACCTCGACTCTTACCCAGTGACACCCCACAGACCCCGTGACCCACTCAGTGTCTCCTCACAGACCCCTCACACCCCACTCAGTGTCTCCTCACAACCCTCACCCCACTCAGTGTCTCCTCACAGACCCCTCACCCGACTCAGTGTCTCCTCACAACCCTCACCCCACTCAGTGTCTCCTCACAGACCCCTCACCCCACTCAGTGTCTCCTCACAACCCTCACCCCACTCAGTGTCTCCTCACAGACCCCTCACCCCACTCAGTGTCTCCTCACAACCCTCACCGCACTAAGTGTCTCTTCACAACCTTCACCAAACTCAGTGTCTCCTCACAGACCCTTACACACTCAGTGACTCCTCAAAACTCTCACCCCACTCAGTGTCTCCTCAGAGACCCATCTCGCCCCACTCAGAATCTCCTCACAACCCTCACCCCACTCAGTGTCTCCTCACAACACTCACCCCACTGTCTCCTCACAACCTCACCCCATTCAGTGTCTCCTCACAACCCTCACCCCATCAGTGTCTCCTCAGAACCCTCACCCGACTCTGTCTCCTCACAATCCACACCCCTCAGTGCCTCCTCACAAACCCTCACCCCACTCAGTGTCTCCTCACAAACCCTAAACCACTCAGTGTCTCCTCACAACCCGCACCCCATTCAGTGTCTCCTCACAGACACTCACCCCACTCAGTGTCTCCTCACAGACCCCTCACACCCCACTCAGAATCTCCTCAGAGAGCCCTCACACAGCATTCAGTGTCTCCTCAAAAACCCTTACCCTACTCAGTGTTTCCTCACGACCCTCACCCCAGTCCGTGTTTCCTCACAATTCTCACCGCGCTCTGTGACTCCTCACAGACCCCTCACACCCCACTCAGTGTCTCCTCACAGACCCCTCACCCGACTCAGTGTCTCCTCACAACCCTCACCACACTCAACGTCTCCTCACACACCCCTCACACCGCACTCAGTGTCTCCCTACATACCCCTCACCCCACTCAGTGTCTCCTCACAACCCTTACCCGATTCAGTGTCTCCTCACAACTCTCACCCCACTCAATGTCTCCTCACAACAGTCACACCACTCAGTGTCTCCTCACAACCCTCACCCACTCGATGTCTTAACAAAAACGCTCACCCCACTCAGTGTCTCCTCACACACCCTTCACACCACAATCATTGTCTCCTCACAACCCTCACCCCACTGTCTCCTCACAGACCCCTTACACCCCATTCAGTGTCCCTTCACAACCATCACCCCACTGAGTGTCTCCTCACAACCATCACCCCACTCAGTGTATCCCCACAGACCCTTCACACCCCATTCAGTCTCCTCACAGACCCCTCACACCCCAGTCAGTGTCTCCTGACAAACCCTCACCCTACTCAGTTTCTCCTCACAACCCTCACCCCACTCAGTGTCTCTTCACAACCCTCATACCACTCAGCGTCTCCTCACAACCCTCACCCTATTCAGTGTCTCCTCACAAACCCTCACCCCACTCAGTGTCTCCTCACAAACCCTCACCCCACTCAGTGTCTCCACACAGACTCCTTACCCTACTCAGTGTCTCCTCAATACCCCTCACCCCACTCAGTGTCTCCTCACAGACCCCTCACCCCACTCAGTGTCTCCTCACAATTCTTACCCCACTCAGTGTCTCCTCACAACCCTCACCCCACTCAGTGTCTCCTAAGAAAGCTCACCCCATGCAGTGTCTCCTCACAAACCCTCACCACACTCAGTGTCTCCTCACAGACCCCTCACCCTACTCAGTGTCTCCTCACATACCCCTCACCCCACTCAGTGTCTCCTCACAATTCTCATCCCACTCAATGTCTCCTCACAACCCTCACCCCACTAAGTATCTCACAGAACCCTCACCCCATTCAGTGTCTCCTAATAAACCTCACCCCACTCTCTCCTCACAACCCCCCAACTCAGTGTCTCCTCACCACCCTCACCCCACTCACTTTCCCCTCACAACCCTCACCCCATTCACAGTGTCTCATCACAGACCCCTCACACTCCACTCAGTGTCTCCTCACAACCCTTACCCAATCACTGTCTCCTCATGACCCGCACCCCACCCCATGATTCCTCACAACTCTCACCGCACTCCGTGACTCCTTGTAGACCCCTCACACCTCAGTGTCTCCTCGCAGACCCCTCACCCCACTCAGTGTCTCGTCACAGACCCCTCACCGCACTCAGTGTCTCCTCATAACTCTCACCCCACTCAGTGTCTCCTCACAATACTCACCCCACTCAGTGTCTCCTCACAAACCTCACCCTATTCAGTGTCTCCTCACAAACCCTCACCCAACTCAGTGTTTCCTCAGGACCCTCACCACACTCTGTGTTTCCCCACAACTCTCACCACACTCAGTGACACCTCACAGACCCCTCACACCCCACTCAGTGTCTCCCCATACCTCACCCCACTCAGTATCCCCACAGACTCCTTACCCCACTCAGTGTCTCCCCATACCCCTCACCCCACTCAGCGTCTCCTCACAGACCCCTCACCCCACTCAGTATCTCCACAGACTTCTTACCCCACTCAGTGTCTCCTCAGTACCCCTCACCCCACTCAGTGCCTCCTCACAGCCCTCCACACTCAGTGTCTCCTCACAAATCTCACCCCACTGTCTCCTCAAAACTATCACCTCAGTATCTCCTCACAACCCTCACCCCACTCAGTGTCTCCTCACAATCAACACCCCACTCAGCATATCCTCACAAACCCTCACCCCACTCAGTGACTCCTCAGAACCTACAGCCCCACTCAGCATCTCCTTACAACCCTTACCACACTCACTGTCTCCTCGCAACCCTCACCCCACTAAGTGTCTCCTCATAACCCTCACCCCACCTAGTGTCTCCTCATAACCTTCACCCCACCTAGTGTCTCCTCACAAACCCTCACCCCACCTAGTGTCTCCTCATAAACCCTCATCCCACTCACTGTCTCCTAACAACCCTCACCCTACTCAGTGCCTCCTAACAAAGCTCACCCCACGCAGTGTCTCCTCAGAAACCCTTACCCCACCTAGTGTCTCCTTACAACCCTCACCCCACTCAGGGTCTCCTCACAGACCCCTCTCCCAACTCAGTGTCTCTTCACAACCCTCACCCCATTCAGTGTCTCCTCACAAACCCTCACCCTACTTAGTGTTTCCTCATGACCCTCACCCCAATCCATGTTTCCTCACAACTCTCACCGCACTCTGTGACTCCTCACAGACCCCCACACCCCACTCAGTGTCTCCCCACAGACCCCTCACCCCATTCAGTGTCTCCTCACAAACCCCTTATGCCACTCAGTGTCTGCTCACAACCCTCACCCCACTCAGTGTCTACACACAGACTCCTTACCCCACTCAGTGTCTCCTCAATACCCTTCACCCCACTCAGTGTCTCCTCACAGACCTCTCACCCTACTCAGTGTCTCACTACTCCTCACCCCGCTCAGTGTCTCCTCACAACACTCACCCCACTCAGTGCCTCCTAACAAAGCTCACCCCATACTGTGTCTCCTCACAAACCCTCACCACACTCAGTGTCTCCTCACAAACCTCACCCCACCTAATGTCTCCTCACAAACCATCCTCCCACTCAGTGTCTGCTCACAACCCTCAACCCACTCAGTGACTCCTGACAAACCCTCACCCCTCTCAGTGTCTCCTCACAACTCTCACCCCACTCAGTGTCTCCTCACAACCCTCACCTCATTCAGTGTCTCCTCATGACCTTCACCCCACTCCGTGTTTTCTCACAACTCACACCACACTCCGTGACTCCTCACAGACCCCTCACACCACACTCAGTGTCTCCACACAGACCCTTCACCCCATTCAGTGTCTCTTCACAAACCCCCCACCCCACTCCATGTTTCTTCCCAACCCTCACTCCACAGTGTCTCCTCACAACCGTCACCCCATTCAAAGTCCCCTCACAAACCCTCATCCCACTCAGTATCTCCTCACAACCCTCACCCCACTCAGTGTCTCCTCACAGACTCTCAGCTCACTCACAGTCTCCTCACAACCCTCACCTGCTCAGGGACTTCTCACAGACCCCTCACCTCACTCAGTCTCCTCACAGACTCCTCACCCCACTCAGTGTTTCCTCACGTATCCCTCACCCCACTCAGTGTCTCCTCACAGACCCCTCACACCCCACTCAGGGTCTGGCATCGTCTCTTTCACACTCACCCCCGCAGCCTGCCCACTGGTCTTCAGCTCAGGCCGCTGTCTTGGCTTGGGCCATGTGTCCTCGAGGTCTCCTGACTCTTCTGGTCCTGAGTCACTCACACTCCTGTTATGATTCCTGTTTAGTCCCTCATCTGCTAGGAAGCATTTCCCCTGTGCTTTTCCCTTCTTTTGCTATTTTTGGTTTTCGGCTTCATCACTACACTAAGTTCTCAGAATGCAGGATCCAAGTCCCTCTCACATGGTGTGTCCTCACCAGAATAGGTACCCCACATGCAGTGAGGGCCCCAGATAGTAGAGGACTGGCCAGCGTGTTATCCTATTGAGCTCCTCATAGGACTGGCAAGAAGCTGTTCAGCCATGAACCCTTTTATAACTCCTGAGCATGAAGTGAGGTGGGTGAGCTGGACAGCATGCACAGGAGAAAGCGCTAGATCCTCTGTTCCTGGTAAAGGCTGTCAACCACTCCCCTGGACGTGTGGCAGCCCAGATCACATGGCCCCAGTGAGCACAGACAGGTTAGGAGCAGGCTGTGATGGGAGAGACTGAGATCAGACACGACCCCTTCCTCGCATAGCTGGAGGACGCAGTTCTGATGATCAACCTCCTCCGAGTCCAGGCTTCCTTACAGAGTATTCAAGGATGGCAAGGGGATTTGCAAGGATGAAATGCAGTGAAACACAGCAGGGACCGGGCACGCGGCCTGCACAGAGCATGCGTACCCATAAGTGACAGCTGCTCAACAACTGTCTCCAAGCTCTGTTGACACTCCATCCCGTCACTCGTGTGATGCTGCTGACAAAACTAACACTTCAGTCATCGCTGTCCAATTCCAGTGAAGTGTAAGCTTCCTATTTCAGCCTGGCCAATTATGAACAGCTCGCAGGTATCCCTTTTCATCTCTTTTTAAACCTGGCCAGTCACTAAGCATTTCTGTGTGGTTTTTCTTTAATCTGACAATGCTCTCTCTTGCTCCATCTGCCTACCTGTATCAGGGATCTCCCCAGATCCGTGGATTACACATATGTCTGCCTATCCATCCTGGTGTCCATGATTTGCACCTCGCTGCCCATGTGGGTAACAACTCCCATCATCCCAAAGTATCAGCCCCTGCTGCTAAAGGCCTGCAAACTTGGTGCTGTCACTCTGGTTCCTCAAGTTTTATCTTCCTTTTACCCTAAGACAATCCAATGAAAACCACTGATTTTTTCCCTTCTGCTACTGAGTATCAGATTTTTAAGAAATGCATTATATTCAGATTTAATTAGTTACTGAAAATCTGTCATTTTCATCTCAGTCTCAGGTAGCTACATACACATACTGACCATACAAACCCACACTCTGTCTCCGTGAAAGCAAAAACTGTGTGACTGACTCCCACGAAGAATGCAAGTTCCTCCCCTTTCTCACAGCTACACTCAGGGTCAGGGGTGCTGTCCAAAATATTTAAGGATCAGAAGGGCCTGAGTCCAGGCCACAGCTGCTGACCAGGGTCCCTCCAGACACTTGCTGAGCCCAGCAGGAAGCCTCTAAGTGCTGGGCCAGAAGCCTACAGTGGAGGGCCCGAGTGGATGCAGAGTTTGAGACAGCAGATATTTACCAACCAGCATCAAACATACAAATATTTAAAAACTAGCACAGCTCTGCTGGTCAACAGCCCCTGTCAGCTCTGCTCATCTCACCTGCTGCTGAGATAAACCCTCGGGCATCGGGGTCAAGATGGCTTCTGGGTGCTTGCAGTCAACATCAATGAACAGATTCTGTTCTTCCTCAAGAGAAGATCTCTGATCTTAAAAAAAGTCAAAATGCATGAATTTTACATTGAAATAATATATTCACAACACTATATAACAGTAAAAAAAGTCAAATAAATATTTTGTGTAGACCTTTCAATTTTCCATGCTTACTTGACACCCAGCTATTATTAAGTTGAATTTTTAACAAATCCAATAAAATATTCTTTCCAAGGGTAATACAGTATTTGTCTGTATTTGAAATTTTCAGTATTTAAAGTTTAACTTCAAAAGGGAGAGGTGCCATTTGAATAGCTAGATAGCAAAGTGGCAATATTTTGGAATCTTAGTGTTTTAGAATATTTCATAAATATTTTAGTTTCTTAATCTATAAAATATCACAATCAGAAACAAGGAAACACAGCTAAGAATGGCTAAGAACAGTCATTGAAAACTGAGGTGAGTCAAAAGTCATTGAAAACTGAGGTGGCACTTAGTATATTTCTTGTGTCTCTCTCACTGGATGCCTTAAGAAGCACAGCTTTCCAAAACTCAAACAGTTTAAACAAAAACTAAATTCACAGTTGGGCGTGGTGGCTCACTCCTCTAATCCCAGCACTTTGGGAGACCGAGATGGTAAAATCGCTTGAGCCTAGGAGCTCAAGACCAGCCTGGGCAACATAGCAAGACTCCATCTCTACAGAAAATTTAAAAATTAGCCAGTCATGGTGGTGAGCACCTGTACTCCCAGCTAGTCAGGAGGCTGAGGCAGGAGGATCGCCTGAACCCAGGAGGTGGAGGCTGCAGTGAGCTGTGGTCGTGCCACTGCACTCCAGCCTGGGCGACAGAGTGAGACCCTGTCTCTAAAAAACAAGAAAACGCCTACATTCCTTTTTTAAAACACAGCTAACTACATTAAAGCATCCACAAAATGGCTGGAAATCAGAAAAGCACAGGCACTTTTAGAGGATAGAAACCTGAGTTTTTCTAGTTCAAAGATCCCAAACCCTGGCTGCACAAAAACATCTATCTAAGGGGCTTTAAAACCTACTGATGCCCAGACTTTTCCCTCAGAGATCAATGGATCAGCCAGGGAAAGAGGGCCTGGCACCAGCATGTTTTAAAAGCTTTCCAGTTAATTCTTAGGTACAACCAGGAAGAAGAACGAAATTCTGTCCAAGCCTCTCATTTTATGGCTTAGGAAACTCGGGTTGGGAGGTTAGGGATTTGCCCTTTTTTTTTTTTCTTGAGATGGACTCTTGCTCTGTCACCCAGGCTGGAGTGCAGTGGCGCGATCTCGGCTCACTGCAAGCTCCGCCTCCCGGGTTCACGCCATTCTCCTGCCTCATCCTCCTGAGTAGCTGAGACTACAGGCACCCGCCGCCATGCCCGGCTAAGTTTTTTGTATTTTTAGTAGAGACGGGGTTTCACCGTGTTAGCCAGGATGGTCTTGATCTCCTGATCTCGTGATCTGCCCGCCTCGGCCTCCCAAAATGCTGGGATTACAGGCATGAGCCACCGTGCCCGGCCAAGGATTTGCCTATTAAACTGCTGCATCTCTCCAACTGACCCCCAAAAGAGTACCCCTAAACCAGAGACAAAGCACGACCTGCTCCCCGGGCCTGAGTCAGGGCTTCTCAGACTGTCCCACACATCCAGTCCCAGGGGACTCTGCCAGCCTGCAAATCCTGGCTCAGGGGCCTGGCATGGGCTCCAGGTGGGCAGTTGTGATTAGCTCCTGGAATCTGGGCTCCAGTTGGGGGTTGCTGCTGGTGGCAGACACACTCCTTGAGGCAGTGAATGTGGCCCCAAATCCCAACTCCTCACTGGACAGAGCTGCCTGTGCTTTCCAGGGGCTGTGTAAATATGGCCACCTCCTCAAAGGCTGTCCTTTGCTGCCCTGAGCACCTCATGGCACCTCATCAGGGCACGATACTACTGCACATTTTATTAGAATGCACCTGCCCGTCTCCATCACCAAATAAACCCCTCGGGGATGCTGACAGCTTTCCCCCACCTTGTCTGAGATGCCGAGGGCTTCATTAGGACTGAAAGAGGAAAAGGCCTCCTGAGTTACACCATGTCATACCAATTACACGTCGTATCCGAGGCCGTTCCTTGAGGGAAAACGTGACTGTAAAGTCCCTTCCAAGTACAGATATTAGCAAATGCTACCCATGTCCTAGCACCAGACAGGCATGTTGGAAAGCTGGAGAAACAACCAGGAAATGCCAGGTCAGAGTCACAGCGACCCCTGTATGAGTGAAGTCTCAGTCACCCTCCCGTAACTCCACCTTAGGACATCCATGCACAAAGGCTCCGAGAAGTCTCCTCGGACGGTAGATGACCCCAGCCTGCTGCTTGTTGCCGCCGTGCACGACACCTACACAGCAGCCGCCTTTTCCACACATAACTGCACAGAGCACTGCGCCTTCGTTAGATGTTTAGAAAAACCTGGAAATTCTGCTGTCTACTCCAAATCTCCCGTCACCAAGGAAAAGATTGCTGAAATCCCAGTTCAGGATGCCCACGACCTCAGTCCCTGCGGGGCCATGCCCAGGAGGGCCAATGTGCTATAAATACAGAGTCCAATGCTAAGAATCCACAGTGACAGAGGCCCCTGCACAGCCCTTCCTATGTCCAGCCAGTGATTCTCAATGATTCTCCGCTGCTGGGTGCCCTCGGTCTAAAACGCCACCACCGCAGGACGGGGAGGCTGGGGTCAGCAGGGCTGATCCAGACCCAAGCACCGAGCAGGCTGCTGCTCCCTAAGGCTGTGGGAGCCTGCGCAGCCACCCCCGACCCCGAGTCCTCCCCACAAGATGTGGCCGCCCCCCCATCCCCGTGTCCTCCCCGCAAGAAGACCCGCAGGCACGGACCCTGTGCAATGAGAGACTTGGTCCTGATGAAGGAGCGGCCCCTCTTCACGGCTGCCCTGGTCCTCTCCAGCCCGTCCTTGGTGCCGTCCTTCGCAGCCTTCACGAGCTTCTGCATCTGCAACGGAGAGGGAGATGTGAGAACGGGACGGCGGCAGAACCCACCTGCGACTTTCATTTGCCTGTTTTAAAAGAATACTGTCAAGTAGTCTGGTTCTTGTGAGCGCATGTGTCACGTGCAGTTCTGGGCTAGGTTTTGTTTTGGTTTTGTTTGCTGGAAAAAAGGAAAAAACAGACCTTAAAAATACAGCCCTTCCTGGACATGGTGAAACATGTTCCCTGCCCCATTTATGGTATTATATGTGATCCACTCACACAAAGAGCTACGTGGGGGTCACAGGTGAGTCACTAACACGCACAAATGTCAAACAACTCACCTCGAATTAAATGGCAAAACAACTAACTGCAGACGCTCACAGCTCCAGTTCAGCCTTTTAACCTCCCCGGGGCTTCCCACTGCACCCCATGTGGGGGCATGGCCAGCTGTTGACAGGGCCGCCTCATGGTTACACGGACCCAGCCCCAGCCACGGGGCTGAATGCAAGACCCTGGCAAATGCTGCAGACACGCACGGGACACACCCGAGGGAGGGTCGGGGTGCAGCACGCTGCAGATGTCAGACTCGGAAGCCATGTCCTCCTGGCCTGGGGCTCCCTGCCTCCACTTCCTCGGCCAGAGCTGTGCTGGACACTCACGGCTGCCTAGACTCAGGGGCGTCTGAGGCGTCTCCTGCCATCTGATTTCTTATTCCTTAAAAACCCAACATCTGAGGTACTGGCCACTGGACGCTGAGTGATTTCGTCTTTAAAAGATGATCTCTTATGGGACAACCGATGTCCCCATCCCAGGGACCTCTCAAAGGGGCCAGCAGTGCAGCTGAGAACCAGGCTCTCCTCACTCTGGGTCACACCACCACGTGAGGAGGAGGGCTGCTGGGCACGAGCGTGCAGACAGTGTCGCTCTAGCCCTGGCCGTGTCTGCCTGCCCTGGCCGTGTCTGGACTTCCAAACGCCTGAGGGCTGCCTTCCTGAAGTGTTCACCATGAACACCACACAACACGCACGGCCTCACACCCGCGTCGCCTGCCCCAGCCCATCTCCATCCCTTGCATTGCTGTCCCCCATCGACGGCGTTAACGTCACGTTCCCCCGTGGGCTCCCCTGCTCCTGCATCTCCCAACCCCACATGGGACCATGTCCTGCTGCCATCTCCTTGGCCCCTGCACCCATGTCCCCTGCCTCCCGCCCGATGCCGCAGACAGCCCTGCCCACCTGCGCGTTTCCGTCCTGCACAGCCTGTCCACATCCTGCTCTTTCTCAACCCCAGATTTGGGCTGTGAACCCTTGGTTTTCAGCCAGCCCCATCAGGGTCCCCGGACAGAGTATCAGAGAACTGCAAACTGACAAACTGGAGGGCCGCCATGTTCCCTGAGCCCCAGAGCAGGTGAGACCCCGTGCAGAGCCGGTGAGACCCCGGGTTCCAGTTCACAGCCTCGGCCAGGACTCCCGGCTCTCAGGGCTGACACAGGGGTGTTCTCACCAGGGGAAGCGAGCGTGCTGGGCCCAGCCCTGGCTGCCTCCCCAGCCTTCCTTTCCCACTTCCCACAGTGTCCTCACCTGCTTCAGCCAGGGCACTCCCCGTGTCTGTGAAAATCTCCAAAGGTAGCTCACACACCCCTCCCATGGTTCTGATGGTGCCCTCCACTCCTCAGAAACCCCGCCACACTGCCTGCAGCCTCCGGCAGGACCCATCAGACACCCTGCAGGGGAGCCAGCCGGATGCTGGATGTGAGTGGGTGACGCGGCTCCCAGGGGGCGGCTGCGGCTGTGGCTTCTGATGGCCCAAGCACAACAGGGCGGATGAGCCGGCTGCTCCAGAAGCTGTGTGGAGTGCACATCCCTTTCCAGTGAGTGCCACTCAACACATATGAATGATCACAAAATACCAGCAGGATAAAAGGCCCAATTGCAGGAAACAGTACTTGACAGTGCCCTTTTAAAAGACATCGCTCAGAACAGACTGTCACGACACTCAGGTCCGGCAGTTCTCAAGCATTCCGGTCTCAGGGGCCCTGGACGCTCTTAAAAATTATGGAGAGCCCAAATGGCTTTTGTTTACCAGGGTTTTATGTATCAATATTTGCTGCATTTGAGGTTAAAACGCTGAAAAATTTTGGATATTTTTATAAATGTTCATTAAAAAATAATCAACCTATTACATGTTATCTTAAATAACATTGACGAAAAATTGCTGTATTTTCCAAAACAAACAGAAAGTGGCATTGTGCATTTCTGGAAACCCCTCTCAAGTAGACAGCCAGATGGCATTCCACCAGCGGTGAGGCCACAGCTGTGGAGCCTCCAGAATGTTCCTGGGATCTCAGTAAGAGGGAGACAGTGAAAGGCACAGAGCGTCTCAGAGTCCACGTGAGCCCCAAAGCGTCGGGGGATTCCGGGAGCCCCGGATCACCCTTTGAGAACCGCTGTTGAGACAGCAAGGACCGACCGAGCCGCGCGGTTTTTCTTTACTGCCCGGCCGGCAAGTGGGGGCAGCGGCCGGGGGCAAGACTCTACCTTCAGTTCATGCTTCTGCCTGAGCTGCTGAATCTCCACCACGCCCACCGTGCTTGCCATCAAATCTCTCATCTTTTTCTCATAGTGCTCCTTTAAACGGGTTAGGTCATGAGAAAGCTACAGCATAAAGAGACACAGTCTTTTCACAAAAAGGCTCTTTTTGGTTCTTTGGGACAATTTTACATTGAGAGGATGCTGGCAGCATCTGCAGTGGCACATCAGGCCTGTCCTGGCTGGGGGCTTCTGGGACCACACGCAAGAGTCCCCATTACTAGCCCAGTTGGTCCTTGAGAGATAAATGCACAAATAGTTGGCTGGGCGCGGTGGCTCACCCCTGTAATCCCAGCACTTTAGGAGGCGGAGGTGGGAGGATCAATTGAGCTCAGGAGTTCAAGACCAGCCTGGGCAACGTGGTGAAACCCTGTCTCTATTAAAATTACAAAAATTAGCCAGGTAGGGTGGTGCGCGCCTGTGATCCCAGCTACTTAGGAGGCTGAGGCGGGCGGATTGTTTGTGCCTGGGAAGTGGAGGCTGCAGGGAGCCGTGATGGTGCCACTGCCCTCCAGCCTGGGAGACAGAGTAAGATCCTGTCTCAAAAAAAAAAAAAAAAAAGGAGAGATAAATGCAGAAATGAGTTAAACATGGCATCAAAAGACAAACACTATCCAGACACCAGGCTAGAGTCTTCTCTGTGCTAGACAGGAGCAAATGCACACACACAAAATATCTGTGAAATCATTCGTTTACACTTTGGTGGAATCAAAATTATCCAATAAATAAAAATACATAAAATCATTTTTTATGTTGACATCCAAGCAAAAGATACTTGTATTTAAACTGTACTGAAAGTGACATATTTTGGGGATGGCAGCACGGATTTTCAAGAGTCTCCAACCTGAGGTCACTTTCTCTCTAACTGACGGGACTGGGGACCCCCTGGATACTTTTCCCTGTGGTCACAGACACTTCAGATGCACGTGGCTGAGGCCCCACTGCTCGGGGCATTTCTCATGTCACTGACACTTTAGGAAGTTTTTAATAAAATTCGAGATTTTTTGAGATGACTTTTGAACAACACGTAGTTTTATTGTGGTCGTTTTTAAAATGTGACCGTTTGAACAAGAAAACTTGGTGCCGCCTGCAGCACTTCCATCCTGGACAGGCCTGACCCACGGGCGCCCTGTCTGCACCCCACACGGTATTCCCACCCCCGGTCCAGGCCACTGTCCTGGCAACATGGAGGTGGAGGAGAGGCTGGAAATGCAGAGCCCAGAGCTCCCGGGTTGTAATTCTGCACCACAAACCCACTGTGTGCTGGCTTTCCCCAGCTCCTTCTCCCAGCAGGGAGGGCTGCTGAACCACTGGCACTGCCCGGGCAGTCAAGGGCTCCTCTGGGATATGGGTCCGCTCCAAGGCAAGGGCAGGGTCTCCTGAATTACTACCAAGGAGTGACTACTAATGCCTCTGGGCTCCTCAGTGGCCTGGCCCCTCTGTCCGCAGCCCACCACGAAGGCGAAACTGAAGAGCATTTAACCCACGCTCCGAGGCACACACCGAGCCTCCACCTGTGATGTCAGAGCCCAGCATTCTTCTTAAATGTCAGTTTAAATCAAGCGTCTGACTCAGCTACAGCAAGCTAAATATCACCTTAGTTATCAGTTGTTAAAAACTACAATCGCAGGCCGGGTGCAGTGGCTCATGCCTGTAATCCCAGCACTTTGGGAGGCTGCGGCGGGCAGATCACGAGGTCAGGAGTTCGAGACCAGCCTGGCCAATATGGTGAAACCCCGTCTCTACTAAAAATACAAAAATTAGCTGGTAGTGGAAGGTGCCTATAATCCCAGCTACTTGAGAGGCTGAGGCAGGAGAATTACTTGAATCTGGGAGGTGGAGGTTGCAGTGACCCGAGATCACGCCATTGTACTTCAGCCTGAGCGATAGGCAAGACTCCATTTCAAAGAAAAAAAAAACCCGAAAAACTACAATTGCAGCTTCATCGGTTGTTTAAATCGCAGTTGTAATGATGACAGTGGCAGAAAAGATCTAATTCCTGGAAGAACTTGTGAATGAAACTGGGTAGGTGAGCTGACCGCCATGATCTAGTAGATTCTCCTTGAGTTTCACGAGCCAGGTTCACAGAATATGACAATTGTAGGCAGCCCATAATCACTTGTAAACCATAGGGATGTGGCAGCTAGGTCCAGGAATGAAATCTCCGCTTACTGGGGGTTACTAGGGGACCGGAGGGATAACACCGGTTATCACCAACTGTCACTATGGCGGGCATCCGGTCACCATCTCTATCAGTAACACGGGACTCGCCGGCCTCAGACGAGGACTGTGTGTGGCTTCCATCTCAGCCTCACACAGAAAGTACACAGACATCACTGTAGATGAGCACAAATCTATCCTTTTACAAACAGTCAAAAAAAACTCTAACAACAAAACAACTGTGGCACGGCCTGGCTCCACCAAGACCTGGGATGTGCCTCAGCTGAATGGTTCCCAGGTTCCATGACTCACAACCACCCAATTCCAGAATTCATGCCTTACAGCTCTGACATCCCACCTCACACCCTAATCTCAAGACTTTTCCACAAAAAAAGTAAAATAAAAATTCCCTGTAAGAAAGGATCATCCAGCTGGGTGTGGTGGTTCACACCTGTAATCTCAGCACTTTGGGAGGCCGAGGTGGGCAGATCACCTGAGGTCAGGGATTCGAGACTAGCCTGGCCAACATAGGGAAACCTCATCTCCACTAAAAATACGAAAATTAGCTAGGAGTCGTGGCAGGCACCTGTAATCCCAGCTACTTCGGAGGCTGAGGCAAGAGAATCGCTTAAACCTGGGAGGCAGAGATTGCAGTGAGCTGAGATTGCGCCATTGCACTCCAGCCTGGGAGACAGAACCAGACTCCATCTCAAAAAAAAGAAAAAGAAAAAAGAAAGGATTGTCACAGGTCAGTTTAGAAGCTTTTGTCCCTTAACATCTTCTATTTTTACATCTCCCTTTTCATGCTGAACATGCTAAAGTTCAAACCTCACTTAAAGCGAAGTGCAGATGTGCTGTGTCTTAGGGAACCCCGATCCCATCTATTCAGTGTTCTGCAAACGGTGCTACGTGCAAAGCACCTAATACATTAAAACACAAGCAATTCAGAGATCAACTACTTTCTTATTCAAGGTGGTGAGCTCACTGAAGACCTTTTAAGTGGATTATAGAAGTTTAATTTCTCCATCTTTCCATGACGATACTTAACTATATGAAACAAGAGACGTCTTCTCCTTTGCCAATATCTTATGCTTTCCCCAAACTACTTATCAGCATCTTAACAAATCACTATGAAGTACTAGGTGGATCACAATCATATTCACAGCCCCCTGTCCGTGTTAACGTGAGAGCACCGTCCCTCACACGTGCAGGAAACACATACTTGCTTTTTGTGGTTGCTGCGCAGGAAGGACCTGGGAATCCCATTCTTGCACTCCGAGTCACTCTGCTCTTCGTAACTTTCAAATTCACTCGAACTCCATCCGTATTCCAAGGAGCTGTTTCCACCTTCATCCCCATTCTCAACATCATCATAAATCATTTCATCTGAGTGCATAAATTCCAAAATGAAATTAAAATTTTAGAATTCCATGTGGGCTGTTTTGTGCCTGTTTGTTTGTGGTTTTACCAAATTATCTAGAGCTGGGGGTGGAAGGAAATCTGAATCATGCTGAGGACCCTGCGGAGCCCCGGGCTTGCTCCATGGAAGGCACTGTGCAGCGCCTCCATCACCCGGGCAGGGCCGGGGAGGCTGGGGAAAAGCACTTCAGGTGTTTCTCACAAGTGTCCCTGCCCCATCTGTACCCGGAGGATCACCTGGCTATGGGCATCCGCCACAGTCATGCCAGATCACTTGTCAGCCTTAGAGAACTTCCCAAGAAGAAAAATCTTCCTTTATAGAAACTTACAGGATGTTTTGAAAATTAGACAGAGAGAAATGGTGGACAGACGATAGGCATGTAGATGGACGGTGGATTATAGAAATATGGGTAGGTGGATGGATAGGTGGATGATACAGATATTCAAGCACCAGCACTAGCAAGAAAATACACACGGGTTTTTAAATTTTCAATGCTGTGACACTGACAAGACTTTTAGAGAATGAAAATGACATTCTTCAAACTCCCAGAATATTAGTGTCTCTCTAACTCTTTTATCAGTCACACAAGCATAAATGTTTCTTTATTTTACCTGGTTTCTTAGATACAAATAATCTCCATGCCTTAAAAATATTAAATTTATTCTTTAGGCATCCACAATCATTCACTGTAACAAAACTTGGCCTTAAAAATCCTTAGTAATTAAGCACTGAGGAATATATACATCTCAGCACATAAGTAACATTCCAAGCCAACACTTGCTTTCACTGGAAATGCAAAATTAGACATGAACTTGTCACTTACAGTCCTTAGATATTTCAAATTACCCTATCCTTGTAATATTTCTCCACTGACTACAAAACAGGTCCTCCAAATGTCTGAATAAAAGTTCTGGCAGGTCAACAGCAGCCTGGCAAAGCCGTAAAATGCGTGAAATGAGCTCACTTTGCAGAAGCTGCAGTGCGTTCTGTGTGCCACGGACAATGATCACCACCTGGGCACCCGGCAGTCTCAGCAACTCAGGTCAGCAGGTGAATGGGTCAAGTCCTTGCACAATTGCCTGAAATTTAGGGTTAGGCATCATCCTGAGAGCTCACCCACATGCCCAAGAGCCAAGAGTCATCCTGAGAGCCTACCCACGTGCCCAAGAGCGGAGGGGCTACAGCCTCTACCATGTACTAGGGGACTCAGAGAAAAGCACCCCTATGCTCCCCAGTGTGTGTCTCCACTGTTCCTCCAGCCTGTCTTAGAACCTCCACCCCCTACACACCCCGGTATGTATCTGGACTGTCCCTCCAGAGGTTATAAGGAAACTCCATCCCCTACTTCCTTGCATCCATCTCTGGACTTCCAACTTTTCTGGTCTATACAAAACAAGTCTACACAGACATGGTTTTTATACATGTTACCTTTTTCACCTCAATTAGATTTTCAGCCCTTTGAGAGCTGGAGCTGCATTTTCTGTATTCAGCACAGCAGTTGGCAAGGGTCTAATCAATCAATCTAGTTCTCTCAGTGCCTTGTTAAGGCTCCTGGGACCCAGCCACAGGATCAGGCACGTTTCGACGCCTTTACCTTAGGTCTGTTACAACTCAGGCTATTCAGATGTATGAAAAATGGGTGGTTTTCAATGTTTTAGAAACGCAATTGCTGTTGTGGCCCCCAGCAAACACGGAACTTCCAAGGACTTTGAAGGGTCTTGCTAACCATCAATTCAGTGAATTACTCACGTCCTCTTGAATGCCTGGGCTCGCAGATTTCTGGTTCTAAAACTGGACATTAAATCCAGTCACCCTGGCATGTGTTTTCTGACCAAGCCAGTGACCAGGCAGCGCCATCGACTTATTGTCCTTGATGACAATCTTGTCGTTGGCCCTTAGCCCCGCGTATTTAAAAAGTGGCCTATGGAGGCACTGGCTGCACAGTGAGCGTACCTAATGCCATTCAATCGTATGTGCTGAACTGACTGAAATGAATATTTACGTATACCTGACACAATAAAAAAAAAAAGAAAAAAACGGCCCTGTGTGGCCTCCGTAACATCTAGTAAGGAATTCTCCCATATTCTCCTTGTGTTCTGAGAGCCCCGAACTCTAAACGAGTGAGGAAATGTGGGTGCACTACCCCGGGGCACCTCTCAAGGAAACTAGGAAATGCGGGTGCACTACCCCGCGGGCACCTCTCAACGCAACGAGGAAATGCAGGTGCACTACCCCGAGGGCACCTCTCAACGCAATCAGGAAATGCGGGTGCACTACCCCGCGGGCACCTCTCAACGCAACGAGGAAATGCAGGTGCACTACCCCGAGGGCACCTCTCAACGCAATCAGGAAATGCTGGTGCACTACCCCGCGGGCACCTCTCAACGCAACGAGGAAATGCTGGTGCACTACCCCGCGAGCTCCTCTCAATGCAACTTGATGCCAGCACACTGTCACTTTCTCCTCTTGCTTTTGCTTTTTGCTCACCATGGCTTCAGAGTTCTTATAAACAAACACACATATAATTTCCTCGTTTTTCTGCTGCCGTGCTGTGCGTGGTTTACTGGATACTTCTGCACGGTGCCGTCCTGCAGCCACCAGGCTTTCCCGTCTCCCGCTCCTCACAACAGCTCTGCACAGAGATTCCCACAGGGCCCTCTTGCGGCGGCGTGAGTTTCTTTCGGAAACTGGCTCCCTGCCCACCACCGCTATGGATGGCCGGTCCATTAACTCCTGCTTGTGCTGTCCTTACAAAGGGGACACACTGGGCCTCGCCACACGGCAGGGGGCCGACGGCTGGACTCCCACAGTGTGCTGGGTTCTGAGTCACCAGACCACGCCTTCCGCGAGGAATGCCCGAAGCGGCCGGATAAATTACCCCAAAATGCATTTCAAACTTGTTTTTACAGCAACTAACCTTTGGTCCTCACTTTATTTGTAGCACATTTACCTGCAAGCAGCTAGGAGTTTTCCTGATCAACAGGATGAAATCACCCTATCTCCATGACACCAGGCACACCTCCATCTAGTATTCGGTATGTAACTGCCCAAAACATATTTGGGGAATGAATAAATTAACAAATGCCTTGAGCTCCTCCCCATTACGTTTGCGGTAGATTTTAAGAACACATCCTTAATTCAGCTAAGTGAGTTTCCTTCTATCAGCAGTTTTTAATGTTGGATGGTCACTGAATCTCAGCAAGTGCTTTTTAAACACATGCTGAGATGAGCATATGGGTTTATGTCCATTAATTTGGGGAAATCGTGTTACAAGAGCTTCTCAAAGGATCCTTGAACTGCTGCCATGAATGTAAAAGGTTAAAACAGGCTCTTGCTTACTTGTTAGGTTCGTGCTGGATTCAACTTCCTGACATTTCTGGAAGGAAATGTAGCATCAACCTTCGCTGGTGAGGGAGTTTACAAGTTTCTGCTAACATTATAAACTAATTCACACCTCATCCTTGCTTCTGCTATTCACTGGAACAGTGCATGCGACAGAGGGGTTTGTCTGCTCCCTGAAGGCTCAGTAAACTCCAGCATAAAAATATCTGAGCCTGGTGGGCTGTTCTGCACAGTAGTTAAGCAAACCATTCATTATCTTGGATCATTATAGGTTTATTCATGGTTTTTATTTTGGGTATAGTTAATTCTTCAAGGCAATTTTTAATTTCATCTAGCTTTTTGATAAAAAGTTATTTATAGCATCCTCTTATGGTTTTTACAAATTTCTACTGCAGTTACATCCTCTTGATCAACTTTTTCCTTCCTTCCTTTCCTTCCTTCCTTCCTCCATCCCTCTCCCCTCTTTCTCTGTGTCATCTTAATATAACCAGAGGCTTGTCTATTTTTGTACTATTTTTAAAGAACCAACCTTTGGTTTTGTTAATACTTTATGTTGCTTCCTGGATTTTTATTTCATCATTTTTGTCTTGCCCATTATTTTTTTCCTGCCACTTCCTTTGACTCTGCTGCTCTTTCGTGCAGCAGGCTGGATACTCAGTTCACTGTTCTCTGTTGTTTGTTTGTTTCGTTTCTTCAGAGGGAGTCTCGCTCTGTTGCCCAGGCTGGAGTGTAGTGGTGCCACCTCGGCTCACTGCAACCTCCACCTCCCGGGTTCAAGCAATTCTCTGTCTCAGCCTCCCGAGTAGCTGGGATTACAGGTGCCTACCATCATGCCCGGCTAATTTTTGCACTTTTAGTAGAGATGGGGTTTCACCATCTTGGCCAGGCTGGTCTTGAACTCCTGACCTCATGATCCACCCGCCTCGGCCTCCCAAAGTGCTGGGATTACAGGTGTGAGCCACCGCGCCCATTCTGTTTTATTAACATATGCCATGATGTCTATAATTCCTTAGACTTTAAAATCTATCCCATATAGTTTATGTTTTTATTATTATTCAAGTCAAAATATTTTCGTTTCCATTTTGTTTTTATCTTTGACCATGAGTTACAGAGTAGTATATCATTTTTAATTTCTAAATGTTTGTGTTGATTTTTTTTACTGATTTTATTCAGTTATTATCAGGAAATAAGGTCTGAACATCCATTCTTTGGCATTTGTTAATATTTGTTTTGAGGCATACTATATAGTTAATTTTTAAAAATATTTCATGTGTTTAAAAAAATACATATTCTGGAACTACTTGCTTCAAGGATCTGTATATGACCTTCAAGTCAATCATACTACATTGCTGTTCTAATCTTTTATGGTTTACTGATTTTTTTTTTTTTTTGAGACAGAGTTTTCACTCATTTCCCAGGCTGGAGAGCAGTGGCACAATCTCGGCTCACTGCAGCCTCCGCTTCCTGGGTTCAAGCCATTCTCCTGCCTCAGCCTCCCAAGTAGCTGGGTATACAGGCGCCCGCCACCACGCCTGTCTAATTTTTGTATTTTTAGTAGAGATGGGGTTTCACCATGTTGGCCAGGCTGGTCTTGAACCCCCGACCTCAAGTGATCCATCCACCTTAGCCTCCCAAAGTGTTGGGATGACAGGCGTGAGCGACCGTGCCTGGCCGGTTTACTGATTTTATGTCCAGGATCTGTCAATAGCAGAGACAGTTTTCTTAAAATCTCTCACCCCAATAGTGTATTTACATATTTCTGATTAAGCCTTGTTATATTTTGCTTATATATCTTAAGGCTATGCTGTTAGGTGCATATGAGTTTAGAACTGTTGTATATCTTCCTCATGAATTATTCCTTGCTTATGGCTTAACATTTAGTGTATTATTATAGTTATAGTGACAATACTTTGGTTACAATTTGCATTATATTTCTTTTTCCATCCATTTACTTACAAATCTTCTGTACTCTTATATATCTCTCACAAGAATTTATGGCTAGCTTTGCTATTTTATCCAATCTGAGGGTTTCTTTTACTGGCAATAGGATCCACTTTACTATGCGTACCAATATGTTTGTACTTATTTTTCAGTCTTTTCTCATATGATTTGCAAAGCTTTCTTATTTTATATTTTCTTGCATTTACCAGATTGGGTTTTGCACTACTGGTTTCAAAGTTAAATAATCTATTCCTATTTTCTTAGCAGTTACCCATAAAACGCAAACTGGACCAATCCATAGCAACAACAACAACAAAAAAAATCGGTAATAAGATCCTCCCCCTGAAAAATGCCGACTTCAGAACTTCAGAACACACGGCATGAACGGTCACCCTCCCCTTCAGTCGGCACTGGCTGGGGTTCCGGCTCCATCTTAAACTCAGTCGGCACTATCAGCGCTGCCTTGAGCGGGGCTGGTATCGACTCTCCACACGCCCCACACTTCCTGGGCTCCCCATTCCCTCCGGGCTCCCCACTCCCTCCTGCCTCCCCGTCACCTCCTTCGTGGTTCAGTGTGCTCTTCCCTGCAGCGAGTGCATCATTAACTATTTCCTTAGATTCTATGGGCAGCAAGCTCCCCCCTCTGCCTCATGCGGCCCATCTCCCTTTTAAAAGGACCGTACTTTGCTGGATGTGGCCGCTCAGGCTAAAAGAGCCACTTCCTTCTTCGCTTTGAGAACCCGCCCCCAGCCTGTGGGTAAGTCCAATAGCGGTTCCTTTGTAGGCAGCCATGTTTTCTCTCCAGTTGCTCTCAGGAGATTCACCCAGGGCATGGTGCTCTGCGGTCTCCACTGTATTGGCCTAGGTATGGATCAACGTGTAATTCATCTTGCTTTGAATCTCTAGTTCTAAAATCTGAGAATTTATGTTTTTCTTTAATTGTAGAGAATTCTTAGTTATTTCTTTGAATATTACCTTTGCCTGATTCTCTCTACTTTCTCATTGATGTCATTTATTCGATATACATTGCTGCTTCTCAGCCTCCGTGTTTCCTACCTCTTTGCCGGCATTTTCTGTACCTTTAACTCCTCTGTTTGCTTGGGATAAGTAAGATTAAACTGCCCTATTTCAAGGGTTATAAGCACACACACATACGTGCACAAACACCAATATTCCACCACACATCAATAAGCCATTCTAGAAGCAACATACAAAACATGAATACAGAAAACGTCTGGGCCGTCCACTAAATAGTCACTTTTGCATCCAGAGGGAAAGGCTGCTGAGCTGAATCTCCTCAAATCAATTCCAGACAAAATCAAACCTGGTTCAGAGTCTGAGTTTTCCCTTGGAACGTCATCGTAAATTGCCTCTTCTGGATCTGGAATAAACGGGGAGAAACACGTTAAACAGTGACCAACATAAACCTAGAGCAATTTAAATTTTACAGGGCCACAGTCGCCGATGATGTCATGATTATTCAAAAAGTTGGTTTATAAGGGTAGTTTTTTTTTTTATTTTTTACTTTTTCGTTCTTTGTCCCAACTAGTAGACAATGAGGGCTGTAAGGTAGCTAACAGCACCTTACCAAAGCATAAGCATTATTTTTAGGGCGGAATAATTTATTGGGAATGAAGGATGTCTCTTTAAATGGACCAGCTGTAAAATGTCACTAGGAAGGAGTTTTATGGTTTCCAGATCAAACTTATTCTATGATTTTGTGTTCAATTACACATTTCTATATGGCTCTCTGACAAGTATTTTAAGCTTATGAAGTTAACGTTCTGACGCACAAAAAAATACAACGGTGGCACACAGACTTCCAGAAATAAGAAAAGAGCCCATCAGTGCTGGATACAATGGAAAACCATCCCAATAAACCAATGACACCATAATTTTGTGCCACTGAAAGTAAAAAGTAGTAGCAAGTATCAAAATGCTAAACATATAGGACAGTGTTTCTCAATCTGTATCACGTGCAACACTGGGGCTCTGTGAAAGTGAAACCGTTTCATAAAAAAGAAGGTAAGTTCTGTAAGCAAAACCGTGCTGTATGAGATGACCACACAGGACACCAACAATGAGCCTGAGGTTTACTCCAATATCTGTAAGAGTTACACGCTTCACATGAAAATCCGTTTCATAAAAAGACCTTTAAATCGAGGTTCCACTCATTGACTAGCGGTGCCCTCCCTGCAAGAGAACGTCCAAACTACGACATATGACTGCGTCCAAAACGTACAGACAACCGCTTCCTCACCCACATAAGAAAGAAAATGAGACCAACAAACCCGAACTCTCCCCTGACATCCAGCCACCACTCCTGTCCCCACACTAGCAGGAAATAAAAATTCAGGAAAATTCCCTATCTGCTGCTGTTGTCAAGCTCCAGTATTACAGATGCTCTTTCTTTTAATAGCATTTACTATCTGCAACCACAGTAAAGATTTCTACTCCTCTTAGATAATGTTCAGGGACTGCTAGTTTAGAGATCATATTTCCAAATATAGTTATTCCAATTCACTGTCATCTGGGTAATAAAAATGAGTAATGAGAAAAAAATCAGACAAATTTTACTTCGGAAATAAAATTGTTAGCAAACAGCCAAGACAATAATTTAATCTTGTAACGATCCTGCTTTAATAGGCACACAGCGGAATCATCTAATTACACTAAGATCTTTGTTTTAACAACATCATAATTGAAACCAGAATGAAAACTTCCAGGAGACAGTTTAATAATCAGGAGGTAACTAAGATGGTTCTACCTTGTAAGTTGATCATATAAAACAGTTACATAGAAATTAGTGAGCCAGTGGATAATGAGAGGCATAATCAGGAAAGTAATCTTTGATTTTCCTTTAAAAATTAAAAAAACAAGTAAATCTAGCTAAAAATCTTTCAGCCTTTGAAGCTGCAGGTGGGACTGCAGATCTGGCCACCTGGAGGGGGGCTGGCTCAGCCAACTTAAAGGGAGAGAGAATGCCTTTAGGTTTACTCTGAATTGTACGGAAGCTCGAGCCGTGTGTTGGAAATGCACTCGCTTTAATCCACACAGAGACGGGACACAATCCTACAGGTTTAAATGTACATAAAAATAGAGTTTGGAATTCTTTGCTCTGTTTACATTGGAGACTGCTCTCATTTCAAGGAGTGAGATTATAAATAAAATGATGCACTTTTGGATGTTTCCTGTTTTTGAAATCTGAACACGAATCATTCACGTGACCAAAAATTGTGTTTTTGTCAAAATACATGTCTAGTCTGTCCTTTAATAGTTCTCTTAAATAAGCTATGATATTAATCAGATCATTACCAATTAGCTTTTCAAGCACATTTGCTTCAGACTATTGTTTTGGAAAAATACGCTACAGAACTTATTTTTAAGTTACAAATAAATAAGAGGCTACTAAATGTTTTGGAATCTGTTGTTTCTGCCAAAGGTAAATTAACAAAAGATTTATTCGGGAATTCCCATTTAAATTTGTACGACTCGATAAAAGAAAACACCAAGTTATGTAAAATAAAGTGTGTATGGAAAAAAAAAAAAAAAGGGAGGCCCACCCGCCCCCTCTTCAAAACGGGTGCCAGACACTGCATCTCCCTGGGAATCACAGGCAAGCGCAGGGTCTGGGTGGTGGCCGACCATGGCTGCAGGTCAGAGTTTCTGTTCCCCACATATCTCACTGTTACCATAATAATAAAGCCTGTGCTAGAAAGAAACGACCAGGAAGAGTGAGTGCGTGGACGTGGAGAGCTGGGGTGGCCTCACGGGAAGTGACAGCTTCAGGGAACCCTGGGAAAGTTCTGCATAGTCAGCCCATGTTACTATTTTCAGTAAATAAACATCTTTTTAGAGTTTTAGATCTGATGGGACCTGAGACTCAGGGACCCGGCCCCGCCGCAGTGACGTCTGTGGAGCATGGTGAGGATTCTGGCTGTGGGCAGCCGGGGAACTTACTCTCCATCCAGGCTGTGTTGGCCGGGTCTGCGGCCCAGCGGGCAAGTGCGCTGTCCTCTGGACCGACTTGATCTTCACTTAAAGAAAACAAACCATAAAGTCAGAATATCCAGGCACAGCCTAGTCACTAGGATGCCAGCTGCCCCGCAGAATGTGTGTGTGTGTGTGTCAGAATATATATATATGTTACTATACAGGAAATCACATATTTTCCCAGCTATTATTATAGGACATCCCCAGTTCAAGTTTTCACTCATAACTCTGTAAAAAAGTACTCCAGATGTTTGGCCTACGCACGGCGCAGAACACGGGCAAAGGCAATACAGCCGCAATACGGTCCTTGCCCTAGAAGGCCTGAACTGTCTTCTGGTTTTTCAGCCACCTCTTTGAGGACCTCTTAGGCCCTGCTCACGACGCTGGGTGGTAGAGATGCCAGCGGGCAACGGGCCGTCTCCATGTCCAGGAGCAGGTCAGTGGGAGAAAGAGATGCAAGGCCACCCAGCATAAACCACGGTGCTCTGCCCCCAGCGGGTGGTCACATGGGCCACCAGAGTCCCACACACACAGGGACTGCGGTGTCATCCTTGGCAATGGGAAGCTGTGGGAATGCTCCGCTCGGAAGGATGATGAGGTCAGACTCACCGCACACACCAAGCATCGCCCCATGAGAGGTACCACTGCTGACAAATGAGACGCAGCAGGGATCAGTCCTCCCGACACCACGTCCTGTGGGGAGCTGTACAAGGATGAGCCCAGTGGCAGCGCAGAGATACTGCTGGGAAGGCCAAGACCGGAAGCAGGGTGAGCACCCAGAGGTGTGTATGGAAGGCCTCAGAAAATGTTCCTATGGGAAGGGTCACTAACAGGGAATTATGTGATAATCCGTGCAGAGCACCCCACGATGACGACTTCTCAAGCAAAAGCTCTAACAGGCCCCAAGGTACCTGCAGGACCTTGAGGATGAGGGAAGAGAGCCCGTGTCCTGGTGACGGCCCTGTGGGTGCTGCGGGATGCCCCATGCCCTGGTGACGGCCCCCTGGGTGCCGGGGGATGCCCCGTGTCCTGGTGATGGCCTCATGGGTGCTGGGGGATGCCCCATGCCCTGGTGATGGCCCCCTGGGTGCTGGGAGATGCCCCATGTCCTGGTGACCGCCCCCTGGGTGCTGGGGGATGCCCCGTGTCCTGGTGACCGCCTCCTGGGTGCTGGGGGATGCCCCGTGTCCTGGTGATGGCCTCATGGGTGCTGGGGGATGCCCTGTGTCCTGGTGACGGCCCCCTGGGTGCTGGGGGATGCCCCATGTCCTGGTGATGGCCTCATGGGTGCTGGGGTTGCCCTGTGTGCTGTGCTGTGCACCTGTGAAATTAGGATGCAGCCCCCTGCTCTGAGAACTTATCACATCACCAAGGAGCATTCTTGGACTTTTAAAGTTTAAAATAATATCAAAACAAAAAGTTACCTAAAAAGGTAAAAGAAAATCTGAATCAAATAGAAACACTATTTTAAACTATTCGTAACTATTTCCGTGTTTGAAAAATTTCATCCTTTTGAAGATCATTTAAGGTTTTCCTCACACTACATTCTATATTCATTTTCTTCAAAATAATTCCTATTTTCAATGCACATATTTTTCACAATACATTTTAGGTCACCAGTGATAACACGCTACCACTAATTTTTAATTTTACATAAAATCTGCAATTTCTAATGGAGAACCGTGGCTGGACCTACCTGGTGGCACAACTCTGTTTAAACTGGGGCAAGAGCACTGCTCTAGTGGCTGCTGCTCCCCAGATACCCCACCCGCCTGCAGGGGGTTTCACGGGGGACACTTTACCCTGCAAAGGCCGCCTTCATGATAGGAAGGAGAAAACCAAATGAGGGAAAGCAACAGCAGGGCCGTGACAAGGGCCGAGCCTGGACATACCTGGACGCCTGAAATCAGACCCAGTTATCAGGCCCTCACTCCACTCATCCTGACCCTACATTTCCAGGGGACACTCGCCTGGGAGGGACCCGAGGCAGGAGGTGGGGTTGGGACAGCTCCCGCCGCGCAGAGCTGAGGATGGCGGGCAGGGACGCACGCCAGGATCCCCACATCCAGCTCCTCAGGAGAAAGGCGGGAATTCAGGAGGTGTGGGAAGACGGATGCAGATACCTGGTTGGAGGCTCCTCGGAACTCAGAGAATTGGGCTGGCGATCTTCTGTGACTTCTGGTGTTTCTGCTGGGAAAGAAAATATGTGATGCTGCTTTACGCCTGACAAAAATGCTCATGAAGTTGATGTTTTTACCCTTAAAAATGGTTTCACACTTTCCTACCAATCAGAGGCTTATCTTAGCATAAGGGTGATTAATAAATTTAAAAATTTTTAGCTCTTAGATAAAATGTATTCAAGACTGGAATCTAATAAAATGTGATCTACCGAGGGCTTGTGAAACAGCCAGAAATAAACTGCAACAGCACCCAAATGCATCAGGCTAGAGTTAGAAAGAAACGGGATGTTCTCTCCCACTCCATGTGTCCACAGGAGCCATGGCTGTGACTGGCCTGAAGGGGCATCCGCCTGGCACGCTCAAAAGATGTTCAAGAGAGGAGTAGTTACGCTTGTGACATGTGACACCAGTTTTCACTCGCACACACTCACATCCCTCCACACACAAATACACGCGCGGTCTGACCCGCCTGGCGATTCCTCCCTGCCTGTCTGTGGCTCTCCAGGGTGAACGGTGAGCCATGAGCAAAGCTGCAGTGCAGGTTTCCCAAACATTCCACGCAGGTGGGGTACGAACTTAGACCATCAAAGGACAGCCTGAGACGCCAGTGCAGAAGGAGCAGACCCTCCCACCTCGGAGCGCTCCTGGGCAGAAGCCAGCCAGAGTCTGTGATGGCTGTACTGCGTGGGTGCGGGCCACGTGGTCCCTTGACGAATCTGCCACCGCCCAGCCGCGTGGCACCAAGAATGATGTGGGGAAGGAGAGCCAGCAGCACTCAGCGGCTGCTGCTCATCACCACGCTGGCAGCTGTCCATGAAACGCTTTCTAAAGGGAATTTATCTTTGGGATGAGCAACAGTTCTCAACCGTTTTCAAACTGCAGCAGTTGGCTCAAAGTCGGAGAGAGCTGAGCTCGATGTAACCTGCTTGGAGGTCTCATCCCTGAAAAGAGGCCCCTGGTCACACCAGGAGCTGCCACACAGCTGGATGCTGACTAGCAACAGACACCAGATGCCCGAGGGGCTGGGGGGGTGGATCTGCGGGTAGCGCTGCGAATCCCACAGGCATCTGCTGGTTCAGTGTTCCGGGCCACCTTCCTGAGGGGCAGGTGTCAGGGCAGACGCAGGGCCAGGATCTGAAATCCAATCTGCCTGCTCCAAAAATTGCCCTTCCCACACTGCTAACACTGCCCCAAAGAAACACCCAAAGATCCAGCTGGGCGCGGCGACTCATGCCTGTAATCCCAGCACTTTCGGAGGCCAAGGTGGGCGGATCACGAGGTCAGGAGATCAAGACCATCCTGGTCAACATGGTGAAACCCTGTCTCTACTAAAAAAAAAATACAAAAAATTAGCCGGGCGTGGTGGCGGGCACCTGTAGTCCCAGCTACTTGGGAGGCTGAGGCAGGAGAACGGTGTGAACCCGGGAGGCGGAGCTTACAGTGAGCCGAGATCCCGCCACTGTACTCCAGCCTGAGCGACAGAGCGAGACTCTGTCTCAAAAAAAAAAAAAAGAAGAAAAAAAGGAAAAGAAACGGCCAAAGAGCCACAAAGCTTTTACTTGTGTTTTGCAGAGGGACAAAGGCAGGACGTGCTACCCAGCAGCAATCTCGCTGCACGGTGAGAACTGTCTCCCCCACGGGGGTGTCCAGGAGCACAGACTCCCATCCCCAGAGCACACACATGAGCCCTCTCAGGGCTCCACCCCAGGAAACTCTTCTTTCCTCCGCCTTCCGGGAAATTAAGATGCAAACTGAGTTTGTCAAGGTCAGAAGGAGGCAGACACGCTGGCCAGGGAGTCGCCTAAACAGCTCCGAGCAGCAGCGCACCCAGAGGCTTCTGGCCACAACAGCCCGTGCGTAAGCAAGAGCGGGACCTGCCTGTGGACGTCTTTCAGAGCTGGTTTCGGTAGGCAGGAAAAATAACGGAATCTGGTCATCCCAGTTTGGCCAGCTGGGAGCTCCAGGCAGGGCTCTGCAACCTCCCACCGCAGGCCTGGGGATCCTGGCCGGGCTGTACATCCCGGGGAAGCCCTGCAGAGCCAGGCGGCCGCCCCGCCCCAGGGAGGCTCCGGAGCAAGGAACGGAAAAGCCAGCAGTGCCACCAAGCAGGAAGTGTGGGCCAGGCTGGGGACCCGGCCTGACACCAAATCCACGCTTTTCCACCTCTCAGGAAGGAGGTCTGCGTTCACATCCCTCATTCAATGATCAAAACGCAACCAGAGAACCACCTGCTCCTCTACTCCGGGACTTAAAATAGTCTTTATTAGAACAAGGCTTTATTACCGGCTCTAGGTTGACAGAACAAAAATAAGCAAATTGTTTTAAATTCATGCTAAGTTTTTTAAAAAATAAACTACTTTAAATGATGTGCAATTATTTTAAATAATCAAATAATATTTTAAAATAAGAAAATCACTTTAAAACAAACGTATTTTCCTTCAGCCAAGAATCCCACACTCTGCACGCCCTCATTTCCAGGGGTTTCTCATGCTCCGCGGTCACAGAGTGACAACAGCAGCGTGGATCACGCGGACCGTGGTGAGTTCCCAGGACTCTGGCCGACTTCAACAGGAAAACGCACAGGAGGCCGTCTATCCTGAAACCTCTGTGGTTCCCAAAATCCAAAATTGAGATTTTTCTTTAAGGATTTTTTTTTTTCTCAACTGTTATTAACTGGAAAGGGAAGGTTGCTTCCTCTGAAACCTTTACAGGAATAAGAATCAGGTCTCAGGCGTAGATGCTGTGGGCTTCCATTAGAGGAACATCCCACGAACCCTGGGAATCCTGCAGCGCGTTCCTGGGAAAGACAGCATAGAAACAGATCTGGGCAAAAAATGAAAACTTCGCCTGAGACGCCTCGACTGGGTAGGTCCTGAAGACAGAGGCAGGGTATGTGCTTACCCTCACCCTGGCGCCTGGCCCTACAGCAGGGCCGGCAGGAGGCCCCAGCCCTTGGGCTGCAGTCGAAGCAGCCACGGACTGCACGCTGTCCTTCCAGCAGAACCCTGGGCTCTGCAGACACAGCTGGTGCGTGACTACACATGGCAGGGCCATGTAAGGACAGCAGAGAACGGGCTCCACCAACCAAGCCCCTTCTAGAGCACATGGCCGCTCCTTCTCACTAAGTGGAGGAGGAAGCAGACTCGAAACGGAGCTGTCAGCGCTGAGGACACAGAGACCGGAGGTGAGCGAGGCGCCCACGAGGGCACCCACAGTCCTGGCTCGGAGCGTGTCCTGGCTACAGGGAACACCGTCCTCAGTGGCCGACTCTGCGCCCTTTGTGCTGCCCCAGGTGGCTCTGACCTTCCACTGAGGACTCTGCTGAGGTCCTGCGGCATCTCCCCGGCGAGGAAAAGCATGGGTGGGAAACAGGGAGCCCCTGAGGCAATTCTCCCACCCCCACCACCCGTCCATCATCTGGAATGAAGACAGCAAGACACACGCTGTGACCCCAGGGAGTCTGAGTCTATAGACAAGCAGGTGACACGGGACATACATAACGGTAACTGTCATCTAGCACAGTAAGTCATACAGGCCAAAAACTGCACACACTCCCGTGAGCAGCCGGTGGGGGAATCAGAGATCGGGGTGAAGTTCAAGGCACCCCAGACATGAGGGGGCAACACATTCGGCACCAGACGTCGTTTCAAAAATTTCCAAACCATACACCCTGGCCTTCCCTCAGCGGTGTTCCTGTCACTGAAGATGAACTGGGGGCTCATTTTCCAACTCTGTAAACAAACATCTAATGACCTGGGCGGGGGCGGGGGGAAGGTCAGGCCCGGACTCTACGGAACCACAGGCCACATCAGGGGCATGGAGAGGAGGAGCGGGGGGAAGGTCAGGCCCAGACTCTATGGAACCACAGGCCACATCGGGGGCATGGAGAGGAGGAGGAAGGGGGAAGGTCAGGCCCGGACTCTACGGAACCACAGGCCGCATTGGCGGCATGGAGAGGAGGGAACCACAGGCCACTTCGGGGGCGTGGAGAGGAGGGAACCACAGGCCACATCGGGGGCATGGAGAGGAGGGAACCACAGGCCACTTCGGGGGCGTGGAGAGGAGGGTAGCAGTACCTTCTTCGTCCAGGGACGTGGCGCGGATGATGACCGGGCTGGAGTAGGCGGGCAGCAGGAGGGGCAGGTTGGAGGGCACCGCATAGCCGCAGGGTACAGGCACCAAGTACCCGCAGGGCACGTGGAGACCCACATTCTCCTCCTCAGCGCTGGGCACGGGGGTGGGCGGCTGGTCCTCCTGGAATGGCGTGATGTCGATGACAGAATATGGGTTGACTTTCATTGGGAGCACCAGCTTAGTAGGCTCTACCACTGGGGTGGTTTCTGCTCCAGCTCCATCCTCACCTCCTGGGGATGCAGAAAGGACTTGTCAGCAGCCACATCACCAAGGGCATGGCAGGCATGCCCTCCTGGAGTGCAGGTGGGAAGCAGGTATGAGCTCCCACCATCATCCCACGCCAGGACCCCTAGACGTTCCCAGGTCATCAGGTGGCCTCGGAGGGAGCACTCACACATGGGGAACCCAGCATCACCTCTGGGCACAGGCGAGACAGACGCAGCCTGGTCACTACAGGAGGCTCATTCCATGAGCTAAGTCAGGGAGAAGCTGCCCGAGGAGGGCAGCTGCTCCCCTCACCAAGAGTCTGGTGCTACGCACAAAGAAACACCATGCAAGCTGAGAGGCTGGTGCTATGGCCAAAGAAACACCGTGCAAACAACCGAGAGGCTGGCGCTACGCACAAAGAAACACCGTACAAGCCAAGACGTGGGTGCTATGCACAAAGAAACGGCGTGCAAACAACCGAGAGGCTGGTGCTGCACCCAAAGAAACACCGTGCAAGCAGAGAGGCGGGTGCTATGCACAAAGAAACGCCATGCGAGCTGAGAGAAACACTGTGCAAACTGACAGGCTGGTACTACACCTGAAGAAACCCCGTGCAAGCTGAGAGGCGGGTGCTACACAGGAAGAAACACTGTGCAGGCTCTCCCACCGCTGCCTGACCTGAGCAGTCCCTCTGGTCAGCGAATGAAAGCACCCAACCCACCTCCAGACTTAGAAAGCGAAACCTCTACAGCTACTTCATCCCACATGTGCTGAATATTTCTTTTAATCTAGTGATACAATGATGAGGTCATTCTTATTGGGAAATAGCAATGCTTTTTCTTTGCAAAATACAAAGGTAGAGTGAAAAGGTTGAAAATTATGGAAAATAGTACAAAGAGAAGAAACTTAGCCAATCTTAAATTAAGTCCTTTCAGGTACATCATGAAGAAATCATAACTCTCTGGCTCCTAGAAATCATCCTTTCCCTACAATGTTCCAATTGGGCCGTAAGAATGGGGAGAAAATCGGCGAGTCCGATGGCTGAGCACAGGTGACCCTGATGCCTGTGATCTGTGGACACACCTGGGAACCCGCCAGGGGACTCACCTGGGGACCCTCCTGGGGACCCACCTGGGGACTCACCTGGGGACCCACCTGGGGACCCACCTGGGGACTCACCTGGGGACCCTCCTGGAAACTCACCTGTGGGTGCAGGGGCTTCACTGGCTCCAGCACCTCCTGTCTCAGGGGCGGAGGGGGCCTGTCTGTCCGCTTCTGGGATTTCATCTCCACTGTCAAAATCGAACTGTTCTCCCTCTTCCTCTTCATTATTATTGGTATCATATTTCATTTCATTTTCTAAAGAGAAAAACCAAAACCAGATCAAGGAGAGATAGATAGATAGATAGACAGATAGACAGATAGATCGATCGATCTATGTTAGCCAGACACACTGACTAAGTTCCTCTGTGCTGTACTGCCCTTGTAGTTAGCCTTTTTAAGGGGCAAAATAAGTATCATTAGAATTCTGAGTCACTGGTTTTTATTTTCTTTTAATAGGATCTCCAACTCACAGTTAGAGAAGAAAACAGGAGGCTGGGGGTGGTAGCTCACATCTGTAATCCCAGCACTATGGGAGGCCAAGGTGGGCAGATCACAAGGTCAGAAGCTTGAGACCAGCCTGGCCAACATGGTGAAACCCCATCTCTACTAAAAATAAAAAAATTAGCCAGGGGTGTTGGCGGGCACCTGTAATCCCAGCTTCTCAGGAAGCTGGGGCAGGAGAATGGCTTGAACCCGAGAGGCAGAGGTTGCAGTGAACCGAGATTGCACCATTGCACTCCAGCCTGGGTGACAGGGCAAAACTCTGTCTCAAAAAAAAAAAAAAAAAAAAAAAGAAAAGAAAACAAGAGAAAGTAAGCAGAAAAAAGAGCTTTTCACATTTTAAATCTGTGCACCCAGCAGATGAACATCACCCGGCTGGGCTGATGGTTCGGAAGAGAATTCAGTATCATCCACTTTACTTTTAGAAATAACTTCTGACACCCTGCATCTCTCCCTAGAATTCTTCTCCTTTTATTTTCATTTTGCCTCTCTTATTTACAATTTTAATTAAATATCTCTAATGGTTAGAAAATCAGTGTCAAATATGAACATCGATATATAGCTTAAAATACAAACCTCCATAATTATTAAAGAGCATGGTTAATAATCGTTCCAAGTAAGTGCTTGATAAGAAACATTTTGCAGGAGGCGAGTCACAGGTCTCCTTGGACCAGGGTTATGGCTGATGGTGCAGCCTGCCGTGTGCATCATTTGCAGAGACAGTGTGCTAGGACTGTGCACCACCATCAGAGCAGACAGGTGCTTCTATCTAGAGGAGACCCATGTGCTGGGACAACACCCCCCGGCACACCCAGGAGCGAGAGGAACCCAGCCCCTTCCAGCCTTTCCCAAGGGCTGGGATTTCTTCCCAGCACACATTCCTGAGGAAACCTCCTGCTGCCATGCCCTGCAATCCACAGAAGCAGGTGGCACCTCGGGACAGGGCCTGGGTCAGCCCAAACCAAGCCCCTCCAACACAGACATTCCCCTGTGGGCCAGGGAGATGCACCCAAGCAGGACGGCCCAGCTCGGCTGCAGGCACCTCCAGAGGGGGCTGAGGGGGAGCCCTGCTAGGGAGGAACCCACAGACCCACAACCCACTAACACTCCACGCAGTCTCCAGGTGCTCTCTGCCGAGCCTCCTGGGGAAGTCGCCTCCCGGGAACTCTAGCGGTCTAAAAACAACCTTTAAATTTGAGGTGTTTCATTTTCCTTTGAATCTCCTAAACTAGTCATACATTCTAGGAGTGCCTTTTGAAGGAAACAGATTTTTAGGTCACCACAAATACACAGAAGGGCCCAGGCCCACAACAGCGTGAACTGGATCCAGCTTCCACTGCAAGGACGGTGGGGATGAGACCCCCAGCTGACCATGACACCTGGGGACCCCACGAGCTTTCTGGAACTGCTTCCACCAACATTCATGAGTTTTACAAGTATGAGAATGACAAATACTAAAACTGAATCAAGAAAAAGGATTAAGAAACGTGTTATTTTTAAAACATACGTCTGATAGGAGTGTGTGTTGCTGTCCTTCTGGATGGTGAACTCTGCTCTGCCCAGATACCAAAGCCTCACCCACTTCCTAGAGGGTCAAAGACTTCTCTAAATTCAAAGTTTTGAATTTAAGCCTAATCAAATGAAACAATCGAAGCAGGGGGAGAGCTGGAATGGACAGAACTGCTAATTTCCAGAGTTTGAGCCTTGTTAACTATGTACTTTCAAACCAGTCCTCACTGTCTCCCAAGTGACCGTAAACAAAACCTATTTCAGAAGGGTTTTTTTTTTTTTTTTTTTGCCATATCATTAAGTAGTCAGTTTATGGAAATGAACTGGTGAATACCTTTTAAAGTAAAAAGTTAAACAAACAAAAAAACTGTTTTCTGGAGTATTTTCCAAATGCAACTGTCATTTCCATAGAATTCACGTTTGGGGAGAAAAAATCATGTTTGCCAAATAACATGCTGCGGAAACAATGCCGACTAAATGGCGTGACGAAAATGATCAGTGAAAATGTTTATGTATTGCTGGGCGCAGGGGCTCACACGTGTAATCCCAGCACTTTCAGAGGCCAAGGCGGACTAATTGCTTGAGCCCAGGAATTTGAGACCAGCCTGGACAACACAGTGAAACCCCATCTCTTAAAAAAAAAAAAAGGTACAAAAATTAGCCTGGCGTGAAGGCGTGGACCTGTGGTCCCACCTACTCCGAAGGCTGAGGTGGGAGGATCACCTGAACCCAGTAGGCGGAAGTTGCAGTGAGCTGAGATTGCACCACCACACTGCAGCCTGGGGGACAGAGCAACACCTTGTCCCCCAACCCAAAAGAAGTTTCTGTTCTGACCACCCCAAAAAAAGTCACTGCCAGGCACATGTTCAGATTCATCCAGACGGTGACACAACCACACTAGATTTTTATATTGTCAACTCTCTTTTTTGGAAATTATATTTTACTACCACTGAACTCAAACAATTAGATAAAATACACCTAGACATGAGTCTATATTGTTTTTTAAAAAAGCTTGACAATGTCTGGTACAAAATAGGCTCTCAAATATCTTCAAGGGGAGAAACACGAGCTGTTGGGACCGGAACCCACACTGTACCCCATACAGGAAGAAGGAATTCTCTTCAAAATCTTCAGAAAGGAAGGCCGTGAACAGGAGCCCGTGTGTGCAGGAAACAGCCCTGAGGAGACACCGAGGCCCCTCCACTCCCTCCCCATATGCCACCTCCTGGGCTGTGACACCATTACCTGGGACAGTGCATGTCCCGTGTGCCAGGTACAGGTATGACCCTGAGAAGAACCGCATGCATTCTCGGAGCCGGCACCTCTGCTCACCGCCCAGCAAGGTACAGTGGGAAACCTGGTTGGCGGCAATGTGTGACACGCACATCATGTGAGCGAATGAATGAGAGAATGACGAGCAGATGAGCAAGCTTCAAACTGTTTTTTGCCAAAATAACTCACTTTTTCCCCTAGTAAAACTTTAAGTAGAATTCTACTATACAAGGGAAATCAAAGCAATCAAGAAATTCCTCCAAAAGTTTAAATCTTGTTAGTTTAGACTTGGAGAGGCTTGGAAGGGGCTTGGGGCTTGGAATTCAAGAGCTCTCTGCTGTCACTGAAAGACTTGCAGACACTGGCGGAGCTGCCCTCCATCCTCTGCAAACACTGGAGGGAAAGACTTTCAAATTATATAGACTCTGCAGAATGATGTGTGTTACAAATTCCTGTCAGAATTCGGTTCCAGTAAGAAAAAAATAGCCTTTCTACAAGAACTCAAAGAAGCTGCACTCAATGTAACCACCTGAGGCTGCACCCCTGCCTGCATGGGAGCCCACAGCTGTGCCCACGGCAGGTGCCCAAGACAGAGGGCGAGGCCGCCTGGAGCTGGGCTGCTCCTCTGACCCCCACCTCCAATGGGGCCTCCATCGATGGTGAGGCTGCGCCGCCCTCTGAGGTGAGCATGGGGCCGGGCGCTCAAGGTGGTGTGTGCTGAGCATGTCCATCCCAGACACTGCCCTGGGCCCTGGGGGATCCTGGGCATCACAGACCCCACCCGAGCTCCCCAGGTCCTTTCGTGAAGAGCAATGCAGAATGCCTTTAAAAATCCCGGCATTTGGGGTCCTAAGTTTAGCTCTGACACCAGCCCTGACAGGTTCAACTGTGTCCCCTAAATCCCTGTGCTGAAATCCTCACCCCCAGTCCCGCAGGTGAGCTCGTCTGCAAACAGGTGACTGCAGGTGCAATTGGTTAACAGGAGGCTGTGCTAAAGCAGGCTGGGCTAACCCAGCGTGGCAGTGTCCTCGTGACAGCAGAGGCCAGCACAGGGATGAGGAGCCACCTGGCAGTGCAGGTGCAGGAACTCCCGGGAGTGCCCACAGCCGGCGGGCGCTGGAAGAGGCAAGGAAGGCTGTGACCTACATTCCCAGGCAGCACACACAGCCTGCCAGCACCCTGACCTGGGACTTCCGGCCTGCAACCCAGGAGGCTCCCCCGCAAGCTCGGCCAAGCCCTTTCCAACACAAAAGGTCCTGTGCCATCCTCAGGGCCCTGGCGGGAGCCAGGCAAGCTGGGCTGGGTCGGTTCCCACAACACTCCCGCTGCAGCCACAGAAGGAATTCCCGCTCCTCAAAAGCCCAGCTTCAGAACCGAACCATTCAGCTGAAGGAGAACACTGATGAGAAAAATAAAATTTGCAAACTAGAAAAGATGCTCAAGGGCTGCTGAAAGCATCTCAGGAGATACAACGTGTTGTAGTTTGAGACGACATGGATCTTTCAAAAAGCTGGTGGGGAATCTGCAGTGTAGCCGTCATTCGCTGGACATACCGTGGCCCAGTGTTCTCCGCCCGTTGGTCCCTGTGGAGCCCAGGAGGTGGGCGGGAAGGGCCCGGCGCTCTGGGTAGGCAGCTGGCAGGGAAGCAGGGAAGGGCGGACTGGGCAGGGCTGCGCTTAGGGAGAGGCTCTGTGCCCGTCCTGCCCACGCAGGACGGCAGGTTCTGAGAGTCACCGGTGAAGGCCATGACACGGAGGAGGAAACACAGACAGCAGTGCAGCCGGTGCTGACCCACCGGCACCCAGCCCAAATCTAACCACCCGCCAGTGCCCGGCCCAAATCTAACCACCCGCCAGCGTCCGGCCCAAATCTAACCTGGCATTTGGGTTTGGGGGACCATTCTTCCCCTGCCCCTCTCCTCTGGCCTGCCCAGGACAGGCTGCCCTCTGGCCACAGCTGCACTTCCCAGGAAAACTGCAGGCTCTGCTGCATTCAGGGGCCAGCCCTTGTGGGTCACCGGCAGCTTGACACGACACCCCTAATGCTGACCGACAGCAGCAGCCATTTAAGCCTCAGGATTCAGACTGTTTCCGTCACAGCAGGGCCATTGGGGCTGCCTTGGTGGCACTGACTTCTTACCAACCTGACTATTTACACTTGTCAGTATGCGGGTAATTGGCTCATCAATTAAGGCACACATTTCTAAAACAAGTTATGAAATAGAAAACTTTAAGAAACATTATGTTTCCAATCATTATGACATAATATGACCATGCCCATTTTAGTTTATGCCTACATGCAAAAAAGGGTGAGGAAGCTACCTGACAATCCAATCTTCGAAATGCTGCTGCTAGAAACGGTGCTGCTCCCCGGTCCTCTCCAGGAGGATGGAGAGGTTCCAGAGGGCCCTCAGGACATCTCAAGTCACACATGGCCATTGCACTTGGGGTGGCCAGTGTGACCAAGGGCCTCACTTGTTGTTATTTAATTCTTATCAATTCTAAGTTTTGTAGACACCTGAGCCTAGTGGACCTCGCAGGCCTGAATCTCGAGCTATCAAGACGGCTAACGGCTTGTATGAGCCTGAGAGCCGTCCCCACACCCACAGGGCCCCTCTGCTTGTGCCTGTCTTCATATGGTCTGCAGCAGAGATTCATTTCCATTTGGTTATTACTTTTTTTTTTTTTTTTTTGAGACAGAGTCATGCTCTGTTGCCTGCGCTGGAGTGCAGTGTTGCGATCGCAGGTTACTGCAGCCTTGACCTCCTGGGCTCAAGCAATCCTCCTACCTCAGCCTCCCAAGCAGCTAGGACTACAGGCATGAGCCACCACACCTGGCTAAGTTTTATTATTTTTAATAGAGACGAGGTGGCACTATGTTGCCCAGGCTGGTCTCAAACTCCTAAACTCAAGTGATCCTCCTGCCTCGGCCTCCCAAAGTGCTGGGATTACAGGCATGAGCCAACGTGCCCACCCCAGTTTGGTTGCTTTTAAGAGATACAACTTTTTAGAGCAGTTTTAGGTTCACAGGAAAATTGAGAGGAAGGTACAGAGAGTACTCATATACTCCCCGCCCCCACAGAGAGCCTCTCCCAACACTATCCCCCATCCTTTGCCAGAGTGGAACACTTGTTGCAACTGAGGAGCCAACACTGAGGTACGTCACTAACTAAAGCCCATGGTGTGCGTGAGGGCTCACTCCTGGTGCTGTGCCTTCTATGGGTTTGGACAGGCGTGTAATGACACGGATGCACCATTATCAAGGAATTTCGTGGCCCTAAAAATCCCCTGTGCTCCGCCTATCACCCCTCCCTCCCGCAAACCCCTGGCAACCCCTGAGCTTGTTACTGTATAGTTTTGTTTTCTAGAATGTCACGTGGTTGGAATCGCACCGTGCGCAGCCCTTTCAGGTTGGCTTCTCTCGCTCAGCAAGATGCATTTAAGGCTCCTCCATGTCTTTTCACGGCTTGGCAGCTCATTTCTTCCTAGCACTGAATGTTCCATTGTGTGAATGGGCCCCAGTTTATCCATCCATTCACCTCCTGAAGGACATCATGGCTGCTTCTGGGTTCTGGCAATTATGAATAAAGCTGCTATCGACACCTATATGGGCAGGTATTGAGTGGACATTAAGTTTTCAACTCATTTAAATAAATACGCCGGGGCATGGCTGCAAGTCACACGGTAAGAGTGTGCTCAGGTTTGAAGAAGCCACCAAACTGCCCTCCCACGCGGCTGCCCCACGCCCTCCTCAGCATTTGCCATCTGTGTCCACGCGGCTGGCCCACGCCCTCCTCAGCATTTACCGTCTGTGTCCACGCGGCTGGCCCATGCCCTCCTCAGCATTTGCCGTCTGTGTCCACGCAGCTGCCCCACGCCCTCCTCAGCATTTGCCCTCTGTGTCCACGCGACTGGCCCATGCCCTCCTCAGCATTTGCCATCTGTGTCCACGCGGCTGGCCCATGCCCTCCTCAGCATTTGCCGTCTGTGTCCACGCGGCTGCCCCACGCCCTCCTCAGCATTTGCCGTCTGTGTCCACATGACTGCCCCATGCCCTCCTCAGCATTTGCCATCTGTGTCCACGCAGCTGCCCCACGCCCTCCTCAGCATTTGCCGTCTGTGTCCACGCAGCTGCCCCACGCCCTCCTCAGCATTTGCCGTCTGTGTCCACGCAGCTGCCCCACGCCCTCCTCAGCATTTGCCCTCTGTGTCCATGCGGTTGCCCCATGCCCTCCTCAGCATTTGCCGTCTGTGTCCACGCAGTTGCCCAACGCCCTCCTCAGCATTTGCCCTCTGTGTCCACGCAGCTGCCCCACGCCCTCCTCAGCATTTGCCCTCTGTGTCCACATGACTGCCCCATGTCCTCCTCAGCATTTGCCATCTGTGTCCACGCGGCTGGCCCACGCCCTCCTCAGCATTTGCCGTCTGTGTCCACGCGGCTGCCCCACGCCCTCCTCAGCATTTGCCGTCTGTGTCCACATGACTGCCCCATGCCCTCCTCAGCATTTGCCCTCTGTGTCCACGCAGCTGCCCCACGCCCTCCTCAGCATTTGCCCTCTGTGTCCACATGACTGCCCCATGCCCTCCTCAGCATTTGCCATCTGTGTCCACGCAGCCGGCCCACGCCCTCCTCAGCATTTGCTTTCTGTGTCCACGTGGCCGCCCCACGCCCTCCTCAGCATTTGCCCTCTGTGTCCACGCAGCCAGCCCACGCCCTCCTCAGCATTTGCCCTCTGTGTCCACGTGGCCTCCCCACATCCTCCTCAGCATTTGCCGTCCGTGACCACGTGGCCACCCCACGCCCTCCTTAGCATTTGCCGTCCGTGCCCATGTGGCCGCCCCACGCCCTCCTCAGCATTTGCCGTCCGTGACCACGTGGCCACCCCATGCCCTCCTCAGCATTTGCCGTCTGTGTCCACATGACTGCCCCACGCCCTCCTTAGCATTTGCCGTCCGTGCCCATGCGGCCGCCCCACGCCCTCCTCAGCATTTGCCGTCTGTGTCCACACGGCTGGCCCCACGCCCTCCTCAGCATTTGCTGTCCATGCCCACATGGGCGCCCCATGCCCTCCTCAGCATTTGCCGTCTGTGTCCACACGGCTGGCCCATGCCCTCCTCAGCATTTGCCATCCATGCCCACGTGGCCGCCCCACGCCCTCCTCAGCATTTGCCCTGTGTCCATGTGGCCGCCCCACGCCCTCCTCAGCATTTTCTATCTGTGTCCACGTGGCCGCCCCACGCCCTCCTCAGCATTTGCCCTCTGTGTCCAAGTGGCCGCCCCATGCCCTCCTCGGCATTTGCCCTCTGTGTCCACGTGGCTGCCCCATGCCCTCCTCGGCATTTGCTGTCTGTGTCCACGTGGCTGCCCCATGCCCTCCTCGGCATTTGCTGTGTCCACACGGCCGCCCTACGCCCTTCTCAGCATTTGCCATCTGTGTCCCTGCAGCCGCCCCACACCCTTCTCAGCATTCACCATCTGTGTTCTGGATTTTGGCTATTCTAATTTGAAGTTAGTTTTAAGTGATCTTTTCTTAATGAGAAAAAGGGTACAAATAAAGTATCTAAGTTTAGTTTAAAATTTAGTTACCCGCTGTCTGGGGTGGGGAGCGGCCTCTAGGGGTGACTAGCACTGACTGTGTGATGGTCCTACATACTTGTGAATACACTAAAAGCTACTGAGCTTTACAATTTAAACAGGTAAATGGTACTAAGATATGAATTATATCTTAATAAAGCTATAAATAAAAAAATTTAATCTCTCATTTTAAATAAACTATACATATAAAAACAAGTGCTGCCTAGGTTTGTCAGGGAAAAAAATTGCTAATGTTTGAAACATATCCATGCAGATACCATCACTTATATTAACGGCATTTAAAAGTTTGCTTCAAGGGGAAAAAAAAGGAAGACTACTTCTAAAATACTGGAAGAATATTCAATAAAATTTTAACAGTACTAATCTCCCAGAGTTGAAGTATTTTCTTTTTCGTGACTTGTCTATATTTTAGTTTTTATTCTACAATTAACATGCATTGTAATTTTTTTAATTACCCAATTTAGATTATAAACTGCAAAGTCATTTGTAATACCTGAAATGTAGCTTCACTACATTTACATAGTGAATACATTTAATACTGAATACAATATTCACTCAATAAACAACAAACAGAAACCACGACACGCCCATCACTGCGCAGCACGTCTCCCATCCTGCTGTGTTATTCTGAAGCCCCTGGACAAATCTACCCAAGAAATGCTAAGTACGGAGTCGTGGATGAGAGAACGGCTTCTGCAGTCGGAGAGCTGAGTTCCAACTTCGCTTGCTGGCCACGAGACCCCATCCCTCGTCTATAGAAAGGAATCACAGAATGGAAAGAATCCCTCCCTGGGGCATGTTGCAACAAGTAGGAAAGGCCGTGTGGCGCGTACAAAGCCACTTAACCTGAGGACTAAGACGGAGGACCCCGCGTACCTCTTTACAGAGATACTGAAGAGAGGACGACAGATACAATATGCACGATGCAAAAGAAGATGCATAGAACACTTCAATTTTCTGTTTTCTTTAGCGAAATATTTATTCTACAAGCTACCAAGACCTGGTGGCTCTGGTCCCAGCACCCTGAGTGGGAGAGAACTGGCCGCCGGCCCTGGAGAAGCAGGCCACCCATTCCCGGGCCACCTTCCCTCGTGAGCAGACAGCGCTCTAACTGTTCCAAGTCCATGAAGAACTTTTAAAGACATGCAACGATTAACACACTGAGAACAAGATTAAAGTAATACTCATTTTTTAAGATCAGAGATAAAAGCTAAGTGTTACTTTTCCTGGGGCTTTGAAGAGCACATTTGATTCTCATATGAAGGTTTAACTCGGGATATGATTTTCTCTTATTTTGAATGAAGGCTGTTTGTGTTTTAGCTCTATTGTTTAAAGAAAAGTCCTTTAAAAAGCACCAGGCTGCAAACAGCTTCAGCCACAAGAGGCTATTCATAACCACTTCTTGGCTCTGGGTGTCACTGTGGTTTGTAGCTGCTTGTGCTGAAGGAGGCCTCCCCAGAAACAGTGCCATCCCCGAGAAACAATGCTGCCCCCAGAAACAAAGCTGCCCCCAGAGACGACGCCAGTGTGAGTGCTGGCGTCTGTCTGAGCTCATTATGGAAGTTACCAGGTATTTGGTAAATGATTTTTTGTGAACCAACAATAACATGCCAACTGTACTGATTTCTTTTGCCCTAATGTAATTTGCATTGGAATTTTGCTACTAATTAGAGAAACGCTTTAGCTGGCAGTGTGACTTGTTTTGCATTCTGAGAAATCTCAGATCATCTTCTGAATGGATTTGCTAAGTGCTTACCAGCTAGGTCTAAGTACTTTATAAATGCTAACTTGTCATATCCTCCCCAAACTGATCAGAGGGGTTCTGTTTTTTCCAGGAATGACAGAAATTGAAGGCTGCTTAGGTCATCAGCTCACACACCTCAGGGTCAACATTTGAACCCCAGCAGATGGGCAGCAGAGCCTGAAATCTTTCCTGGTGCACAAGCTGCCTCTCCAACACCACTTCACCTTGTGATGGCCTGACTTGTTGCCAAGGACATTTCTAGAGAAGGCACAGGGACCTGGTAAAGGTGAGGAATGGGCATGGACTAAAGAATGATTCCACTGGAAGACACGACAGCACCCCTGCCAGGAGGCCCCAAGTGCAGCCACTGAGGAGGACACTTACGAAAAACGCGCAGCAGCCTGGAAAATACTCACAAACACAAATGTTAACGCGGTATAAAAACCTACACTCAAAATGTTAAAACTCAGGCCACGTGTGGTGGCTCACGCCTGTCATCCCATCACTTTGGGAGGCCAAGGTGGGCAGATCACTTGAGGTCAGGAGTTTGAGACTAGCCCGGCCAACACGGTGAAACCCTGTCTCTACTAAAAATACAAAAATTAACTGGGCATGGTGGCAGGTGTCTATAATCCCAGCTACTCAGGAAACTGAGGCAGGAGAATCCTTGAACCCGGGAAGTGGAGGTTGCAGTGAGCCAAGATCACGTCACTTCACTCCAGCCTGGGTGAGAGAGCAAGACTCTGTCTCAAAAAAAAAAGTTAAAAATTTATATTCAATGACGACAATTATGTAGAAAAGAAATATGGGGAAAAAAACCAGAAAAGTGATGATCTAAAGTAACAGCACCAACTGTGTCCCAACACAGGGAAGAACTGAGGTCACAGTAACTTCCTGCTGCACCCTGATCTTCAGGGGCACTTTTAAGTGGACGGTTGACTTAATAATGGGGAAAATTATAATTAAATACCACAGAATCCTCAGAAAAGACACCAGGCCATTATCCCTATTTCTATTCGTCATAAAAGTTATTGGCTAGAAACTCACCTAAGTTTCCGAGCCAGAGCACTGTCATTAAATGGTGGCTTTCTGTATCAAAGACCAAGGTCATGTGGCCTGTCAGCAAGGGCAGGGGCCTCGCTCCCAAACCGCCAGAGGGCTGGGCGGCTCCTCAGCCCCTCCGCGGCTCCTGGGCTCCTGCCAGGGTCTCCCGAGGACACCCTTCTGGGTGAAATGTTAACAGTGGCAAACTGTGGAGATCTCCCCTTTCCTGCAGCCTGCAGCTAGTGAACAGCTCTGAGGCTGGATCCAGTGGGCCTTGGCCCAAGGACGGCCTGGCCAGTCCAGCTGCACCCAGAGGGCGTGGACCTGTCATACTCTCCCCTGGGTCGAAATCTGGGCAGAGGGAGGGGCTATGGAGACACCCCCAGCCCCAGCAGAGGAGTGACCTGCTGCAGTGACCTGGGCACCCCCAGTCCTGCCTCCATCAGAGGCCACGTCTCTGATTAGCACAACTACCAAGGTGGAGTCCTATGGGCCCAGGAACCTTCTTCAGAAGCCACTTCTGGTCGTGGACACCATGGGTGGTTGGGCATTTCATGCAATCCAGGTGGTGGTACCGCTGGGCAGAGCTCCTCAGGGTGCCAGGCACTAGCCAGGACTGATGACGACGTCAGCAAATGCTGGAGATACATTTAATGAGAAAACGGTGTTTCCGCCTTCTTTGAAACAGAGGGCAAAACAGGGTGAAAGGCAGCATCCATCTGCCATGGGATTCTGAACAGGCCCTACGTCCTCCACACTTACCTGCAGAGACAGCTTCCTGGCCTTTCTTTCATTTTTAACTTTCCCCAACAACTGTACCCGCCTCCTGAGCATGTCAAGGCACCGTATTAATGGTGTCCCATCTTACATGTGTGTGGGAAGGAGGGGAGGCAACAGAAAAGCACGCAAGATCTGGTGCCCACCCCTTCAAACAGAAAACTATCCAAGACAACCACTCATTTCCGAGAAATGCCAAAAAGAAAGCAGGGAGGTGGGAGTGGGCCCCTGGAGGGATGGCCGCCCAAAGTCGGCCCACGGAGGGTAAGGCCACAGGATGATACCCACTGCCCTGCTCTGCTGGGGCATCATCTCATTTGATAGGAATGAAAAGCAGTAAAAGATTTTGCTCTCTGCCTCATGTTCCACCTTTATTTTTTAGACAGGGTCTCAGTCCCACCACCCAGGCTGGAGTTCAGTGGAAGGATCTCGGCTCACTGCAGCCTCAACTTCCCGTGCTCAAGTGAACCTCCCACCTCAGCCTCATGAGTAGCTGGGACTACAGGCATGCACCATCATGCACAACTAATTATTATTATATTATTATTCTTGCAGAGATGGGGTCTAATTATTACAACTATTACAACTAATTATTATTATATTATTATTCTTTTTGCAGAGATGGGGTCTCACTATGTTGCCCAGGCTGGTCTCAAACTCCTGGGCTCAAGTGATTCACTCACCTCAGTCTCCCAAAGTGCTGGCATTACAGGTGTGAGCTAAGGTGCCAGATCTCATTTTCAATTAAAACAACCTAGTCTGGCAGAGCCTGAATGCCAGCAACCCACACGTAAGTGAAGCTGTGGCGACAACGAGCACCATGGCTACAAAAAGGCAAGGAGACCAGCCGACGTCACCCCCAGAAGAGAAGCAGCGGAGCCGTGGCCTCGGGTTTCCGGTACCGGCTCTCGTACCCCGTGGTCTTGTGGCTCTGGAGAACTCCAGGAGCTGGACTTCCAGGCCTGGTTCCCCACCGCAGACCCCCTGCAGCAGGAGTGGGCATCCCTTCTGGCCCCTGTGGTGTCGCTGGCTGTTTCTGGGGTGGCCACTGCTCACCCCTGGATTCTCCTGTCTCTGTCGTCCACCAGGCCCCAGTGACCCCTGGATTCTCTCATCTCTGTCGTCTACCAGGCCCCGGTGACCCCTGGATTCTCCCATCTCTGTCATCCACCAGGCCCCGGTGACCCCTGGATTCTCCCGTCTCTGTCGTCCAGCAGGCCCCAGGGACCCCTGGATTCTCCCGTCTCTGTCATCCACCAGGCCCCAATGACCCCTGGATTCTCCCGTCTCTGTCGTCCACCAGGCCCCACGGACCCCTGGATTCTCCCGTCTCTGTCGTCCACCAGGCCCCACGGACCCCTGGATTCTCCCGTCTCTGTCGTCCACCAGGCCCCAGGGGCCCCTGGATTCTCCCGTCTCTGTCGTCCACCAGGCCCCACGGACCCCTGGATTCTCCCGTCTCTGTCATCCACCAGGCCCTGGTGACCCCTGGATTCTCCCGTCTCTGTCGTCCACCAGGCCCCACGGACCCCTGGATTCTCCCGTCTCTGTCGTCCACCAGGCCCCAGTGACCCCTGGATTCTCCCGTCTCTGTCATCTACCAGGCCCCGGTGACTGACTTGCTTATGAACAGCCTGACTTCCAGGCTGCCTCTTTTCTGATCCAGCTACAACCTCTGAGGGCCCAGAGTGTCCACGTAGTTGGGGGGCACAGACGACCAAATCCCAGCATCTCCCAAGACCCACACCCACAGCGCCAAGGGGCCTGGAGCCCACACAGTTAATTCCCTGACCTCCACAGCTCCATCACCCCCCGGACCTGCAACGGACACCAGGCCCGTGTGCAACATGTGGTCTGGCAGGCCCCGGGAGGACCGAGGCCAGGTCTCCAGGCCCTGCAGACGACCTGCCATGGAAACATCGGTCAGTGTCCACCTTCTCCACTAGCCAGAGCGCGAGCTGGCAACCCTGGCATAGTCTTTTTGGCCACCATTTAACTCAGGTGAGGTGACAATGAAGGTAAATCTTTCATCAGCAGCCCCTCCCTTATTGGAGCATATGGATAGAGAGGGCATGCTTGTCCCTGAGCGGCCGCTCAGAGGAGGGAGGCAGAAAAGGAAACTGGGCGAGCACCCGCCGTGGGCGAGCTGAGCTTTAAGCCTGAGCGAGGCCTTTAACACTGGAAGGCGCCATTCTGTAACAACCCTCCCGCTCCATCTCTGATTGCATCAGGCTAAGGGGAATTTTAAGGGAATTTCAGATGCTGACCATAGGTCCCCAAGAGCAATACAGCAGCACCTGTGAGGAATGCAAGAGGCTCACCCAGGATGCCCCCGTGGCAAGGCAGGGGTGGGGGCATCCAGGCTCACGTCAGAACCTTCTCTTTCTCCCGAGAAGCTCCCACTCCACCCCATACCCCAGTGACCAGCAATTCAGTGGTTCCAAAAGTACCCTGTCCTTGATGAGAGCAGCAGCGCACCCTGACCCACAGGCCCACCTGCTGAGTGCTGTTACCTGCAGGAGCGGGAGGCAGGGGCTCTCGCTGGTCCATGCTGCAGCTCCAGATGCCTCTCTCAGCTCTGTTAAGGGAAGGAGCTCCTGCAAGAAGGAGAGACACTGCTTGTCACCGTTCAGGTGGATAAACACGCACTCAATAGGTGCAGGGCTGTCGACAGAGAACCCCGCAAAAAGGAAGAGCTAACTGTCATTACTAGCCATAATTAGAAGCCTCACCACCTATTAGTCATGAATACTTGTAAATCTCCCTTGAAACAACATTCAAGAGCAAAACAAAAGAGACTTCTCAGTGTCGGAGTGACTTCACCTTGAAATGTAGCCAGAAGTTTATTTTGCAACTTGGATTCGCCGGCCAGGCCCTCCCAACCCGACACTGGCTTCAACTCCTTGCTGAATTTCCCACTGTATTCTAAAGGGAGAAATCAACATGTAATCCAAACGTGTTTCTTCCAGACTTAGCTGGGATCAGGTGCGGCGCTGACGGCCCTCTCCACTCCTTTTTCCTCCAGACTTAGCTGGGATTAGGCGTGGTGCTGACGGCCCTCTCCACTCCTTTTGGTAAGCATGTGGCTAACCTCTCGGGGCGAGGCTGGGTCCCGGCCTGCCTGCTGTTGTGATTCTTGTCTACACTTCGTGTTTCCCTCCCTGCTTCGAGGACACGAGTTTGAGTGTGAGCTGGATGCCAGCGAGTCCCGGGAAGGCCAGTTCCTGGTGACTCGTGTTAAGACCACAAAACACGGGCCTGGCTCCCGCCAGAGCCATCCAGGGTGAAATAAGCTGTCCTCAGGGAACTCTCCAGCTGCCTCGGCTCCAGCGCCAGGGACCAGGCTCTAGCACCGGGGACCAGGCACCAGCTCCAGGCCCTCGCCGCATCAGGAAAAGCACATGGGACCACAGGGGGCATGGTCCCTGAGTGTCACCCACAGGCCAGCTCCTCTGAGGCCAGGCGGGCCCATGCCCAGGGTGGTCACCAGCCTCACGTGCTCTTCAATGAGGGGAACGCGAGGGGATGGCAGGGTGCCAAGAGCTCCAGGCCCTGCCTGACACACACCCAGGACGCCACCAGGCCGGCGAATTCCCTTATCCTAGTGCAGAGAGCTGGCCACTGGCTCTGGCACTCTCAGAAGCAGACAGACACTACTTTCCAATGGGGATGGCAGTGGGACCCTGCCCCCAACCTCAGATGCGGCACCTCCTGTATTCCCAGCCCAGTGCCCGCCCTTCTGCCTTCCTGTGTTCCCAGCCCAGTGCCTGCCCTTCTGCCTTCCTGTGTTCCCAGCCCTGAACCTGCTCTCCCTCCATCCCCCAGACTTGCTCAGGTGCCTGCCACGTGCCACCACCCCCGCCCTATCCTCAGCACCTGGCCTCGTGGTTCGGCGCCTCGCAGCCCCAGTTCCCGTCGCGGCCCCAGTTCCTAGGTTTCAGGTCATTTCACCAACATGGCACACAAGTAGCTCAACACGCACGGGGGCTCGCCACGAGCAGCAGCTGCGATTGTCTCATCTGTTAACACAACTGCTGAGAAAAGAGCGGAACTTCTGTTTGAGGGATGGGGGCCCTTTCACATCATCAGGCCCCGAGAGATGTGCAGACGAGCCACAACCACACCCTGCTCCCTACTCCCTGCCCCCGGGGGAGCCGCGTGTTCACTCAACACGGCCCACTGCGGCCCCCAGTGGCTGGGAAAGAGCCTGGTGATGCTGCGCTGGACACCGTAACACACCCTGTAGCTTAACAATGCACAGCCATCACTAATCAATAAACCAATGGTTTCCATAAACTAATGAGAATTCCTGACAAACAGCTTTCCATCAGCCTCCCTGACCCCCTTTCTGCTTTCCAAAATCCCCCTGGAGGCGCTGCTCATCAGTGTGCGTTCAGGGCAGCCTGAATCCAGGCTCCTGGGCTACAGGCCTCACACGTGACCCAAATAACCTTCTACATAGATTACTTTTACCCTAGCTTTTTCCTTTTAGGTCCACCTTGCCAGCGCAACTCCAAGACGTAGGTACTGTTATTATTTTTCAATGGAGAAACCACTGCTTGGGAGACTTGAGACACTCACCCAAGGCTACAGCTGAGGGCGGGTGGCTGACGTGAAGGCTACAGCTGACGGCGGGTGGCTGATGAGAGTACCCAGAGCCCAGCCCAGGCCCCGACGGCATGTCCCTGCCCTTCCACCCTCCAGCCGGGAGACGGGGCAAGTGAGGTCATCGCTCCACCTGGAATATGTGGGGAGTCACAGGATCCACATCGGGTGCCCTTGCAGGTGAGCTTTCTGTGCAACGAGACAGGGTCCGAGTGCCGGCCAGCGCACCCGTGAGGTGGGAGGGGCCCACCCTCTCCACCCCAGCAGCACCCATGAGGCAGGAGGGGCCCACCCTCTCCAGCCCAGCAGTGATTCCATAGGATGACAAAGGATGTTATCCTTGGAGGGAAAGCTGTCATTTCCAAGTTAAGGTCAGACAGACATGCTCGGACCACAACAGTGAATGTGGGGAAAGACACTCATGGGAGGAAACCTCAGACACAAGTGCAGCAAACACACCAGACAGTCCCCACACCGGACAGTCCCCATGTCGGACAGTCCCCACACCAGACAGCATCCACACCAGACAACTTCCACACCAGACAGCTTCCACACCGGGCAGTCCCCACAGCAGACAGTTTCCACACCGGGCAGTCCCCACAGCAGACAGTCCCCACACCAGACAGTCCCCACACCGGACAGTCCCCATGTCGGACAGTCCCCACACCAGACAGCATCCACACCAGACAACTTCCACACCAGACAGCTTCCACACCAGACAGCTTCCACACTGGACAGCTTCCACACCGGACAGCATCCACACCAGACAGTCCCCACACCAGACAGCTTCCACAGCGGGAAGTCCCCATATCGGACAGCTTCCACGCTGGACAGTCACCACATCGGACGGCATCCACGCCAGACGGCCCCCACGCCAGAGAGTCCCCATGCCAGACAGCTTCCATGCCAGATGGCCCCCACACCAGACAGCTTCCACGCTGTACAGTCCCCACATCGGACGGCATCCACGCCAGATGGCCCCCACGCCAGAGAGTCCCCACGCCAGACAGCTTCCATGCCAGATGGCCCCCACACCAGACAGCCCCACACTGGATGGCCCCCACATCAAACAGCTTCCACACCAGACACCTTCCATGCTGGACAGTCCCCACACCAGACAGCTTCCACACCAGGCAGCTTCCACACCAGACAGCTTCCACAGCGGACAGTCCCCACACCAGACAGCTTCCACACCAGACAGCTTCCACAGCGGACAGTCCCCACACCAGACAGCTTCCACACCAGACAGTTTCCACACCAGACAGCTTCCACACCAGACAGCTTCCACACCGGACAGTCCCCACACCAGAAAGCTTCCACACCGGACAGTCCCCACACCAGACAGCTTCCACACCGGAAAGTCCCCACACCAGACAGTCCCCACACCGGACAGTCCCCACACCAGACAGCTTCCACACCGGACAGTCCCCACACCGGACAGCTTCCACACCGGACAGTCCCCACACCAGACAGTCCCCACACCAGACAGTCCCCACACCGGACAGTCCCCACACCGGACAGTCCCCACACCAGACAGTCCCCACATCAGACTGTCCCCACACTGGACAGTCCCCACACCAGACAGCTTCCACAGCAGACACTCCCCACAGCAGACAGTCCCCACAGCAGACAGTCCCCACACCAGACAGTCCCCACACCAGACAGTCCCCACACCGGACAGTCCCCACACCGGACAGCTTCCACACCAGAGAGCTTCCACACCAGACAGTCCGCACACCAGACAGCTTCCACAGCGGACAGTCCCCACACCAGACAGCTTCCACACCAGACAGTCCCCATATTGGACAGCTTCTACACCAGACGGTCCCCATATCGGACAGCTTCCACGCTGGACAGTCACCACATCGGACGGCATCCACGCCAGACGGCCCCCACGCCAGAGAGTCCCCATGCCAGACAACTTCCATGCCAGATGGCCCCCACACCAGACAGCTTCCATGCCAGATGGCCCCCACACCAGACAGCTTCCACGCTGTACAGTCCCCACATCGGACGGCATCCACGCCAGATGGCCCCCCACGCCAGAGAGTCCCCACGCCAGACAGCTTCCATGCCAGATGGCCCCCACACCAGACAGCCCCACACTGGATGGCCCCCACATCAAACAGCTTCCACACCAGACACCTTCCACGCTGGACAGTCCCCACACCAGATAGCTTCCACGCCTGACAGCATCCACACTGGACGGCATCCATGCCAGACAGCTTCCAAGCTGCACGGCGCCCACATCAGACAGCCCCCACGCCAGATGGCCCCCACGCTGGACAGCCCCCACCATGGACGGCCTCCACGCCAGATGGCATCAATGCTTCCGACAATCGGATCCCATGGACAGAGAGGACCACACTGGCTCTGAGACCCTGACAAAACCCAAAATGACCCTTTAGCCTCAGTCAAAAATATTCAGCCAACACCAACTGTGCTGAAGAGCGCGTGGCTCTTTGAAGGAACGAACACATGGGGTCTGAAGAGGGCTGCCTCCGGCGTGCACACAGCAGCAGGACCGGACGCTGACTGCCGCCCTGAGTGCAGAGGAAGGGATGGCTTCTCCCCAGGCTGGGCGGGTGCCGGGTGGCTGTAGGAAGGAGAAGACTCCTTCATTCGTCAGCCTGGCCTGGATGACTCTGCAGCCTCAGAGCCGGATGGAAGAAGAGCATGTTCCATGGCTGCAGCATCTCCCAGCAAAGAAAATCAACAATGCTCCAACACAGCTATGAGTCCTCAAGAGTTTAGGTTGACGTCATCTTTCCCTGGGACGCTGGCACCAGGGCCTATGCCATCTCACGCATCAGGATCGTTGGAGATGGAGTCCAGGCCCGTTAGAGAAAGGAAGGCACCAGGCACCGCCGGCACCCCCGGTGGGTCCCAGCCCAAGGTCTGTTCCTTCCACGGTGCACCAGGACCTCAGGGAACAGGACAGACAAAGACGCATCCACCATACAAAGAGGAGACAATGAATAAACGCCCTGAACTCTGTGGAGGAGACAATGAATAAATCCCTTTGAACTCTGCAGTCCTGAGGGGAGACAGAGGAGGAAACTGTGAGCACCTGTGAGGAAACCTAGAGCACCTGTGAGAGTGAGGAGCAGTGTCCCCACGACCCCGAGTCCTCACTACCTTGACTCACCATGAGGAACGTGGTATCCCTCAGTTTCTCAACTGCTGAAGAAACAAAGGTCACAGATTCACCTGCCCAACATTAGTAATACGATGCAGCCGAGGAGCCAGGCAGCCTCGGGCTTCAGAGAAAATCAGTGCCCTCCCCTGGTGACCCACGCTCTGTTCGCAAAGGTGGTGAGCAAGTGGCAGGGCCAGAAGCACACTCTTCCCCCTTCCCGCCCTAGACAAGGCCAGCTGTACGCCTGCCAGGTCTGTTCAAGAATGAACACCACACTAGCACGCTCTACCTAACAGCCACATGGCTTTGTGTGTCTTCCGAGAATTCTGTTTCCTTAAGCCCTGTTGTTTACTCTCCATTTTTTAAACCACACTGTGTAAATCTCATTCATGCTATTTGTTTCTCTACAAAAATGCATAAAAATGAGTCAAATTGATTTCTCATTTTTCCAATGATAATCTTAGGACCAACGGAAAGATGAACAAGACTGGGCATTACTCCTTTTTATGCCTGGCCCTTTTTAAGGGAGACAGCTCACACTTCACCCAGCACCTACCATGGCGTCTGCCTGCATCAGCTCTGTAAGTCTGCAGGGCAGCCCTGTGCAGAAAGCATGCCCCCGACCGTCCTGTGGCTCCGCACAGCGCACAGCAGCCCCTGGCTCTACAGCTGGGAAGCAACTGTCAGATTCTGGCCCAGGCCTTGCCCTACCACCGGCATCCTGACCCATACACAAGTCTCAGGCAGAATGCAAACTCCAAAAATTTCCTTCCAAATTAGTGTCCCTTAAAAACTGCATTCCTAAGAAGGAAAATTTCTATGAGGCTGTATCAGTCCACTTTCACGCTGCTGATAAAGATGTATCTGAGACTGGAAACAAGAGCTTTAATTGGACTTACAGTTCCACACGGCTGGGGAAGCCTCAGAATCATCGTGGGAGGTGAAAGGCACTTTCTTACATGGCAGCGGCAAGAGAAAATGAGGAAGAAGCAAAAGTGGAAACCCCTGATAAACCCATCAGATCTCGTGAGACTTATTCACTATCAGGAGAATAGCACGGGAAAGACCAGCCCTGATGATTCGGTTACCTCCCCCTGGGTCCCTTCCACAACACATGGGAATTCTGGGAGATACAATTCAAGTTGAGATTTGGGTGGGGACACAGCCAAACCATATCAGGGGCCGACACAGAAACCACGCCTTTGTTTCTGGACTCAGAGCTGCCTGTGCTCCCTACACAGCCCACGGCAGCATGCGCTTCTCCCCCCACAGCCTGTTCCCCCAACTCAGACCTGCTGTGAGAAGTATCTGTGTCCCTAGAACCTCAAGGCCACACAAAACATCCCAGCTCCCTGAAGCCCAGGGGTTTAGAGCCCGTCTTCTGCGTGCAGTCTTCCAGCGGTGTCAGCCCACGTGGCCGGCAACTCCCCATAGGTGACTCACCTGGACCTCACGGGCATCGTTTTCAGTGGTGGGGCTGGGCTGGGGCTCACTCTCCCTGCCCTGGTGCAGGTGAGATGGACCCTGGGGGCAGAGCAGAAGACTCCGCTTTCACAACACTCTATCCCCAGCAGCGTGCACCATGAGCTCATACCTGCCTGGGCTGCAGGCTTTGTTTCATGATTGCTGTCATTTTCCAATTTAAGCATCTTAATGAAAGACTTCATTGTGCATTTGGATTGTGTTTTTTTTTGGGTTTTTTTGTTTTTTTTTTCCACGACAGAGTCTTGCTCTGTCACCCAGGCTGGAATGCAGTGGCACAATCTCGGCTCACTGCAAGCTCTGCCTCCCGGGTTCACACCATTCTCCTGCCTCAGCCTCCCGAGTAGCTGGGACTTCAGGCGCCTGCCACCACGCCCGACTAATTTTTTGTATTTTTAATAGAGACAGGGTTTCACCACGTTGGCCAGGATGGTCTCGATCTCCTGAGCTCGTGATCTGCCTGCCTCGGCCTCCCATAGTGCCGGGATTACAGGTGTGAGCCACGGCGCCTGGCCTGGATTGTGGTTTTAAACAAAAAGATGATGCATTCAGTCAGAGAGGGAGCCCAGAGACACCGAGGCTGAAGGACCGTTTCCTGCCGTGTGCGTCAGGCCGCAGCCCCACCTTCTACAAGTGTTTACAGACAGCACAGCCACTGCGCTCCCTGACGCTGTTCAGCATGACTGTGGGGACACACCCGCACCTGTGCTGCAATTGTGCCGTCTGTGCCGTTCACCATGTGCCCAGGCCTGCAAAAGGAGGTCAGGGGAGCCCATCCAGCAGCAGGGTGGGAAGGACGCTGGCCGAAGACCCAGGGACGTTCCACAGGCACCTTTCCACAGTCAGTGCTTCGGGACGGCATGAGCGTGCTAGCATGAGCTGTCATGCTGACTCCTGCGTGGGAGGAAGTCACCATGACCCAGGGCCTCTACCTGGGAAACAGCTGCAGGGGCGGCAGGGCTGGAGCCTGTGCCGGGAGCCTGTCTGCATCTGCCCCAGCCCAGCACTTCCCAGCCACACAGGCCCTTGACCTGCCTGTACCCCCACGGCCTCAGCTGCACAGGGACGGCACCGACTCACAGGGCTGCCGCGTGGTTTCAGAGATGCACCTGGGGCAGGGACAGGCTCTGTGCCTGTGAAGTGCCCCGGTCTTCACTTACTGCTCAGCCCTGTCCGGCACTCGGGCCTCGAGCATCCTGGGCCCCCTGGTCGGTTTCCTATCGTCCACTCCTCCGGCCTCCATGGCCCTGCAAAGGTGGGGGCGGCAGGCTGAACCACCCACATCCTGTGTCTGTGCCACAGACTGCATGAGTGTGGGATGTCCCAGTGCCTTGTCAGACACCGGCCGGGGGCCATCAGCGCCCAGCACTCCCCGACCGAGCCGAGCTCAGAGCGTTGTGGCGGACCCGCTTGGCGAATGACGCAGGGGCCATTTCCTCCATCCTCCCACCTGGGGGTGAAGTGGCCCCGAGGACAGAGCCCGGAAGCTTGGGGCCGGGAGCCGGGTGCTGGGTGGCCGGTGTCCAAGGCTGCGCAGCCTCTGGACATCCCACCCCTGATGCACCACGGAAGCCAGGAAACCCCTGTGGCCCCGGCATTCTGCACCCAACTGATTTCACATTCATAAGGTTCCAACTCAAGACATAAATCCACGAGGGGGAAACGTAAAAGGACGCAAAGTCTACGGCAGGAGTCCTTCTGGAATGTGATGGTTAACTCAACCAAACACCGCAGCAAGCCAAACACGCCAGCCCTTTCCACTGAATGTTTCCAGAGGTCTGTGAGGACACTCAATGCTTATGGAAAGGGGATGGATGGACGGACAGAGGGAGGGAAGGAGGGAGGAAAGAGCTTCCTCTCTAAGACTCGGGAGAACCCCACTGCCCTGGGTTTGTGTGTTGTGACCATCTGGATTTGGCCTCAGAGCGCAGCTGTGACTGAGTCTCAGGGTGCATGGCACCCAGCAGCCCCTCTCTCCAGGGTCCTCCCTGGGCCTGTGTCTCCACCTCTGCCACCTTCTCACCATTACGCTCTGCTCACCTCAGACTGAGACCGTCTCGGTGGGATCTTCTCCCCTCCTCTGCACGCTCCCAGAAAAGAAAAAACAGTGAAAACAGAAGCAAATGCATTCAGTCTCGCAAGGGCTTTATAACACAGTCAGTCACGAGCTAACCGGGTCAGAATCAACCCGCCCGGGCCCCGAGCAGGTGTGACCCTCTCTGCGCCACATGCTGGTGAGGGGACAAGCAGCCCCGGACCGGCCGCCGCACTGTCCACTTACCCAGGCAGAACTGTCCGTGCCATGAGAGTCCACCCCAATGGGTGAGGGTGCCGTCCAGACAGCTGCGGGCCCCAGGCCTCTGCAGTCGCTGCAGGCAGCCCAGCCCTGCTTACCCTTCCCCAGGAGGGCTGGAGCTGCATGTGTCTGCTTGTCTCCTCTCCTCTAGTGCCCCCAAGCAGGAGTGGTCATTGGGGGGCTCCCAGCAGCCCCGACACGGCTCCCCATCAATGCTGTGTGCCGTACACTTGGGGAGCGGTCATCGTCGCAATGGAGGCTGAGGTGCACAGTGCCAGCTAAGACTCCCTCCCAAGGAAGCAGCACAGGGAGCTGGGGATGGGGGTCAGCAGCCAGGAGGGCTTCCCAAAGAAGGCAGTGGGGCCGGGATCTGCAGGAAAGGAGACTGCTTGCTGGAAAGGATTCAGGAAGCAAGCTGGGCTGGGCATGAGGGCAGCAGCGGCCTGGGGACTGCCCGGGGCCTGGCATGGACAGGGGGCTGACACAGGGCTGGGAAGAGACCAGAGAGCATGGCGAGCATCCTGGGGGTGGGGGCTTGGAGGCGGTAACAGGGCGCCAAAGAAGAGCGAGAGGCAGCCGTGAGGGCCATGGTTGGGGTGGATGCAGTGGCAGCAGCTGAAGGCCCCGGGCTGTAGCCTGCCCCTGTCTCTGCCCCTGCCTCTGCCTCTGCCTCTGTCTCTGTCTCTGTCTCTGTCTGCCTCTGTCTCTGTCTCTCTCTCTGCTTCTGTCTCTGCCTCTGTCTCTCTGCCTCTGTCTCTGCCTCTGTCTCTCTCTGCCTCTGTCTCTGTCTCTCTCTCTGCTTCTGTCTCTGCCTCTGTCTCTGCCTCTGTCTCTCTGCCTCTGTCTCTGCCTCTGTCTCTCTGCCTCTGTCTCTGCCTCTGTCTATCTCTGCCTCTGTCTCTGCCTCTGTCTATCTCTGCCTCTGTCTCTGCCTCTGTCTGTCTCTGTCTCTCTCTGCCTCTGTCTCTGCCTCTGTCTCTGTCTCTCTCTGCCTGTCTCTGTCTCTCTCTGCCTCTGTCTCTGCATCTGTCTCTGCCTCTGTCTCTGCCTGTCTCTATCTCTCTCTGTCTGTCTCTGCCTCTGTCTCTCTCTGCCTCTGTCTCTGCCTCTGCCTCTGCCTCTGTCTCTGCCTCTGCCTCTGTCTCTCTCTTCCTGTCTCTGTCTGTCTCTGCTTCTGTCTCTGCCTCTGCCACTGTCTCTCTCTGCCTCTGTCTCTGTCTCTCTCTCTGCCTCTGTCTCTGTCTCTCTCTGCCTCTGTCTCTGTCTCTGTCTCTGCTTCTGTCTCTGCCTCTGTCTCTGCCTCTGCCTCTGCCTCTGTCTCTGCCTCTGCCTCTGCCTGTCTCTCTGCCTCTGTCTCTGCCTCTGTCTCTGCCTCTGTCTCTGCCTCTGCCTCTGTCTCTGCCTCTGCCTCTGCCTCTGTCTCTGCCTCTGTCTCTGCCTCTGCCTCTGCCTGTCTCTCTGCCTCTGTCTCTGCTTCTGTCTCTGCCTCTGTCTCTGCCTCTGCCTCTGTCTCTGCTTCTGTCTCTGCCTCTGTCTCTGTCTCTGTCTCTGCTTCTGTCTCTGCCTCTGTCTCTCTGTCTCTGCCTCTGTCTCTCTCTGCCTCTGTCTCTGTCTCTGCTTCTGTCTCTGCCTCTGTCTCTGCCTCTCTCTGCCTCTGTCTCTGTCTCTCTCTCCCTCTGTCTCTGTCTCTGTCTCTGCCTCTGTCTGTCTCTGCCTCTGCCTGTCTCTCTGTCCACAGCAAGGGCAGTTGCACATGACCCTCGACACAGCCTTGGACACAACGCGCCCCCCGCCACCGCAACTCCTCTGGGCATCTACGGACGCTCCATCCCTTGGAGCCCTTGGGAGACTCACCTGGAGCAGCGTGGTGATTCGACCGCAGCTGCCCCTCAGACAGGCACCAGCAGAGGGGGGCTACAGGACCCTCTGGGTGGACTAAACCACCCTCGACCCACCGCTGCTCCTCCAGCCCCACAGTCAGGAGGAAGCACCGCATTCCACAGACTCCTGTCCCCACACCCAGTCCCCACCGGCCACACCCACAGGCTCGGGCACCACCCTCCCCTCCTGCCAACTTGCTGGTTTCCACAGGCAGCTGCGGGAAGGGAGCCTGTCCAACTCCACCCGGCCATGTGCCACCCTCCAGGGCACTCCTGACCCAGGGCCACAGCCCCATAGGATCCCATGGTGAGAATGAGAAAAAGCTGCCTGTCATCGACGTGAAAGTCAACACACTGAAAAGTGACTCCATCAGGAGCACCCTGTGCAGGTGTCCAGGAGCGAGCAGTGCACGACCCGCACAGCAGTACATGAGCCGCAGCACAGGACTCTGCAGTGGGCGCTGACACCAGCAATCCCAGCAGCACGGAGCAGCCTTCGCGTCCCAACTCGCTCACCACTCACTGTGCATGGCCCCTCCACGGCTGCCACTGTCCCTCCACGGCCGTCACACTGTCCCTCCATGGATGTCACACTGTCTCTCCACGAATGTCACACTGTCCCTCCACGGCCGTCACACTGTCCCTCCACGGATGTCACACTGTCCCTCCACGGCCGTCACATTGTCCCTCCACGGCCGTCACACTGTCCCTCCACGGCTGCCACTGTCCCTCCACGGATGTCACACTGTCCCTCCACGGCTGCCACACACTGTCCCTCCATGGATGTCCATCACCCTGTCTGCTACAACTCTCTGTCACATGGCCCCTCCGTGGCTCTCCCACACTGTCCTTCCATGGGTCTGGCCCGTGGCCCTTCCAGCCGCTCTGACACACGGAGCCTCCAAGGCTTCTTCCCATGCAGTTACCCCGCTGCCCTGGCGTTCACCAGTCCCCTGTCGCCTTCGGCCCTCCAGCCCTGGCCAACCTGCTATTCCTGGACATGCTGGGTGCACCACCTCAGGGCCGCGCAGACGCTGCTCCTCCCACTGGGAATGGGCTTCTGTGGACGTGGGCTCAGCTCATCTCTCGGCTCCACTGGCATTTCAGGCAATGACCCCATTCTCTTGGCGCCTCGCCCGCCATGGCTCCTATTCAATTTCAAATTCCCCCTCTCCGCACCCTGTAGCCCTGTGTATGCCTTATTTTTCCACCTTGTAGCCCCATGTATGCCTTATCTTTCCACAGCTTTTCATCATATTGCTTTACTTTTTAAATCATCTTTCCTAAACACAAGGATGCCAGCCCCCCAGGGCAAGCAGATGGTCTCTGCGGTTCACACCCTGCCTTGGGGTGTGAGAGCACTTAGTACTTAGCACGTGGCGGTATTCATGAAACACCTGTCTCTTAATAGGTCATTTCCAGATTTGCCAGTGCTTGTCATATGGCCGCAGGTAGATTTTCTTCATGTGCAAAGGTTGTTTCTTTTTATAGAAGTTAAATCAAGTATAAAAACTTGATTCAAAAAACACATAAGCACAAAAAGGGCACTAAACCTAAGCCAACAGAGAAAGGCCTCAAGGGACCAAGAAGGTGCTCGCAGGTGTTTGCACGGCCCCCGGAGGCTCCTGGCAGCCTGGATGCTGGACAGAAGCCATGCCCAGGAGTCAAGCGCCCATCAAGGACAGCCGCCTGGGCCCCACGGGAAATGAGCCGCCTGAGCCCCATGGGAAATGAGCCGCCTGCCACGCATGCCTGCGGATTGCAGTGGAAATCTCCCAGGATTACAGGTGCGCGCACACAGCCTCCCTCCCTTGCCTTCGTCTGATACTCCTCTTGTCACCAGGAGTCCTTGCCCTCTGGGGCCGTCTGCTCCTGCAGACAGATCGGAGCGGGGAAGTGGCTCTTTAGAGCAAGCGGGAGCTGCCTCCAAACTGCAGCCCTCTGACGGCTGGCAGAGACCACTTCGGAGCCTGCACACTGGAGAACATAACCCTCTCCTTCTTGCTACCACTACCTATGACTCGCTCCCCAGATATTTTCATCAGCTGGCAAAATGCTGCACCTTTCATTCCTTCCTATTAAATCATGGAGAAACCTGCATGTCTAAACGCCATTCCAGGAGCAGGGTGCCTGCCGCCGGCCCAGCAGCCTCCCCGGGCCTCGCTGCGCGTTCTTCCTCCGCAGACCCCGGATTCGGGACCACGAATGGAGCGCTGCGCCGCTGTGCAGCCCTTGGCACCTATGACGCTAGTTTAGACTTCAGCTGCAGCTGAAAAGTGACCTATTCTACATAACACAGGACAACAGCTTCCAGAGAGAGGAATTCTCTTCAACCCTGCTCTGCAAGAAGCGCCTCTGCTGGCTGAATGCACAGAGCCCACACAAACGACATGAAGCCACGAAGCCGCGGCTTCCATGGAGGCAGCTGGACGTGGATCAGGGCCTCTCGTGTGGGCTGCTTCCCACGGGCCTGCTGAGTCAAGTGCTTGAGAACAAAGCATGAGTCGACTTTCTTATCACTCCAGCAGCAAGCAGGCTGGCCAGGGTCAGCGGCTGCCTCCAGCCCTCAGCGGACTTCAAGCTGGCCCGGCCCACACAGGGCAACCGCCCACAGGCCTGGCCTTACCACATCCCACTGGTTCAATGCCGCTGACCCCGCCAGGCTCAGAACTGCACGCACAATGAGGAAGCCCCACCACATTCCTTCTGTCACAGCTCAGCGCTTCTCACACAAAACAGACGGAGCTTCTGAATACCAGGAGGGTCATTAACTCTGGAGCTCCCTGGGTTGTGTCTACACGGCCCACGCAGGTATCCTATCGGGACGACCCAGCTCAGGCCCGACATGAGCGCTCGGCCTGACGGGCTGGTTGGCCGCCCCCCAGGTGTGCTGGAGGCCCTGCCACCTGCTTCCTCTCCAAAGCTCGAGGACTTCCCGTCCGTGTCCGCTCAGATATGCACTGAATACCACGCTAGCTTATGTAATGCTCTTTGGACTCACTTTTCTCACGTTCCTTACAGAAAATCAGACACTGCACTGAAATCACTGCTTTATTTTCCTTTCAGAAAAAAAAATAAGCAAACGATAGAATAAAACAGTAAGTGTGCATGCCACAGTTTATCAAAATGTAATTCCTTAAAACAGTAAGTGTGCATGCCACGGTTTATCAAAATGTAATTCCTTAAAACAGTAAGTGTGCATGCCACGGTTTATCAAAATGTAATTCCTTAAAACAGTAAGTGTGCATGCCACGGTTTAACAAAATGTAATTCCTTGGCCTTTCCTCTGTAGTCCGCTCTTAATCACCCACATCAATAAGAGAGGACAAAAGTTCAAAATTCACCTTGAACACTTTGAAGTTTTCCTTTTGGTTTTTATATTCCAAAGTAAATGTCCACACTGCTTTTCCACAACATAATAACGACCACATCCAAGTGTAAGGGTCTGTTCCCCACAGCTGGACAACAAGCCACGGGCACAAAACAAAACAAAGAACGTGATCTCAGCACGGAAGCAACACCTACGACTTGCAGGAGCCTGACTCACCCTGACTCACCTGGTGCCGAAAAGGGCCTCGGCTGTCTGTAGCTATCAGTGGAGGCAGAGTGTTGAGGTATCACAACAATTCCTTCTGTTTTCTTCATTAAATCCCCACTGTGAGTCCCCAGGGACTGACAGTCATTAAGATATCGGAACCTAGAATGGCCAGGTTGGTAACTAGCACCTCTGCCAATGCCGATGTACCCAGGCCTATTCTACGCTCCTCTACCCGTGCCTGTTAACAACCTGCATGCTTCCCCATCGCTCCCTCACAAGGGCCCCCGCACCAGTCACAGCTCTGGACACCATATTTTACTTTACAAAGTTATTTCCCCTATCAGAAGGTGACCCATGGAAGAGAAAAACTTTGAACCCAAACATTTTTAAAAATATTTTACACCTTTTTCACATCATTTAACAAAAATATAAAATATCAACAACCCCCAGATAGCACTTTCTACTGGCAGGCCTGCTTTACTCTAATGATACAACAAAAAGCAGGAAATGGCAATGATGGAAGGAAAGGAATAATCCACCATTAAAAATGATCATTTTGATGGGGCATGCAGTGGCTCACGCCTGTAATCCCAGCGCTTTGGGAGGCTGAGGCAGGTGGATCACTTGAGGTCGGGAGTTCAAGACCAGCCTGGCCAACATGGCAAAACCCCTCTACTAAAAATACAAAAATTAGCCGGGCACGGTGGTGGGTGCCTATAATCCCAGCTACCTGGGAGGCAGAGGCAGGAGAATTGCTTGAACCCAGGAATCAAAGACTGCAGCAAGCCGAGATCTCTCCACTGCACTCCAGCCTGGGCAACAGAGTGAGACTCCATTTCAAAAAAAAAGATCACTTTTTCGATCAAAATTTGGAAAACTACTCACAGAAAACAAACAAACAGAACCAAAACCAAATGTCCAAACCTGACAACTATGAACAGGCTGAAGCAGAATAGGGTGGCAGATGTGGCGGAAGTGTGTGTGTATCAGGGTGGGGGCTGGTGGCAGGGCATTCTCCCTGGGCCCCTTTGCCACACCTGTCCTTACAGGTAACCCTGCCCCTCCCTAGACGGACCTGGGGCTGTGGCCCTGTCTGCAACCCAGGCAAGGACCCCTGCTGGTCACCTGCCTCTGCTCTCCCTGCCTCTCAGACCCTTGGCAGCCCCTGGGCCTGGCCCACCCCTTTCCACTGCAGAGCTCCCAGAACCTTCCAAAATTACACTCCCAGAAAGCCTGGTTAAGGGAGAGAGCTGAAGTTCTCCCTCATGAATGACTAACAGCTATGCTTCCCTTCTGTCTTATTTCACGCCACTTACCCTTCTACCCAGGCAAACTATAAACAACGCACGCATGAAACACAGATTCTCTGGGCATCTCCAGATCCGAGCTGTTCTTTACATGCTTCCTGCCACACACTGTGCAGTAAAGAATGACGGGCCTACAACAGTGCTTTCTTACATCTCACTATGACGTCTTCACATCGCTTACATAATACAACCGTCATTAGCGCATTTCCAGTTTGCTCTAATACATGCCAAACATCTTTGTTTTAAGAAGCACTTCCCCATACAACGCCTTCTAGCAACTTCGTAAGTGAGCACCCTCAAGTCCCGTGAGAAGTCTGGACTCACAGGGTCAGGGAAAAGCTTCCCCATCTCAACCCAGGTCTGTAACTCCACATCCTCCACACCACCCAATGCCTCTATCTACAACGCACACACACACACACACACACACACAAAGGGCACACACACACAAAAAGCGCACACACACAAACACACACACACGCACACACATGCACACAAACACAAACACATACACAAAGACACACGCACACGTATGCACACACAAACTGCAGAGGAAAGGCAGCACACCAAAGCACCCAGAAGACAAATGTGGTTACATCTGGAAGTCAAGCATCAACTTTTAAAAACATAAAAAGCTATTTTGAATAACTTTTAACTTCACTTCACCCCCAACTGTCTACAACTAATGAATTACAAATAGCACCTTATACAAATGACTTTTCTTAATGCTGAGAAATCCTGGAGGTCTCATCTGACTATAAAAAGTTACGCATCCGTAACTGCCGATGTTGGCTGCTAAAGCCAGCAAATAAATGCTGTGAGAGACAGACAGGGACAAAGTGTGTTTTTAAAAATACACAAGGTGTAAACCTGAGTAATCATCTCTCTTTTCGAATAAAAATTATTTTCTATAAAGCAGGTGTTCAAAACATATTATTAATCAGCAGCAGTGAAATTGTTCCTCCTTGCAGCATTCCACCCATATGGACATTAAGTCACTCCTGCACAGAATCTAGAATACTGACCAGTCCGTACTCAGGTCATATGGTTAACCAGAGAAAAGAATTAAAACCCGTTACATCTTGAGTCAATGAGAATTTTTACTTGCAGCCAAAGTTAGTGACTGGAATCAATATCAGACAGCAGCAAGTTCGTCTACTGCTGCCTGGGAACATGACCTCCTGGACACAGTCGGGAGGGGTACTCAGACCTCACCTTCAGTGCCCAGGGGCCCATGGAGGGGGAGTGGGGCTGGGACAGGTGGGCAGGGCACCTGTGGACCTAGGGCAGTTTCCTCAGAATCTACCTTGGCTTCTTGGGCACCAGCGGGCTGTGGGGTGCAGGGGAACAGGTGGAGTATGGGGGGGACAGCTGGGGTGCGAGGGACAGCTGGGGTGCAGGGTAAACAGGTGGGGTGTAGGGGGACAGGTGAGGTGCAGGGGACAGGTGGGGTTCAGGGGGACAGGTGGGGTGCCGGAGGACAGGTGAGGTGCAGGGGACAGGTGGGGTTCAGGGAGACAGGTGGGGTGCAAGGGGGCAGGTGGGGTGCAGGGGGAAAGGTGAGGTGCAGGGGGGACAGGTGGGATGTGGGGGACAGGTGGGGTGCAGGGGGACAGGTGAGGTGTGAGGAGACAGGTGGGGTGAGGGGAACAGGTGTGGTGCGGGGGGACAGGTGGGGTGCGAGGGGAACAGGTGGGGTGCGAGGGGAACAGGTGGGGTGCGGGGGGACAGGTGAGGTGCAGGGGGACAGGTGGAGTGCGGGTGAACAGGTGGGGTGGGGGGGACAGGTGGAGTGCAGGTGAACAGGTGGGGGTGCAGGGTGAACAGGTGGGGTGTGGGGGGACAGCTGGGGTGCAGGGTAAACAGGTGGGGTGTGGGGGAACAGGTGGGGTGTGGGGAGGACAGGTGGGGTGCAGGGGAGACAGGTGGGGTGCAGGGGGAACAGGTGGGGTGCAGGGGGACAGGTGGAGTGTGGGGGGACAGGTGGGGTACAGGAGACAGGTGGTGTGCAGGGGGAACAGGTGGGGTGCAGGATAAACAGGTAGGGTGCAGGGGGACAGGTGGGGTGCGGGGGAACAGGTGGGGTGTGGGGGGGACAGCTGCGGTGCGGGGGACAGCTGGGGTGCAGGGTAAACAGGTGAGGTACAGGGGGAACAGGTGAGATGTGGGGTACAGGTGGGGTGCAGGGGGAACAGGTGGGGTGCGAGGGGACAGGTGGGGTGCAGGGGGACAGGTGGGGTGTGGGGGGACAGGTGGGATACAGGAGACAGGTGGGGTGCAGGGGGAACAGGTGGGGTGCAGGATAAACAGGTGGGGTGCAGGGGGACAGGTGGGGTGCGGGGGGACAGCTGGGGTGCGGGGAACTGGTGGAGTGCAGAGTGAACAGGGGGTGCTGAGGGACAGGCGGGGTACACGGGGTGCGGGGAACTGGTGGGGTAGGGGGACAGGTAGGGTGCGGGGGAAAGACGTCGGCTTTCCTTACACCGGTCCTTCTCTCCATCCTGAGGCGGACCGCATTCTTCTCCCTTTACCGGAAAATCTAAGTTACTGCACTACCCCCAGGCGCAGCCCGCTCGCCCCTCGGGCTCCTTCCGCCGACCGGAGTTCGCTCCTGCCCCTGGGGCCAGGGATCCCTCCTCCCCCCGCCCAGGCCCGCGCCGTTATCCTGAGCGGCCGGGGGCGCCGCGGAAGGGGGAGCTGCTCGCGGGGTGGGGGGTCTCAGCCCCTTCCCTGAAACATCCGCGCAGGGGGTCGGGGGCGCAGCCACCTCCGGGTGGGACCCAGCGATTTCGGGGGAGCCGGGCAGAAGTGCAACTCTCAAAGGAAACCAGAAGCCCGCGAGGGGACCCACGGTCCGCGGGGCCCGCACTCACCTCGGCGGCCAGGACGCGACCCGCAGTCCCCTGCTGTTCCCCGCCGTCCCCCGCTGTTCCCCGCCGTCCCCCGCGTCCCCAGCGACCCGGTCCGTCCCGGATCGCGCGCCCGCCGGCTGCAGGGATGCGCCCAGCCCCTCCCGCCCGGACGGCTTGCTCCACCCACCACGCTGTCATTGGCGGGCCCAGACCGTTCCGGGCGCCCATTGGCCGCAGCGCCTGCCGGTTTCTCGGCAGCGCCCTGCCCTCGCGCCCGCGCATTCCTTCGAGGCCACGTGGCCGCCCGCGCCCCCTCCCGCTGCCCAACGCCCGGCCCAGGCTGCGCACGCGTGGGAGGGGGCGCGCGGCAGAGGCTCCCGCCCCCGGATCATCGCCTGCCCCGCGGACCCCGGGCCGCGCTCACTTGGGGAGGGGTCGCTGGGCAGACCGAGTGCCCTCCCCGCCCCCAACATCTGGATCCTCCCCGTAGAGCCTGCTCCCGGCTCAGAGCTGCGCCCCTTGGGGAGGGTGCGCCGGGCAGACCCTAACCCTCTCCCAGAGCATCGCCCTTTCTGCGGACCCCCACGGGCTGAGCTCACCTGAGGAAGGGGGCGTCGGGCAGACCCTCCCCCTCCCCCCCAGAACATCGCCCCTCCCTGCGGACACCCGGGGTGCGCCCACTCGAGGAGGGGGCGTCGGGACCCCACCCGACCCGCCCTTGAGACCCCGTCCCTCCGTCCGCAGCTGGCCCTGCCCACAGGGCGTTCCGAGTCTTCCGCGCCAGCTGCCCTGAGCCAGCCAAGACTTGGGCGTTTGGAAATGCGATGACTTAAGCCACGTTTCCGAGGCAGTTTTTGAAGCTTGCTTCTTGCCAGGAAGCGCTCGTTTTTCCCGGGACCTTTCCAGGGAATAGCCCCTTCTGAGTTATTGGAATTGTTTACTTTGAGCAGTTATTTGTCTTATACTTTTAAAAAGGAAACAGATTATCGTTATAATTACTATTAAAGAAAAAAAACGAGAAACAAAGACATTTTTAACCAAAATAACTGAAGGATGTTATCTTTTACCTGGTCAGCACATTTAACACGTGTGTTCGCAGATGCTAGATTTATTTCTATGCCTTCTCCTACCCAAATCTCCGAATCATAGAAGTAATTTTAAGTCAGTGTTTTAGAACTATCAGACTTCTTAGAGATTTCTAGTCCCTTTCACTTGTTTTGTAGAAGAAATACAAACAGCTATTTGGGATGCTAAGTATCACGAAATTAATCTAAACATTAACTGCCCTTAAGGCTTGTGTGCTCTGGAATAAGTTATTTCCCTGAAAATTTTGGACTATGTAAAAATCATAGCCAACATAGAAAGACTACAATGGCTGGAAAACATAATCGTAGGTAAGGTGATATTTTTTCAATGTTTATTATTCACACTTGCTAATTTTATGAAATCAGACTGAGTTGTTTTTATGAATCAATTGAGAAAGGTATTTCCTCTCAGCGACTTTAGATTAGAAAACTTATTTCAGGTTTCTATTCCTAGGGTTCTCTGGGAACCTTATTCAGAGATCTTCTGCACAGACAATTAATGGTCTTGATCAACAGAAGTAAGAAGGTCAACTAAATTAGTTCTTGTTTACCTAAATGCGATGAGAAAATCCTGATACTTGTAATGTTTTCTAAAAAGGTAGAGATAAGAGGAAATAGTCCTGTGTATGGAATAAACAACTCATTTTCTCAATGGATGGAATTGAGCCCCTAAACTCAGGGCCGCCAGGGACACCGCTGAGTAGGGCCACAGGGCAATGCCTTCCAGGCAGGTTGGGCAGAAAATCCCCTGATTTGGAGCTCCAATAGATCCTGTCTGTCTGCTTTATTCAGGCGTTCCTCACAGATACATCCCTATTTTTGTAAGCCCGGATATGGAAGAGTTGGGATTTTCCATTGTGATTCCCTCTTTGACCCATGGGATATTTAGAAAAGTTAGGTTTACCTTTCAAATATTTGGGGACTTTCTGGTTTTCTTTTTATTATAACTAAAGTTTAATTCCACCGTGGCCTTAAAACATCATCTATTTTATTTTTATCGTTTAAGATTTTCAAACACTTGCTTCATGGCCCAACATTGTCAATTTTGGTAAATGTTCTATGAGCACTTGCTAAGAACATGCTTTCACTGACGTAATGTTCTACAGATGTCAATTAGGTCATATTTGTTACTGATTTTTTTATCTGCTTGTTCTATCGGATACTGATAAAGGTGTATGAAAATCTTCGACTCTCCGTAGTCTATTCAGCATTGTACTGCAGCATCTAACAAGTGTTATAGGTCATGAAAACAAAAAGTATAAGGATTGAGGGAGGAAAAACTGATTATTTACAGTCAATATGATTATATATGTTAAAAAACAAAATTATCTACAAATAAACTATTAGGATTAAAATAGAATTTAGGAATTTCAGATGGATCATAGACTTAAGTGTAAAAATTATAAAGTTGCTAGGATAAAATATAAGAAAAGATCTTATGGATCTCCAGGTAGGACAGAAAACGGACCGACCATTTAAAAATGATTAAATGGCTCATCAAAATTTAATATTTCTACTCATCTCATGACATCATTAAGAAAATGAAAAGGCAAGCCGCAGACTGGGAGAACACAGGGGCAATGCATATATCCTGCAAATGGCTTGTCTTAATCCACGTTGTGCTGCTGTAACAGAATACCTGGGAATGGGTGATTTACAATGAACACAAATTTATTTCTCACAGTTCTGGAGGCTGGGAAGTTCAAGATCAAGGAGCCACATCTGGCAAGAACCTTCCGGCTGCATCATCCCATGACGGAAGGTGGGAGGCGGAGGTGGGGAGGGAGGATGCAAAATGGGCCAAATTTATCTTTTTTTTTTTTTTTTTTGAGACGGAGTCTTGCTCTGTCATCAGGCTGGAGTGCAGTGGTGCGATCTCAGCTCACTGCAACCTCCGACTCCCTGGTTCAAGCTATTCTCCTGCCTCAGCCTCTTGAGTAGCTGGGATTACAGGTATGTGCCACCACACCCAGCTAATTTTTGGATTTTTAGTAGAGACGAGGTTTCACCCAAATTCATTCTTTTATAAGGAGCCCACCGCCTCAGTCATGGCATTCATCCATCCATGAGGGTCAAACCCCCATGACCCAGACACCACCTAGTAGGCACCTTCCAACACTGCTGCATTGGGGGTCAAGTTTCCAACACATAAACTTTGGGGAAAACGCGTTCAAACCATAGTCCTGGTAAATAGAGAACTCCTGCAAATGAACAATAACAAGACAAGTCTATTTCAAAAGGGACAAAACAATATAACAATAACAAGCCTGTAAATAACAATAACAAGTCTATTTAAAAATAAACAAAAGACGTAAATACTTCACCAAAGATGTACTGATAGCCAACAAGAACAGGAAATGGTGCTCAGTGTTATCCAAAGTAAACTCACAATGAGATGCCACCACCGTCATCCAAGCATGGCTGAAACTGCAGACCGACATGGCAAGGGTAAAAATGTGGAGCCCCGGGAACCACTACACAAGGCGATGAGAGTGCAAATGGCACAACCACTCTGATTAATTGGCCATTTCTCAGCAATCCCACTTTTAGGTTTGCCCAAGGCAAGTGAAAACATAAGTCCCTTAAAAGACTTTTACAGCCAGACATGGTGACTCCCACCTGTAACCCCAGCACTTTAGGAGGCCAAAGTGGAGGATTGCTTGAGCCCAGGAGTCTAGCATGATAGTCTCCACCTCCAGTCCCAGCTACTTGGGAAGCTGAAGTGGGAGGATCGCTTGAGGCTGGGAGGTCAAGGCTGTAATGAGTCATGTTCACCAGCACTGCACTCTAGCCTGGGTGGACAGAGCAAGACCCCGTCTCAAAAAAAAAAAATGATTTTTACAAGAATTCTTTCTTCAAAACAGTTCAAATACTTCGCAACTGGAAACAACCCAAATTCCATCAACAGGTGAACTCATAAAGTATGGTATCTTCATAGAATAATAGAACACTAATAATACAGTAATAAAAAGGAAGTAACTGATATGCTCAATAACAATGAATCTTCAAAACATGAAAAACATAGACAAAAGGGCACATATAGTATGATTCAATTTTTATGAAATTCAAGAATGTGCCAAACCAACCTATAATAATAGGAATCAGAACAGTGGTTACTTTTGGGGGGATTGTCTCAGAAAAGACAAAGCAATTCTGGGGAGTGATGAAAATGGTGACTACATCTTGATTTGATTTGCAGACACATGGATGTGTTCACTTTGTAAATAGAATCAAGCTGAACACAAGAGACAGCTACTTCATGGGATATATACAGTGGCCTCAATGCATCCCCCTTGATGACTGAAAGTTCATCACCAACGTGATAGCAGTAAGAGATGGGGCCTTGAGGAGGTTAGTGGGTCATGAGGGATGGGTTTAGTGCCCTTGTAGAAGTGCCAGGGGGCTGTTCAACCCTCCTACCAGTGAGGGCACAGTGCTCAAGGTGCTGTCTTGTGAGCAGAGACCAGGCTCTCCCCAGACACTGAACCTCCTGGCACGTTGATCTTGGACTTCCCCACCTCCAGAACTGTGAGAAATAAACTCCTGTTGTCTATAAATGACCCAGTCTCTGGTGTTTTGTTACAGTAGCAGGAACAAATTAACTTATGTATCAGTAAAAAGGGGTTTTAAAAGCTGGGTTCCTTTAAAAAAATAATGATTCCCTTTATTGATGGAATACAAAATATCCCTTGATCAATTGCAAGCTAAATTAAGTGCAAGGCCCATGCAGAGGGTAGGGATAATCTATACCCTAGTTAGGACATTCGGAAAGGAAAAACATGGCAAAGACAGCCTGCCTGGTTCTAGGCCTCACCTCTACTCCAGAGACGTCTCCATGCCCCACGCGGAGGGGGTGCGTGAGGTCAGCTCTAGCCGGGCCTAAAGGCCTGGGCTCTATCATCAAATAGGCGCGGGGGCTTCTGCCTCTTATGCCACTATATGGATGAACATGGGCGTCATTCAATGTCCTGGGCCTCAGTCTCCTCACTGAAAACAAGAGCAATAGCCACCTACTTAGGCAGCGTGAAGACTCAACAGTTTCATGTGCAGAGACCGGTGTCAGGGCACCTGACCCCATGGACATCTCGGGGGAGCCTGAGGCACTGTCCGAAGATGGAAGCTTGTATCCACTCCTGGGCACAGTTCCTGGGTTCACATCCCAGGCACTTCCCTTACCAGCTGTGCCATCTGCATTGCTGTGCCTCAGTTTCCTGTAAAGAATTGGAAGGACATTCGCACCTACTGTGCATGTCAGTTTTATATGTCACCTTGACCAGGTGACAGTCCTCGGTAATTCATTCAACGTGGGTCCAGATGTGGCTGTGGAGGTGTTTTGTTGCCTACTGTGCGTGTCAGTTTTATATGTCACTTTGACCAGGTGACAGTCCTCGGTAATTCATTCAACGTGGGTCCAGATGTGGCTGTGGAGGTGTTTTGTTGGTGTGTAAAAGACCCAACACAGTGGACTTTAAATGAGGGAGATTATGTTAGACAATCCGGGTGGGCCCGATTCAGCACTCGAAAGGCTTTCCAGAGAAATTCCACTGTGGGCGGTAGCTTCAGCTCTGCCCCAGGTCCAGCCTGCCCTTCCCACGGCCTGCCTGCCTGGACCTCGCTCCCAGGCCCCCATCTTGGTGCCGGATCCAAGCTCTAAATCTCTCCAGGTCTGCCTCCTACTGGCTGAACCTTGGCTGAGGCCCCTTGTAGGATGGCGCCATTGAAAGGGAGATGGCATGCACACATCTCAGAACTACTCCACTCCGCAGGCGGGGAGCGAGACACCGAGCCCGGGATGGCGAACATCCCTGGATGTGAGACCTCAGACAAGTCCCTAACCGTACTTAGCCTGCTATCTCGTGCATACAGGGTTAGTCACCAGTCCCTGGCTCTGGAGCGGCCGTGAAGATGAAGGCAGCCTGGGCGCACCTGGCGCTCTGCCTGGCCCACAGCGCACGTGGGGCAGACCTCAGGCTGCAGTCATGGGGCTGTTCAGGTGCTGTGATGGGAGAAGAGCCAGGAAGTGAGTCTCCACCCAGTGCCGCTCAGTTACGGGACCCAGGAGTGCCGCTCAGTCACGGGACCCAGGTACAGCCTGGCAGGGGACAGACGGCACTCCAGGGAGACCCCGGGGCAGCGTGGGGGTTGGGGTGGGGCTGTCACACGGCAGAGGCCCTGGGCAAGTGCAGAGGCCACACGAACATGGGGTGCAGGGGGTACATGGAAATCAGAGACCCCCTCCAGGCCTCTCAGCCTCCCAGCCTCGAGCCATGAGCTTTGTCTGGGCTCACCCAACCCCAGACGTGGCTGAAGAGGCTGGAGTGTCGACGAGCACTGGGAAGAAGCTGCCGACCTCACTGCTCCGCGCCCTGCCTTCACCTCCCGCCTGCTGTCCCCAGTCACCCCGAGGCATCACCCAGCCGCCTCTCCTGGCCGGGCTCCCTGGGCCAACACATCCGAGAGCCCCCAGCAGGCCACACCACTCCCAGCGCCTGTCCCCACAGGGGGCTCGGGACTTACAGGGAACAGTACAGCCTGGGGGCCATCGCAGATGCCCTTCAGGAAAACAGGATGCTCTGCAGATAGGACTGCTGTGGCCACTTCCCCAGGAAACAGCCCAGGACGCTGCCTGAGCTCAGAGGGTTCCGGACACAGACCGTGCTCACCACTTTGCAAACCACACACAGTCCATTTCCTGGTGTGAGTTTGTTTCTACTCATCGGTTTGTGTCTTTATAAGAGTTCTAAAATAAAACAAAAACAAACAAGGACAGTGACATAGACACCACCCAGGGATGGGTCGGGTCGGCCTCTGAAGGGCAGCAGCTGCCATGCGGGAGGCACGTTCCCGAGGAGCCGGGCAGGCTTCGGAGAGGCCGTGCTCGCTTTCCCGACTGTGGCGACGGATTCACATGCTGTGTGTTCCTCAGAACTCACTGAACCACACACGTTAATGACGTGCAGTTCGCCGTGTGCCAAGGACGCCTCAATCAAGCTGCTAAACGAAGGCCAGAGCAGCCCTGCCTGCGGGGCTGTCATGTTTTCTGAAGCCCTGATGAGCCGCCCTGGGCTGTTTCACGCGGAACACAGCAGTCTCCTCTCGACTTCCGCAGTGGCTGTATTCCTGGGACGTGCGGTGGGCGTGTCTGTGGGTAAACAGTGAGTATCTGGGCTCAGATGCTTACAGATGGCTTTCCCCGTAGCTGGCGTCCTGTGGGCCCTATGTAAGCTGCGCAGGCCGCCCTGGACTCTGCCGCGAGCGCGTGGGCTGCAGGACGGGGCATCCCTGGCCTCCACCCGCCAAATGCCCCACACTGACCACCGGAGCACCCCCCGCTCTCCCGGGCAGATTCTAAAGCTTCCCTAGCGGGGAGTTCCTGCTGGGGAACTTTCTCCATCCGCCCTCTTGGACCTCACAGGCTTCCGCCTTCCCAAACGGACGCTGCACCCCATCTCGTTAGAACGCTGCACCCCGTCTCGTTAGAACGCTGCACCCCGTCTCGTTAGAACGCTGCACCCCATCTCGTTAAAACGCTGCACCCCGTCTCGTTAGAACGCCGCCATGGCCTGCATGTGTGTCCGCTCCAAATCTCATGTTGAAATTGTATCCCGTGTTGGAGGTGCCTCCTCGTTGGAAGTGTCTGCGTTATGGGGGTGGGTCCCTCGTGAATAGATTAATGGAGGGTCTGTGAGTGACTTCTTGCTGTATTAGTTCTGTGAAAGCTGGATGCTAAAAAGAGCCTGGCACCTCCCCCATGATTCCTTTCTTTTCTTTCTTTCTTTCTTTCTTTCCTTCCTTCCTTCCTCCCTCCCTCCCTCCGTCCCTCCCTCCTTTCTTTCTTTCTTTCTCTTTCTTTCCTTCTTTCTTTTCTTTCTCTTTCTCTCACTCTCTCCTTCCTTCCTTCGTTTCTGTTTCTTTCGACGGAGTCTTGGTGTCTTGCTCTGTCGCCCAGGCTGTAGTGCAGTGGCACGATCTAAGCTCACTGCAACCTCCACCTCTGTGTTCAAGCAATTCTCCTGCCTCAACCTCGCAAGTAGCTGGGATTACAGGCATTTACCACCACACCTGGCTAATTTTTGTATGTTTAGTAGTAATGAGGTCTTGCCATGTTGCCCAGGCTCATCTCGAACTCCTGACCTCGGGTGATCCTCCTGTCTAGGCCTCCCAAAGTGCTGGGATTACAGGCATGAGCCACCGCGCCCGGCCGCCCTCTGCCACTTTCTCTGTCTGATCTCTCCGCATGCTGGCTCCTCTTCCCCTTCTACCCTGAGTGGAAGCAGCATGAGCCCCTCCTCAGGTGCAGGTGCTGGCGCCATGTTTCTCATACAAAAAGGGGCCAAATAAACCTCTTTTCTTTATAAATTACCTAACCTCAGGTGTTCCTTTCTAGCAACACAAACAGGCTGAGGAACACACTGCGGACATTTCGGTGGGAGAAAACAGTGGGTAGATGTCACCAGGAAAACGGATTGCAGAAGAAGGGAAAGTGGAGGGGCAGACAGAACACACACTCGGCACACTCGGCTTCCCTACATGAGCATGGTCCTCCTCTCATCCCAGGCTAAGAGATAGTCCGGTCCACACAGCGAGGGCTCCCAGCATAGACGCCAGCACCCACATCTCACGGGGCACTCAGTGGCCTTGGGGTCTTGCCTTCCCGGCTGGAGAGCCTAGAGCAGATGGTCTGGCTCAAACAGACGCTTGTCCCTAGCTACATAAACCAGCATTGCAGTGTGTCTCTAGGGGTTCACTCACACTAGTCTGGTCTGCTGAATTAGAAATGCACCTTGCACCAACCTGGCCATCATGGCAAGACTCTGTCTCTACAAAAAAATTAATACATACATAAAATAGCTGAGCCTGGTGGCGTGCACCTGTGGTCCCAGCTACTTGGGAGGCTGGGGCTGGGGGATCACTTGGGCCCAAGAGTGTGAGGCCACAGCGAGCTATGATGGCACCACTGCCCTCCAGCCTGGGCGTCAAAGTGAGACTCTCTCAAAAACAAAACAAAACAAAAATAGAAATGCACCTTGGTAAGTAGAAGGTGGTCATTAAGGAAGCAGTGAAAAGAGGGAAATTATACGATGCCTGTGTCCGAAGAGCAGCAAGCACGGACAGCCGGCCTTCCCAAGATGGGCCCTGTAGGTGGCTTGCCTGAAACATGTCTGATTCCCATGCCCGCTCCATCCATCCCCCCTTTGATGGAGGGCAGGCCAAAGGCAAAAGAGGGGCAGAGGAGAGGAAAGGTAAAAAACAGAAGCAGCAGAGAGGAGGCTGGAGGCACCCAGAAAAGATCCAGAGGCTTAACACTGATCCTCTGTTTCAAAGGAGTCAGCATGAATGCGGTGGGGGAGAAGGAAGCATTGTTCCAGGAGGAAAACAGTGATGTTTTTGTTTCCAGAGCTCTTGCAACAACTAAGCCTGTTTTCTTGCTTTGCTCAAATGGGAGGGAGAAGTTAAGAGGAGCAAACTGGAAGAAGGGAATGCCACTCTCCTAATGACCCAGCTCAGGAGGTGCTAGGGGAGGATGGAGGAAGTGAATGACCCAGCTCAGGACGTGGTGAGGGAGGATGGAGGAAGTGCTTCCCTTTAAATGCTTCCCCTGTGCGGGTGCTCACCTAAGGCCCAGAGAGGGCCACGACTCTCATCTGGGGCAGGCCCCACCAGCACCTCCCTCCATCCTGCCCCCTGTCCTTCCCCTCCGTCATCTAGAGCCAGCCTCTGCCAGCACAGCTCAGAGGTCAGTGGCAGGGTTGGAAGGAGTGTCAATGCAGAAACCAGGGGCAGGAGGGAGTGGGGCAGGTGGGGGGGGGAGGAGCAGGGGTGGGGGAGTGGGGCAGGGGGTGGGGGAGTGGGGTGGGGCCCGGTGGGGGAGGAGTGGGGCCCGGGTGGGGCGGGGGAGGGGCTCTGGTGGTGACATCCAGGGCTCCTTCCTGCACTGGGGGCCTGGCGTTCAGAACATGCTCTAGCCCTCAGCATATAGGAGAGCATGGGGAGGGGTCAGTGCATAGCAGGACAGGTGGCCAGGATGGGCCATGATTTGAGGCCCACAGGGGAGAGTGCCCCACACCCAAAACACGCCTGTGTAGATGAGTCTTCCGTCCTTCCGACCCACTGGGCTGAAGTTCCCTGTTACTCCTGGTTAAAGCACTGAAAGCCTCAGTTATAACGTAAGGGTGTTTCCTGAAGTCCCTCATTTATAACGCACACAGCTGAACACCAGCAGTTGGCCAGATCCACACTAGTCATTTGAGGACCATTTAGGAAGAGCTTGGAGGACAGGTAGGTTTACAAGGGAACAAGGGCAAGGAAAGATGTAGGATGCGGGACCACACGAGGAGGGACGTGGGAAATTCATATGGCATAATGTTACTAGATACAGGAGGAGAGTAAGAAGATGAAAAATAGTCAGAGAGGGACGGAAAATATGGTGCTGGGTCCAACTGTATCCAGAAACATGCAGGCTGAATGGGCACGCTTATCTGAAGGGAAACCAACGTGCTGTATAACAGCTCCTCAGCTCTGTTCACAGGGGACACAGTCCTCTTCCTGCTCAAGGCCACAGCAGTCCTGTGATGTGCAGAGTTGATCTGTGATTCTATTGCTAGTTCAAAACAGGCACAAAATTCACAAGCACAACAAACTCCACTGAAAATGTTCGAAACTCCTTTCAAAGACGGCCAGTCATGCCCCCCTACCCTAAGATCCCCTCAGAGTCCCCTATGCCCATGCTCCAGTGTGGGCTCCCCTCCATCCCGGGACCCCTCACATCTCCCTGTCCATCTCCCAGTGTGGGCTCCCCTCCATCCCAGGATCCCTCACAGCTCCCTGTCCATTCTCCAGTGTGGGCTCCCCTCCATCCCGGGACCCCTCACATCTCCCTGTCCATCTCCCAGTGTGGGCTCCCCTCCATCCCGGGACCCCTCACATCTCCCTGTCCATCTCCCAGTGTGGGCTCCCCTCCATCCCAGGATCCCTCACAGCTCCCTGTCTCTCCTCCAGTGGGGGTTCCCCTCCATCCCCTAGTGGGGTCTCCCCTCCATCCCGGGATCTTCTCCCGTGTCGTCGCCCATCCTACAGTTTTTTTCTTTTTTCCTGAAAGCCGCCCTCCTCAACTTTGGTCTGGGGTCTGTCCTTGGGCTGTGGGGACACTTTGCCCATTGCTAGAGCTGGGTCTCCCGTATCCATGGCTGAGGGGCTCAGGTGTGGAGAGCCTGGGGGCTGATATGAGGCGTCTCGGGCAGGTGAAGTTCGTGCTGTAGAACCCTCTGAGGGTCCAGCTGGGCCGGGGCTCCCTAAAGATGCAGCCATATGGCCTCCTCCCCTTCCTCACCCCCTCTTCCCCCCACTGGTAGCTTCTCGGGGACTGTTCCCTAGACACAGGTCCGTGTGAATTCTGGACTCTGGATCTGAGTCTGCAGAGCGCCTGAGCGAGGATACCGTGGCTGTGTCTGCTTCTCACCCCACTGTGTGCCCTCCATGTTCTCTGGCCTCGTGACCCTTCCCTCTGCAGAGGCCTCCCCCTGGGCCTGCGTGAACCTGGGGCGGCCCTTAGGCTGCTCTCTGTCCCCCCTGGACTTGTCCCAGCCATTCACTGCTGCAGGGCATCCCCTTGGCCTGGGCAAGTTTTCCCACATCCGCCCCTTCTCCGCCCCTGCCATTTGCCACCCTGCCTAGGTTTCGGGGTCCGTGCTGGGATGACTCCTCTGCTTTCCCCCCCGTTTCCCCCCGTTTTCTCCTTCCAGTCGCATTCTCTGCTAGGCCGCCAGCCCGACTCTACAGAACGCACACCTGGAGCCATGTGGAATCTCAGGAACCTGCAAGGCTTCCCTCCCACTACGCGGACTAAGGGCAAGGCTCTCAGAAACGTGAGTTCCTGCAGGAGCGGGTCGGGCGGCTTGTTGTTCATCTCTCCCCAGTTTTTTCTGCGGTCTGCAGAGATTGAGGGAAGCCTGAATCATATAACTCTTGGTTTCCGTCTTTCCCACGGGACCACATCAGCAGATGGCATGACATTTTAAGAAATATTTCAAATATTTCAAAAGTTTTATATAAAAATCTTTATTCTCTTCAGATTTCTAGGATGTATGTGCTGCAAGTAGGAAGGCCAGTGGCTGATTAGAATGGGATTGTACGGCTCCTAATGGATATGTAACGCTTGAGCAGCCGGTACAAACGGTGGGCCCTGCACGCCTCCGCTAAGTTAGCTCTCACTCCACCTGTTCCAGATGGTTTTCGCTCCGCTGGGCCAATGCCTCTACCTACAGCACGTAGGGGAACATCAGACTGATTTCTGCTGAACACTCCTTTTCATCCCCCTAAGGGACAATGAGGGTACCGTGTCCTTAGTTTTTCTCAATCATCTTTCTTATTTTTCTTAATTGCCTTAAGAACTCTGATCTTGTTTCCCTCTCTTTGTTCTGTTTGTGATCCTCTGAAAATGACCCTACCCTTAATTTATTTAAAATGAGTTGTTTACCCACTAGAATGATAAAGTTAAAAAGTTTGACAATACAAAGTGTTGGCAGGGCCACAGAATCACTGGAATTCTTAAATGTTGCTTATGGGAGTGTAAAGTAATACGTTTTATTTGAAAAAGAGTTTACAGTCCCTTATAAAGTAAGCACACGACCCAGAAACTCTACTCCTAGGTGTTCGCACCAAGTAATAAAATTTATGTTTTAAGAACAAGAAAGTTCTTAGCAGCTTTATTCAAAATAGCCCCACTGGTAACAACGCATCGGTAGGTAAATAGATAAACACATCGTGCTACAGTCATACAATGGAATGGTACTCAGCAGTGAAAAAGAACAACATGGGAACATCTCAAAATATGACGCCAAGTGCAAGGAGTGAGACACACAGGAGTTCACACCGTGCATCCTCATTTATGAAGTTCTCCAACAGGCAAAAGTAACAGTCCGAACCTTCGAGTTCCTCTGTCGACTCTGGCAGTCTCTTTCAGGTTCTGCTAAAGTCTTTCCTCTTCACTCTTCCTAATTACACTTACTTTTTTTGAGCATCGATCTTTAATAGAAATTTTTAAATGATTTCTTATTTAATTATATTATTATGTATTACTTTTCTGTTTGGTTTAACTTTGGGTATAGAAGCCTTGTTTTCTATTACTTATCATTCCAAATGCATGGGCCTATGGCTTTGGCGGGTTTTTTTTTTTTTTTTTTGAGACAGAGTTTCCGTTTCATCGCCCAGGCTGGAGCGCAATGACACAATCTCGGCTCACTGCAATCTTCGCCTCCAGGGTTCAAGCAATTCTCCTACCTCAGCCTCCTGAGTAGCTGCGATTACAGGCACCCACCACCACACCAGGCTAATTTTTTTGTGTTATTAGTAGAGATGAGGTTTCACCATGTTGGCCAGGCTGGTCTCGAACTCCTGACCTCAGGTGATCCGCCCACCTCAGCCTCCCAAAGTGCTGGGATTACAGGCATGAGCCACTGTGCCTGGCCCACTTACCTTTTTTTGATCACCAATGTTTAATATAAATTTTAAATGATTTTTTATTCAATTATATTACTCTGTAATACTTTTCCCTTTGGTTTACTTTCGGGTACAGAAACCTTATTTTATATTACTTATTCCAAATGCATGGGCCTGTGGCTTTGGCAGGTTTCGTGTGAGTCAGAGCGACGCCGCCAGGGAGTTTTCCTCACTCGCGGCCTCTACTCGCGGCCTCCACTCACAGCCTCCACACGCGGCCTCCACACGCGGCCTGCAGCCAGCCGTCTGGAGTCAGGGGTTCGGTGAGCAGCTGCTCCCCAGAAGGTGCCTGTGCTGTTGGCATGCTTTTCATACTGGTGCATTCCGTTCTTCTATCACAGGCATAATTAAACATTTTAACAACTTTTTTCAATTTTCACCCAATTGTCCTCAAATTTAATTCTGATAGAACTGAAATATTTAACAAACAGACCACCAGGAAGCTATTCTCAAAACCAAACAGCCTCGCCCTTTGTATTTCCACAATATTGGCCACCGCTGGGTTGGACCCAGCCAAGATTTTCAAGCATTTGTAGAAAGACTCTGACTCACTCCATATTCACAATGGCATTGTTTAAATCCCTTCTATTTCCTTCCCGAGTAAAACTTACACAAGCCTTCCATGTTACAGAACACGAACAATATTAGCAAACTATTTCGAGGGGAAATGGTATCAATTCTAAATCCTCCTAAGCATTTCCTCTTCTGAAAACAGACATGGATATCTTAGTTGAAATCATAGGAAACTTAAATCGTATTTATAAGAAGCAACATCCTGCTATATTTAGATGTGCATCTGGGGCTGGGCGCAGTGGCTCAAGCCTATAATTCCAGCACTTTGGGAGGCCAAAGTGGGCAGATTGCCTGAGCCCAGGAGTTCGAGACCAACCTGGGCAACATAGTGAGTCTACATCTGTACAAAAAAAATACAAAAATTAGCCGGGCATGAAGGTGCACACCTGTAGTCCCAGCTACTCTGGAGGCTGAGGCAGGAGAATCGCCTGGACCCAGGAGTTCCAGGCTGTGGTGAGCCATAATTGCACCACTGCACTCACTCCAGCCTGGGTGACACAGCAAGACCCTGTCTCAAAAAAAAAAAAAAATATAATAAAGTGCATCTGGCTGAAAATAATAAGATATACAAATCTTAATTTTCACGCTTCAACTAGCTGGATAACTGTGGATAAAGTGTTTAACTTATAGGCCTATGAGTTGAGATACGTGAGCTCAAAGTGCCCAGCCAGCAGACGGCTGTGTACCAATCTAAAGTTTCATTGCAGACAAATCTTGCTATTTGGTTTCTTTGCCATTCGTCCCATAAAGCACCACATAATTGACTCAACCAAGCGCATAATGCCAGTATCTCACCTGAGATCATGTTAGCATATCGTGAAAGTTCATGACCTATTCCACACGTGCAGAATCACCCATGTAGCACACACACAGATGGGAAGAATAATAGGATGTACACCCTGTACCTATCACTCAGTTTAACAGACTTTTAATAGGATACTTCCATCCCTTCCTCCATCCCCAGTGGTACCTGGAGTATCCTAAAATGGGGTTTGATCATCCCTTGCTTTAGTTTATTGCTCTAATACCCACGTCTCAACCCAGCCTGTGTCTGCTTGTCTTTCTCGTATATGTTTAGATTTGCATGTTTTTTTGTTTGTTTGTTTGTTTTTGAGACAGGGTCTCACTCTGTTGCCCAGGCTGGAGTGCAGTGTGGTATTACAGCTCACTGCAGCCTTGACTTCCCTCAGCTCAGGTGATCCTCCCACCTCAGCCTTCCGAGTAGCTGGGACTACAGGTGTGCACCACCATGCCCAGCTAATTTCTATAGATGGGGTTTCGCCGTGTTGCCCAGGTTGGTCTTGAACTCCCATACTGAAGCAATCTGCCCACCTCAGCCTCCCAAAGTGCTGGGACTATAGGCCCAAGCCACCACGCCTGGAGGCTTTGCACGTTCTTGGTATCTTATACAACTGGTATCATACTACATGTGTTTTTCTGAGGCTTTCTTTGTCGTTCCCAATACTTTCCTTCTTTTTCACTCGTCTACAGTAATTAAGTCATGAATATACCACGCTGATAGACATGTCTGTCACTTCTGGTTTAGGGCTATTATAAGCAATACCGATGTGAACATTCACATTTATGTTTATCATGCGCTTATGCGTTCCATAGGGTGTGTGTCTGAGAGTGGATTTGCTGGTACTAGGTCTCCACATCTTCAGTTTTCCCAGACGACACCAGTTGTTTTCCAAAGAGTCGAAACTGTTTAAACTTCTACTGACTGGGCTCAGTATTCTGAGTTAAATTTTGCTTATCTGATATGAGTGTAAATACCCTTTATCAGATTAAGGGAGTTCCCTTCCATTTCTAATATGTTAGGAGGTTTTATTATTAATGGGGTTTGATTTTTATCAAGGCCTTTTCTGCAGTTATTGAATAAATGTATATATTTTTTTTTTACTTTAGGTAGTAATGTGGAGATTCAAGGTAATAGATTTTTGAAAGAATTGCTGTATTTGATTGGCTAACTTTGGAAGTATTTTTTTCCATCTCTGTTCATGAATGAGAGTTTTGCCATTTCCCTCTCTCATACTGTTCTCACCAAGCTGAAACTGACCTCATGAAATATGTGAATTCTTGCTACTCTCTGGAAGAGTCTGTTTAAATTTTAAACCCTCTCTTCCTGAAATTTTTGATAGAAGTAGCTCATAAAAGCACCTGGAACTTTCATTTTCTTGCTGGAAGAATTTTATTTACTCAATTTTTAAGAAGAGTTATTGAGGTTTCTTCAGCCAGTACTGGAGACTTCCGTGTTTGCAGGAATGTGTGCATTGATTCTAAGATTTCAAATGTGTTGCCATGGAGCTGCTTATGAGCTTGTCATATTATTGTTTTACTCTTTGCTGCCCGTATAGATATGGATTCCTTTCCATGCCTGTATTAGTTTTCTATTTCTCCCTTAACAAATTACCACAAACTTCGGTTTGTTTGTTTGAGACAGAGTCTTCCTCTGCCATGCAGGCTGGACATGGCTCACTGCAGCCTCAACCTGCTGGGCTCAAGCAATCGTCCCACCTCAGCCTTCCAAGTTGCTGGAACCACAGGTGTGCTCCACCACATCTGGCTCATTTATTTTTAGTAGAGATGAGGTCTCACTATGTTGCCCAAGCTGGTCTTGAACTCCTGGGCTCAAGAGATTCTTCCACTTTGGCCTCCCAAGTAGCTAGGACTAGGCACACACCACCATGCTTGGTTAATTTTTTATTTTTATTTTTGTAGAGACAAGGTCTCACTATGTTGCCAGGGCTGGCCTCGAACTCCTGGGCTCGAGAGATCCTCCAGCCTTGGCCTTCCAAAGTACTGGGATTCAGATGTGAGCCAGTGCACCCCGCCACAAACTTAGCCTTAAAAACAACACAAATTGTCTGTGGGTTGTGTATCTGCAGGTCAGAATCTAGCAGGGCTCTCTCGGAGCTGAAATGGCAGTGGCAGGGCTGCATTCCCATCTGGAGGCTCCAGGGAGAAAACTTGCCTTGCACTTTCCACTCTCCTGGGCTTGCAGCCCCTTCCCCACCTCCAAAGCAGCAATGGTGGGCTGAGTCCATATGCTGCCACCCACCCCTGAACTCTTCTGCCTCCTCTTCTACTTTCAAAAACACTCGGGAATACACTGGACTCACCCACAGGATCCAGGACAATCTCCCCCTTCAGATCCTCTCCTTATTCACATCTGCAAAGCCCCCTTCACCTGGGAAGGCCACACTTACCTACTTCTGGGGGGTCCTGCGTGGACACTCTGAGGTCACCATGTCTGAGATTGTTGGTCTGCACCTCCATGCTTTTTCTCTGTCTCTTTTTCCCTTTGATCATTTTGCTAGAGGTTTCCAATTTTTCTCTTTTCAAAATCCATTCTGTCATTTGTCCCCATGGAATTACTATCTTCTACTTTATTAATTCTGGCCTTATTTTTATTTTCTCCCTTCGATATGCTTTTGGTTTGTTCTACTATTCAATTTCTAAAGTTGTAGACCCGATAATTTTTAGCCATTCTTTTTTTTCTGTATTTTTTAGGTGACAAAATTATATATTCATTAAAATCTCCTTTTGGCGTATATATATATATGTATATATATATATATTTTTGAAATGGAGTTTTGCTCTTGTTGCCCAGGCTAGAGTGCAGTGGTGCGATCTCAGTTCACTGAACCTCCGCCTCCTGATTTCAAGCGATTCTCCTGCCTCAGCCTCCCAAGTAGCTGGGATTACAGGCGCCCACCACCACGCCTAGCTAATTTTTGTATTTTTAGTAGAGATGGGGTTTCACCATGTTGACCAGGCTGGTCTCGAACTCCTGAACTCAGGTGATCCACCTGCCTCGGCCTCCCAAAGTGCTGGGATTACAGGTGTGAGCCACCGCATCCAGCCCCTTTTTACATATACTTTTAATTTTTGTATATACATTTTTATGACTATATATAGTATGTCCAGCATATATATTTTGTGTGGAGAGAGAGAATTTCTAGTTTTTAAAGGTTCAGAAAATCCATGGATACAAATATTACTGAGAATACTTAGGGGATAGGACATGAGGTAGCCTCCACTTCAAAACCTTCCTTGTACAGGTGAGTGAGAGACCGGGAGTTACAGGATTATCTGGGGGCAGGGTGGGGAGGGGATGCTGTTGAAATGAAAACCAAAACTCCCGAGTGTTCCTATACCAAATTAGCAGCTTCATGTGAAAATCAGCCCCAAGGAAAACCCAGGAGACAGCTGGGTCCACAGTCCTGGAGAAGCAGGAGCAGCAGCTGGGTCCACAGGCGAGGAGAGGCAGAGCCTGGAGAAGCAGGCTTACTTCTCCTGCCCAGTGGTGGCCATGCCATGTCCCTCCTCCCATGTCTCCCAGCCGCACCTAAAACTAGTACAGATGGGAATAAAACCCACCTCTGGAGTGTGTGTAAGTTATGCAAGGTGTGAATCAAACAAAGGAAACGCTGCTAGTGCATGGCCTTGGGCAGACACACAGGAGAACCGACAGGAAGGAAATTTACCAAGATATTAACACATAGTCTGTTTCCCTCTTTATTGTAATTTGTATTTCCAAAACTAATACTTATTACATTTATATACTGATTAAAACAAGGAGTGGATTTCTCTAATAGATCAGAAGTTTCAATATGTACAAGTCCATTTTATTCATGGCTGAATTAGCAAGAAATATATAAGAACGAGTTAGGCATATTTTGACACAATATGTCTTTTTAAATTAGCACTAACAGCAACCTATCAGCATAACTCAAAGAAACATTTACCCTTTGTAAAATGACATCTTCCTCTTCTCAAGTGTTTAAAATGAATATAAATGGGCCTGCTGTCCCCAGTTTTTCTGAGCAAGTGATTTGCAAAAGCTTAAGGCCTGAAACCTTGAAGCCTGTACCAAACTGTCCAAACAAGGCAGTGTTGATGAAGATGGACACCCCTGCTATTTTCTCATTCAGTCCAGAATAAGTAGGATGTAGTGACAGAAAAATCACGCCGGGCGCCGTGGCTCACACCGGTCATCCCAGCACTTTGGGAGGCCAAGGCAGGCAGACCGTGAGGTCAAGAGATCGAGACCAGCCTGACCAACATGGTGAAACCCCGTCTCTACTAAAAATACAAAAATTAGCTGGGCCTGGTGGCGTGTGCTTGTAGTCCCAGCTTCTTGGGAGGCTGAGGCAGGAGAATCACTTGAACCCAGGAGGCAGAGGTTGCAGTGAGCCAAGATCATGCCACTGCACTCCAGCCTGGTGACAGAGCGAGACTCTGTCTAAAAAAAATAAATAAATAAAACAAAAAAGTCATGCCAGAGAGCAGGAACACTTTGAAAAGGAAGTTATTGACAAAACAGTAAAAATTCTAAAAATCACTATAGTAAATGAGTGAAGGTTAGCTGTTGCAAAGAGGAAAATGTACATAGAACATAAATTAAGCTACACATCGTAGAAAAATAAATCATCACTCCAAAAGATCCCACCTCCACAGGGAGGCTTGAAAAGATGATATTACACCACAGCCCACAGATGAAAGTGTGAACTCAAAAGTATCTGAGACAGGTCTCCATCCATTTAGAAAGTTTATTTTGCCGTATTGGTTCACTTTCACACTGCTATAAAGAAATAGCCGAGACTGGGTAGTTTATAAAGGAAAATGGTTGAACTGACTCACAGTTCCATATGGCAGGGGAGGCCTCAGGAAACTTACAATCATGGCGGAAGGCAAGAGGGAACCAAGCACCTTCTTCACAAGGCAGCAGGAGAGCGAGTGTGAGCGAGCCCGGGGCAACTGCCCTTTATAAAATCATCAGATCGCCGGGCAAAGTGGCTCACAACTGTAACCCCTGCACTTTGGGAGGCCGAGGTAGGTGGATCACCTGAGGTCAGATGTTCGAGACCAGCCTGGCCAACATGGTGAAAACCCATCTCTACTAAAAATACAAAAATTAACCAGGTGTGGTGACAGGCACCTGTAATCCCAGCTACTCGGGAGGCTGAGGCAGGAGAATTGCTTGAACCCGGGAGGTGGAGGTTGCAGTGAGTCAAGATCACGCCACTGCACTCCGGCCTTGGCAACAAAACTCTGTCGCAAAAAAAAAAAAAAAAAAAAAAAATCAGATCTGGTGAGACTTATTCACTATCGCGAGAACAGCATGGGGAAAACCGCCCCCATGATCCAGTCACCTCCGGCCAGCTGTGTCCCTGGGGACTGCAATTCAAGATGAGATTTGGGTGGGGACAGAAGGCTAACCATAATATTTGCCAAGGTTAAGGATGAGCCCGTGACACAGCCTCAGGAGGTCCTGACCACATGTGCCCAGGGTGGTCGGGGCACAGCTTGGTTTTATACATTTTAGGGAGATGTGAGACATCAATCAGTAGGTGTAAGATGCACATTGGTTTGGTCTAGAAAAGATGGGACAACTCAAAGTGGGGGCTTCCAGATCACAGGCAGATAAGAGACAAACAGTTGCCTTCTTTTGAGTCTGGGATTAGCCTTTCTTTCACCAAATACACAATTTACATGTGAAAGGGGGGTAGAGGAACAGTCACTTTTGCCTTAGTCTGGTTTAGTGAATCTGCATTTTTTTCTTATTTTTTAGAAACAGGGCCTTGCTAGATGGCCCAGGATGGTCTCAAACTCCTGGACTCAAGCAATCCTCCTGCCTCAGTTTCCTAAAGTGCTGGTATTACAGGTGTGAACAACTATGCCCAGCCTGAATCTGCAGTTTTAAATAAAATGGGACGCAGGATGCCCTGATGCAGTTCCCAGCTTGATTCTTCCCTTTGGCTTAGTGACTTGGGGTCTCAAGATTTATTTTCCTTTCTCGAGAGCCTGTGGTTCCACCGTGAGGACTGGAGTGGCCGATGCAGGGGGAGGAGTTTTGGGTGTGGCCACAGAGGCAGCTCCCAGCAAAGGCTGGCCACTGCATCCCTCTTCCTCACTCTGACTCCAGTCTTTCTCGCCGTGAAACTTGCCCTCTGTCATTTCAGGGGTTTCTTGTGGCCCCTCCACCCAGGCTGGCCCGGCTGAGCCCTCGAGGCTCCTCCTGCACCCTGGGCCTTGTTCCTGTTACTTCCAGAGCCTGTCTGGTCAGTCTGAAGGTCTCTGTGTTAATGTTAATGCCATCGGCTGTGCCTGGCCCCAAAGGGAGAGGATACAATGAGGCGTATCAGACCCTCCCCTTCCCGTCCGGCCTGACTTGTTTTTCAGGTTTGTTTGGAATCCTCTTGGCCAAGAGTAGGGGTCCATTCAGTTGGATGGGGGGGCTTTTGGTTTTTGGAATTTTATTTTTGGTTTAAAACGGATGCTCACATGGGAGCCTGGGCCCAGAGCGGCCCAGGAAAGCACGTTCCAATGCTCCCTGCAGTGATCTAATGCGCTCAGAAGGTGGGAATGACTGTTCTAGTTCCCAGAGCCCCTTTTGCAGGGGACAGATGCTGGTGTAGAGTCCATGGTGCATTCAAGTCATGTTTCCTGCCCATTCCATCCGAGTGCAGTAGCCTCAGTATCTCATGCTACTAAAGTAATTGTCCAATCACTGTCACCGCCTGAAGGCTGGATACAAAATTAAGAAATTAAAACTCCTGCTCACCGCACAGATAAAACCAATTCACTGAAACCATGGTGTTGCGATAAAGAAAGTTTAACTGACACGAGGCCACGCCACGTGGGAGATGGAGTTACTACTTTCATGCGCGTCCGTGTGAAGAGACCACCAAACAGGCTTTGTGTGAGCAACATGGCTGTTTATTCCACCTGGGTGCAGGCGGGCTGAGTCCGAAAAGAGAGTCAGCGAAGGGAGACAAGGGTGGGGCCGTTTTATAGGATTTGGGTAGGTAAAGGAAAACTACAGTCAAAGGGGGTTTGTTCTCTGGCGGGCAGGAGTGGGGGTCGCAAGGTGCTCAGTGGGGGTGCTTTTTGAGCCAGGATGAGCCAGGAAAAGGACTTTCACAAGGTAATGTCATCACTTAAGGCAAGGACCAGCCATTTACACTTCTTTTGTGGTGGAATGTCATCAGTTAAGGTGGGGCAGGGCATATTCACTTCTTTTGTGATTCTTCAGTTACTTCAGGCCATCTGGGCATATACGTGCAAGTCACAGGGGATGCGATGGCTTGGCTTGGGCTCAGAGGCCTGACAATTACTTAAATCAATTTCCCCCAAAATTTGGAGGCTACTGTATTTCAAGGGTAGTTTAGCAGGCCAGGGAGTCCGCTTCTGAGTGGGGCCACAGGATCAGTCGGACATCGGAAATGCAAAAACTTGAAAGGACATCTCAAAGGGCCAATCTTAGGTTCTACAATAGTGATGTTTATCTGCAGAAGCTGCAAGTCTTGTGACCTCCAGAGTAATGGCTGGTCATCGTTTACATCTATATTTTAGCAGAATCCAGGCTCCTCTCATCCTCCTAACCTACTGGCCTTTCATTAGCTTTACACAGGCAGTTCGGTTTGGGAGAAGGGCTATTATCGTTTAAACTATAAATATCTTCCAAAGTTAGTTTGGCCCAGGCCTAGGAGTGATGAAAGACAGTTTGGAGGTCAAAGGCAGGATGGGGGTTGGTTAGATCAGGTATTGTTCAGCGTCATAGTTTTCTCACTGCTGTAATTTCTGAAAGGTGGTTTCATCACTTCCAAGAGGGTAGAAGACATGTCCTACTCTGGCGGCAATTCCTGCGGGTGGCTGAAGGACTGAATCTGCACAGAGCGGCTGTCAGAGGCCAGTGCGTTCTCTGCTCCTTGTGTTCCTATCACCCAACTCTCCTGTAAGCCAGGCAACAAGAGACGGGAGAAAAACATCCTCATGCAAAGCAGCCGGACCCAAAATGAAGAAATGAAAAGATCAATGGATCGTTAAGACCCGAAGTCAAATTTTTAACATACCCCTGACTTTGTGGTTTTAAACTTGCCTGTTTGAGACATGTAAATACTCACTGATTTATAAAAACACCAGTCATCAGGCATGCCAGTTTGATTCCAGAGAAGACAGTAGAGGGTGCCTTATCGGGAAGAACAAATGGCTGCCCTTATCTAGACGCTTTCACTTACTGCATGGTTCAGCACACGACATTTTTATGATATGCAGAAACCATCTTCATAAAAAGTAATTTTCCACTTGCCCAATTAAATAACTGTCAAAGCGTATTTCCAAGGAAATTACACTGCATTGTTCTTAACTTTGCTTAGTTGTTAAAAAAAGTTGACATTTTATTGTGAAATAAAACATATATGCAGAAGAATTCACAAATCACACATTTAGTAAATGATTATAAAGCAAATAGCTATGTAACCAGATCACAAGCAGAGCCCTGCCAGCACCCCAGAACCCCCACGGATCCCATCCTAACCACAGCCCCATTCCCTCATTGGGAAATGTGTTTGGTTTTATTTGCAAGCCAACCCATAACCTCACCTCATGTTCCAAGAAAGTCCCACAGCGATATGAGGCCAATCTGTTCAGCTATTTTTATAGGGAATTCTTTACAGCCTAAATCCAAAATACTTCCAAAATACTTCCCACTTCTGGGAGCCTGGAACTCACTCCCACGCTCTTGGCCTCATCCAGGCAGGAGCTTTCTCGCAAACCTGTCGCTCCAGGTCCTAAGAAACCACATTTTATTAAAAGATTGGGTTTAGGACAATTAGGTAACTGATTAGTCTATCACAGTTGTCTGTGACAAGAACATAAATATTAGAGTTGAGACGTCAATTTTGTGAATAAAACCAAGCAGAAACCCTAACAAAGGCAAGAAGGGGTTTGTTTAGATCAGATGCAAGGGCTTCTGGTCCAACAGGCAGACAGAGCCCTCATGTCCATCCATTTCCTGCTGAAACCTGGCTAAAAATATTTAAGTGTTGAAAGTAGAGAAAGAAGATAGAAGGCATGGCGGGGTGTAGTGGCTCACGCCTGTAATCCCAGCTCTTTGGAAGGCTGAGACAAAAGAATTGTTCAAAGCCAGCAATTCAAGGCCAGCCTGGGCAACATGGTGAGACCCTGTCTCCATTTAGAAGAAGAACAAGAAGAAGAAGAAGAATTAGAAGAACAAGAATTGGAGAAGGAGGAGGAGGGGGAGGAGGAGGAGGGGGAGGAGGGGGAGGAGGAGGAGGAGGAGGGGGGGGAGGAGGAGGAGGGGGCGGAGGAGGAGGAGGAGGGGGAGGAGGGGGAGGGGGAGGGGGAGGAGGAAGAGGAGAAGAAGAAGAAGAAGGAGGAGGAGGAGCAATACAATGCTCCAGGGCCAAGACAGTGAAAGGCAGAGGGCCATGGCAAAGTCTGAGGGCTGGAGGCAGATGGACAGAAGATGGACGAATGGACACCTGTGAGGCCAACCAGAGGAGGCTACCGGAGCTACAGGGAGAGCCTGGGGAGGCTCAGGCATCTCTGAAAAGGTGCATCAGGCGAGGCTGAAAGCAGGAGACACAGGATCACCAGGTCCTGCTCCACACCCAGGAGGGCAGGCGGCAGCCCCGGCCCAGCTGGGAGGGCCCAGGAGGAATCGGCCAGAAGACACTGTCGTGGAGATCCTGAGGCAGGAATGGGAAGCAGGAGGAGTGAAGGAACAGTGGCCTTTGCCTACTTGGATCCAAGAGTTGTGGCAGTCGAATGACAGATCCTTCCACACCGCACCCCAGGGGACAGAATGAAAGGTCCTTCCGCTCCGCACCCCAGGGGACAGCATGACAGATCCTTCCACCCCGCACCCCAGGGGACAGCATGACAGATCCTTCCACCCCGCACCCCAGGGGACAGAATGACAGATCCTTCCGCCTCGCACCCCAGGGGACAGCATGACAGATCCTTCCGCCCCACATCCCAGGGACCCCAGAATTCCTTTCAGGGAAACACACCCATGAGAAAAATCTGCGTGATTCAAGAGTTCCTCAGTATGAGACCCACGCGCCTCCCTGGTTATCCCAGGTCCCACAGGCAAACCTCTTTATGCCACACACACGCACACACACACACCCGGGGTTCCACATCCCTTCTCAGTGCCTCATGCTGAGAAATAAATAGTCGAAGACCACCAGACACAAGGAAGACTTCGACATGGAGAAAGAGGCAAAACCAAATTGTGTGGTCAGAGAAGACAGTGAATGGGGCAGAAGAAAACTTCAACAGAGAAAAGCGATTGTTGAAATGCTCTGGGGTGTCTGTCTCCCACCAGTGGAATTGCTGTGACACTCGGTATGTGTCAGTGTGTGCAGAGGCATCTCCTGTCTCTAGTGGAGACTCTGGGATCAAATTAGTGATGGGTACACGAACACTCATCCAACCACTAGAGGAGGAGGAAAGGGCGCAGGGCTTTATTATGAACAGGCTAGGTCAACAGGACGGGCCTCGGGATGGGACGTGGGTTTGAAGAGAAAGAGGAATCAAGAAAAATCCCAAGAGTTTTGACTGCAACACCTGGAAGGAGAGCAGCCCCCTGTACCGAGAGGGAGGTAACAGGAAGAAGAGCACCTTGTGGGGGAAAGCAAAGCCCTGGTGCGGGTGGCCTGAGTCTGTAGAAAGTGTGTGATGCCCCAGATAAGGTGTCAGCTGACCCAGTATTCAGGTCTGGGCTGGAGGTGAAATTTTGGGAGCTTCTTGGGTATGGATGTGATTTACAGGTGACTTTGCCTGGGAAGATCCTACAGATGGAGAAGAAAGACAGGAGGAGGGTTGGATGATGGGAGGGGGACCAGGATCGGGCTCCAGGATCCCTCCCAAAAAAGCCCTTCTGGAGGAAGGGTTGGTGGAGCAAGTGCTGGCCGCCGGTGCCCTGGCAGGGGTGACTGTGGGGGGCAAAGGGCACTGTGGTAGGCCTTGGGCCTAAGAGACAACAGGAAAGAGGAGATGGGGCTGGCATGTGTAGGAAGTCCTTCTAGGTGGTTTCTCTAGAAAGAGGAGAAGAGGTAGCTGCTGGAGGGGGTGAGATCCAGGAGTCTTTTCATGGCAGCAGCTCTCAGCATGGCGTAGATGGACCAGTACCCCTGAGTGTAAAGGGGCGACGGTCCCGGGTGGAAGGGGCTTTGGACAGGCACGGGAGGGGAGACGGTGCAGAGCCTCAATGCTGGTGGGCGGGGTCAATGTGATGGTAAGCAGACTGAGACATTCTCTCAGGAGTTCTCCATAAAACCTAGTGGACAGTGAAAAAGAGGGGAGAGAGAGAGAAAGAGAGAGACAGCAGTGGGAGTCCAGGCAGATGTGAGTTTGTGACCCAGGGAGGAAGCCTGGCAGAAGGGGCCCCTCTCCTCCAGATCTGGGGATCTGGGACCTAGGAGTGTCTTGGGATCTGTAATGACTGGGAAACATCTAGGGCAGTTTCCACGGCAGCCCCAGTGCGCCAACACCTGGTCCAGGAGGACAGAGAGATTTACTGAGTCCAGACTCCAAACAGAACTACACAAATGGGAAGGTGTGGAGGGGGACGTGGGTCCTGATTTGCAAACTGGGGCCTCCAGCCTTGGATGGAGGAAGTTAGGAAGGAAGGAAACAAGGAGAATTCAGGGACAGCTGGAGAAAAGGTCTGGAGTTCCTACCGGTCTATGGCAAAAGCAGCAATCTTGTGAGTGGGAGCACCATCCGGAGCTGGGTGGGTGGGAGGACTATCTGGGAGGCTCGGGGCTGGGTAGGAGATGGCCCCGCCCTCCTTCCCCTCCCCTCTTCTGCAAAGCAGGCAGGTCTGCTAGTCCAGTCCTCAGGGGATGGTTAACCTCACTGCACTTTCGGCTATTTGTTTTTTAAGAGCTTGACTGTAACTCCCTGCCCCCAGATGCTGGCGGTAGGGCTGGAGCTAATGGAGTGGTTAGCCCAGACTCTTTCCCTTCCCAACCCCCGTTCTGGGGAAGACCTGACCTGGGATCGTCTGACCAGTGTCTTATACCCCAGGGGAAACACACCCACTCCAAAGAGCTAACACCCAAGGACTGCAACCCCTGAACAAGAAACGAGTTGAGCTGAGGATACTGTTTAAAGTTTATTTATTTATTTATTTTATTTACCCAAGGACTGCAACCCCTGAACAAGAAACGAGTTGAGCTGAGGATACTGTTTAAAGTTTATTTATTTACTTATTTTATTTACCCAAGGACTGCAACCCCTGAACAAGAACAAGTTGAGCTGAGGATACTGTTTAAAGTTTATTTATTTATTTATTTTATTTTTATTTTTTGAGACAAATCTTGCTCTGTCGCCCAGGCTGGAGTGCAGTGGCGCGATCTCGGCTCACTGCAACCTCCGCCTCCTGGGTTCAAGCGATTCTCCTGCCTCATCCTCCTGAGTAGCTGAGATTACAGGCCCGCGCCACCACATCTGGCTAAGTTTTGTATTTTTATTAGAGACAGAGTTTCACCATGTTGGCCCGGCTGGTCTCGAACTCCTGACCTCAGGTGATCCGCCCACCTCGGCCTCTCCTGTTCAAAGTTTTAAAACAGATGCACCAAGAATTTATACAAATAAACATATTCAAAGAGATAAAGGCAGACACCAGAGACATAAAGCAGGGAAGAAGGAATGTCTAGCATCCAATGAAATAACTGAAATAAGGAACATGATGAGACCAAATGCAGCCAAAGCCAGATGAGCAGGCTAGAGGCAACTCACCCCAAAGGCAATAGGAAAACAGAGAATGTATGAAAGAACGGTTAAAGGTGAGTAAGGTAATTAAAGAAGTGGAAATGTACAGATAATGGAGTTCCAGGAACACAGAAAAATAAAAATGGAGAAAAAAATATTCGAAGGTAAAATGAGAAAAATTAAAGATAAAAGCTCTCAAGTTGAAAGAGCTTAGAGACTGTCAAATAGGTTGGATGGGAAACTTACCCATAACTGACAGTGAAACTCAAGAATATCAAAGAAAATTCCAAAAGTTTCTATGAAGAAGAGCAGAACACTGACAAAAGAGTAAGTTTCATTTCAGAGTTTCCAGAGGCCACAATGGGTGCCAGAAGACACTGGAGTAATATTTTTAAAGCCCTCAAGGAAAATAATTGGACATAGAAGCCAGGTGCTCACACCTGTAATCCCAGCACTTTGGGAGGCCGATGCAGGTGGATCATGAGGTCAGGAGATGGAGATCATCCTGGACAACATGGTGAAACACCGTCTCTACTAAAAATACAAAAATTAGCTGGGCGTGGCAGCACATGCCTGTAATTCCAGCTACTAGACAGGCTGAGGCAGGAGAATCCCTTGAACCAGGGAGTTGGAGGTTGCAGTGAGCTGAGCCAAGATCATGCCACTGCACTCCAGCCTGGGAGACAGAGCAAGACTCTGTCTAAAAAATAAATAAATAAATAAATAAATAAATAAATAAATAAATAAATAAATAAAATAAAACATAAAAAAAGGAATTTGACATAGAATTTTATAGCCATCTCAACTGTCACTGAAGTATAAGCACATATCAAATTATCTTCCAATATAAAAGGCCTCAGAAGATCCACTTTTCCAAAACTCACTTTGAAAACGTTCTTCAAGGAAATTAGAAGATAAATAAATCCAGGAGGATGTTGATAGGAACTACTGGTATAAAAAGCTTTAGATCAAATAGATTTTAGTAGTCTATTGTTATCTAAAAATGCCAGGAGCAGCCAGGTGCGGTGGCTCACGCCTGTAATCTCAGCACTTTGGGAGGTTGAGGCGAGCGGATCACAAGGTCAGGAGATCGAGACCATCCTGGCTAACACGGTGAAACTCCACCTCTACTAAAAATACAAAAAATTAGCTGGGCGGGGTGGCGGGCGTCTGTAGTCTCAGCTACTCGGGAGGCTGAGGCAGGAGAATGGCGTGAACCCGGGAGGCAGAGCTTGCAGTGAGCCAAGATTGCGCCACTGCACTCCAGCCTGGGCAATAGAGCGAGACTCCGTCTCAAAAAAAAAAAAAAAAGGCGAGGACCAAAGTGAGGAGAGAAGATGAAGTACATTTACAACAATGCAAAAGTAAATATTTAAACAGAATCAACATGGGAGTCCAAAGATTTAATATTAATCTGCTCAGGAAATCAATACGATTAGCTATGTATTGATGTGGATCTTAAACTAAAGGTAACCACCATTAAAATCTATAGGAGAAACTTAGGGAAAAAGAAAGGAATGTAAAAGCCAATTATGAATGAAGGAGGCAGAAATAAAGTCCTGCTGCAACCACACACAACCAACTTAATGAGCTAAAACACCAATACAAAGCTTGGATTTATAAAGAAAGAATCAACAGTTTTCCAAGAGAAGCATACTTAAAAGTAAAGGATACTAAAAAGTTTAAAATAAATAGAAAAAGAAGTACTAGGCAAATTTGAATCAATATAAAACTAGATAGTAGCCCTGCTATCTGCCAAGTCCAAAGCAATCAACGAACAGCATGCTGTTACACACCTGAAAGAGGAAACAGATGAACAAGATGCAACCATCATGATCACATGTGTGCTTAAGAATGTTTCTTTAAAAAAGCAAAAACCGACCGGGTGCAGTGGTTCGTGTCTGTAATCCCAGCATTTTGGGAGGCCGAGGCGGGCAGATCTCCTGAGGTCAGGGGTTTTCGAGACCAGCCTGGCCAACATGGTGAAACCTCATCTCTACTAAAAATACAAAAACTAGCTGGGCATGGTGGCGCATGCCTGTAATCTCAGCTACTGGGGAGGATGACGCAGGAGAATCACTTGAACCCGAGAGGCAGAAGTTGCAGTGAGCCGAGATCGCGCCACTGCACTCCAGCCTGGTGACAGAGGAGACTCCATCTCAAAAAAAAAAAAAGCAAAAACTGACACAACTACACAGAGAAAAACATAAGTTGGCAATTATATTAGATATTTCTTAAAACATATAAAATAGCAGACATCAAAGATTTGAAACATACAAATTCTAAATTATTATATTTACATAGAACTCTGCATCCGACGGAGACTATACTTTTAAAAATGCGTAGAATGTTTACACAGTTTGATCATATATCATGAAAAATGTATTTAGCAAGAAAGAAACACAATATACTCTAAAGCAACAAAGTGTGTTCTAATGTAATAGTATAATAAATTTTGAAATAAATAACAAAAGGATAGAAGTTTTAAAATACCACATTTTTGGAAAGGAAATGACATTACTAAATATCCCTTGGGTTTAAAAGTAAATCAGAAGAGGGTTACAAAATATTTAGAACCAAATGAAAATAAAAACAAAAATGTCAAACTTTGTGGAACAATGTTAAATTAGTACTTAAAAGAAATTTTATAATTTCAAATGTATTTACAGGAAGCAAGAAAAATTCAAAATAAAACAAAATATTCAACACAAAAATCTGAAAACTGAATAGAAACACTGAATAAATTGAAAACAACAAGAAGAAAGGAAATAATGAATATAAGGACAGAAACAAATAAAAACTTATCAAAAAAAGTTAACCAAAAAAACCACTTACTTCTTAGAAAGATTAATAAAATAGAGCTTGAAAAAGACCAATCAAACCAAAAAACAAGCAAGTAAGATACAAATCAACAAAATATAGAACAAAAGACCCTACAGATATAGAGAGATTTGCTAACATAAAAAAGTACTTTTTTAAAAATGGTACGTTAGTTAGGAAATATAGATGAAAGACATATGTTTTTCAAAAATATAAATGCTGAAATTGTAACAAGAAGGATTTTTGTAAAAAAAATCCTGCATGATTTCATGTGTAAGACGGCCTAGAACAGGCTAACTAATCTAAGGAGAAAAATAAACTAGAAAGGGATCAAAGACCTAAATGTAAAAGGTAAAACTAGAAAACTCTCAGAAAAAACTATGAGTGTCAATCTTTGCAGTCTCAGGTTAGGCAAAGCCTTTTGTGATATGATCCGAAAACCACAAACAACAAAAGAAACATAGAAACTTCTAGAAACATCAAGAGAGTGAAAAGACAAGCCCCAGAGTGCAAAGAGGTCTGTGCAGACCAGGTGTCTCATAAGCGGTGTGCATACAGAATAGATCCAGAATTCTTCCAACTCCATGATGAAATAATTACCCTACCAGGCCAAACGGACACAGGATGTGAAGAGGCGTTGCTCTCAGGAAGACACACGAAGGGGCCAGGTGCCAGTGAGGTCACTCAGCGTCATCAGCCATCAGGGAAATGGGAATCAAGCCACACTCAGGCACCACCGCACATCCACTAGCATGGCGGTCGGGACGCAGATGGGCAGTAACAAGGGCTGCTGAGGATGTGCAGAGCCCGGAACCCTCACGCACTGATGGGAGCGTAAAGCAGCCAAGAGTGCAGGTGCTTCGTGAAACGGTCTGGCAGTTCCTCAGCATCTAACCACAGAGTGAATGTGGGACCCAGCAGTTCCATTCCTAGTGGAATACATAAGAGAGGGGACGCCTATGTCCCCACAAAAACATGCACATGATGTTTATCACAGAATTGTTCATAACAGCCAAAAAGAGGAGATGATGCAAATGGCCATCAACTGATGGACAGCTACATAAAACGTGGTCAATCCATACGATGGGGTATGATTTGGCAATAAAAGGGAATAAAGTACTGGTACACGCTACAACACGGATGAACCTTGAAAACATGGTGCTGTGTGAGAGAAGCCAGGTGCACAAGGCTATGTATTGTATGATTCCCCTTATAGGAAATGTCCAGAATTGGCAAATCCATAGAGACAAAAAGGTAGCAGTTGCCTAAGGTCAGGGAGGAGGACTGGGGCGGGGCGGGGGGAGGGGGGGCGGGAGTGAGGGTGGGGGGCGGGAAATGGGTAATAGCTACTAATGGGGACAAATCCTTTTTTTTTTTTAAGTTGATAAAAATGTTCTAAAATTGATTGTGGTGGTTTCACAATTCCACGAATACTAAAAAACACTAAATACACTTTAAACGGATGAATTTTATGGTATATGAATTATAGTTCAGGAAAGCTGTTAAAATAAACGAACTGGATCCTTTTGAAGAAAACAGGGCAGCAGAAATAGAGAGGAGAAGACACTTCTCTGGGCACAGCGTTTTGAATAGTTTTAACTTTTGGAATCATGACATTTTACATATTCAAATAATAAAATTATCAAGAATCGGGGAAAATGCTACAACAGAATGCCAACAAAGGAACCCAAGTGTCTTTCAAATGATTAGCCATCATCTGAAGGAGAGTCGGGACAAAACAAATTTAAGTAATTTTTGAAGACAGCACTTTGACTGCGTACCCTCAGACTAAAGAAAAAAGCTGCAAACAGATCTGGAACTCTCAATGGGTTTGTTTCTTGTGGTCCTGCAGGTGGAGCCATTCCAAACCTGCTCTGTGTTACAGCGTGTTTGAGCCATGCGTGATGCTGCCTCTGCTGCTGTGAGCCGGGGTCGTCACCATGCAAGACGGGATGCACAGGAATGAGGCAGGCAAGGAAGTGCCGTGGGGCTGGGTTGCAGCAGAGGTAGAAGGGTGTGGAGGTTCTGATGGCCCATGAGCAATGAGCACATCTCCCACCCACATCTTAACTTCTAAATTCCATTCCTCACTAAAAAGAACCAGAATTCTCAGAGAAAGGGCTGGATCCAACCACACGGCAGAGAAGGCGCGTCTGCTGCATAGAAAATAAGGACGTGGCCAGGCGCGTGGCTCACGCCTTTAATCCCAGCACTTTGGGAGGGCGAGGCAGGCGGATCACAAGGTCAAGAGATGGAGACCATCCTGGCCAACAAAGTGAAACTCCATCTGCACTAAAAATACAAAAATTACCCAGACATGGTGGCACATGCCTGTAGTCCCAGCTACTTGGAAAGCTGAGGCAGGAGAATCGCTTGAACCCAGGAGGCAGAGGTTGCAGTGAGCCGCCACTGCACTCCAGCCTGGCAACAGAGTGAGACTCTGTCACAAAAAAAAAAAAAAAAAAAAACGCAAGAAAGAAAAGAAAAGAAAGAAGGACGTGCTCCATATACACCACAGAATACTATGCAGCCATAAAAAAGGATGAGTTCGTGTCCTTTGCAGGGCCATGGATGAAGTTGGAAACCATCATTCTGATAAAACTATCACAAGGATAGAAAACCAAACACCGTATGTTCTCACTCATAGGTGGGAATTGAACAATGAGAACACATGGACACAGGAAGGGGAACATCACACACCGGGGCCTGCTGTGGGGTTGGGGGAGGGGGAGGGATAGCATTAGGAGAAATACCTAATGTAAATGATGAGTTAATGGGTGCAGCACACCAGCATGGCACATGCATATGTAAGAAACCTGCACATTGTGCGCATGTACCCTCGAACTTAAAGCATAATAAAAATAATAATAATAATAAAAAGAAATGCAGACATGTAAAAAAAAAGAAAAAAGAAAATAAGGATGTGCTCAAAACAAGGACTGGTACAAAGAAGGACGATGCAACAGCCCGAACAGACGCCCACAGCAAACCTGGAACAACGGGAGCAGCAACATCAGAACAACAATCAATTATAACCCACTATAAGTAGAATAACGTTGCTGAAAAGAGAATCCAAGAACCCACAGGGATAATAAAGAAACACTAGGAAGGAAGTAGCCCTTCTTTACAGAATGCAGTAAGAAGTGATGGAGTTGGAAAATTAGCATATTGACCCATCACCGTGAAGGTTGACCCAATTGAGTGCAAACGTGACTTGGTGCCAGTGAGGCCAGCTTGGGGCAGGAGGCAGCTTTGTGGACAGACAAGGCATTCTCAGCCTCAGCAGATCTCCCGCAATACACCCAAGGACGAGGAAAATCAGTGACTGTTCAGATGAGGAACCACCTTATCAGGGACCAAAATTAACATTGCCAATCAGGGCAAGCTGACAGACGTCTCTGTGTTTGATATCTCAAGGACATTGTTTACGGAGCACTCCAGCCAGAAATATATAACTCGAATTCCATCCTGACAAAATACCAGACCAAACCAAATTGAGGGCATTCTTTAATATAACCAGCTGGTATTTTTTCAAAAATGTCTGTTAAAGACAAAGACAGGCTGAAGAACTGCAGCAGGTTAAAGAAGAATAAAGAGATGTGATTACTAAACAGAGCATGTGATCTGGTACTCCGTCCTGGACCAAGAAAAAAAAGGATAGGAAAGAAACCGTCAAAGTTGGAATGAAAACAGTAGATGAGATAAAATGTACTGGCTCCATGTTACATTTCTTGAATTGATAGCTTATGTGGTTACATAAGAGAATATCCTTATTCTTAGGAAATAAACATTGAAGTTTTTTGTTTTTTGGTTTTTTTTTAGACACAGTCTCACTCTGTCACCCAGGCTGGAATGAGATTGCGTGATTTCAGCTCACTGCAACCTCCACCTCCCGGGTTCAAGCAATTCTCCTGCCTCAGCTTCCCTAGAAGCTGGGATTACAGGTGTGCACCTGGTTAATTTTTTGTATTTTTAGTAGAGACGGGATTTCACCATGTTGGCCAGGCTGGTTTCAAACTCCTGGCATCAGGTGATCCACCCGCCTCAGCCTCCCAAAGTGCAGGGATGACAGGTGTGAGCCACCGTACCCAGCCAATAAACACTAAAGTATTAAGGGGTAAGGGATATAAAGTAAAGTAGGGGAAAGAAAGAAAGAGGAAGAGGCAAGGAGAGGGACAGAGACAGAGGGAAAGGGAAGAGACACTGCTATGACAAATGTGGCAAAAAGTTAAAAATAGATAAATAGGGATAAAGAGTATATGGAAGATTTGTTCTTTTTTCCCCCTCAAATTTCTGTAAGTTTGAAATTAGTTCAAAATAAGAAGCTAAAAACAAAAATAAAATGGAACAGAGTAACTTCCTTTAAACCAGGAAGCCTCCTTATGAAGCTGCAGCATCTGAGATGCAGGAGGCGAGTCCAGCCCCTCCACTCTGTCTCCCCTCCCAGCCAAGAAGATTTTTAAAAGTCCACAGTTGCAAAATGTTAGTGTCTCCTAGGGAGAGCTTTCTATCATTCACGTGGTTAACATGGTTAGCAGGTTAACACCTTTATCCTGTGTGTTTAGGAACGTCTGTGAGAAAGGGTAAAGGTGAACACGGCAGGTGGGGCGTTTCCTTCACTTCTGCCGTCAGGCTGCTGTTTTCCTTGCATGATGGGACCCCAGGCTGGTGGCTCAGGGCTGTGCCACTCGTTGCTTCCCATGCCTGAGTGTGGATGTGGATCCTCATGCCTGCCCCTCATGGTGCCAACGGCAGGTGCCCCTGTAGGCATCGGGACTGTATTTCAAGCAAAAAGGAGGCAGGAAGGGGCGGGAAGGTGTCCTCAATCCAGGCTTGCCTTCACTTGCAAAGGAAAACGCACTCAGCCGCAAGCCCTCCCGTTCTCGGTGGCCAGAACTGTGCTGTGTGCATGCCAAGGGCCAGAAGACAGACACCAGCTGGCAGACGACTGGCTGACCAGGGACCCACGCTGGCAGAATGCAATTCCAGTCCTGCAACTAGTTCCAAATTAAAATGTAAGAAGCCACGTTTAGCAAATGAGATTTTTCCTGAGCTTTATTTTTTTAAGGGCTGCGTGCTTTCTATTTGAGATAATCTGAAATTATAGAAAACACACAATGGGAATATCGCATGGTGGCCTCCACCTTTCTAAGCTTTGGCTGTTGCCACAAAACCACTCTATGGCTCTAACGTTCTGTGCTCTGTGATTGTTTTGTGTGGAAACAAAATCTCTGGGGTTGACCAGATATGCTTGGAAATTCCTTGCAACAAATGAAACAGCAGCTAAAATGCACTGTGTTCCAATTGGGATTTTGCATTTCCCATATTATTTTTGAAAAACAACACAGAAAACGTGAAAGTTACAAGGACTATAAAAGTTTTCTATGTAGGCCAGGCATGGTGGCTCATGCCTATAATTCCAGCACTTTGGGAGGCCAGTATGGGAGGACTGCCTGAGCCCAGGAGTTTGAGACCAACCTGAGCCAGACAGCAAGACCCCATTTCTACACAACAAATTTAAAAATTAGCTAGGCATGGTGACATGCGCCTGTGATCCTAGCTACTTTGGAGGCTGAGGCAAGAGGATCACTTATGCCTAAGAGTTTGAGGTTACAGTGAGCCACGATCACGCCACTGCACTCCACACCTGGCCGACAGAGAGAGAACCTGTTTTGAATTAAAAAAAAAAAAAGGTTTTTTATGTAAAGTTTTGGCAGAAACTTTTCAGATTGAGACTTGACATTTAATAACTTTCTGTAATAATGGAGGATTTTAACTTTGGTTTAATTTTTGGAATCTTTTGATGGGTTTGAGGTTGCAGGTATCAAACCCTGCAGGAATGGGCTGTGCACGGCTTCAGGCGGGCTGCAGTGCTAACTGAGGCTGCCAAGCGTGAAACAGCACAACGGTAAAAGCAAAATACATGCAGTGAGAAAAGAAATGAATTCACTCCACGGGCCTGCAGATGTGGAAAAGAAGTGTCACTAAGGCCAGGCGCCTGTGCTCTGGGGTTCCTGGCCAGGTTCCCAGAAGGAAGGGTGTGGTTTCTTTTTCCTCTTGGATGGCTGGCTCTGGGTCCTGGATACCTCGGAATCAATTCCAGACATTTGGGGTTGAGTCATCGGAAGGAAATAGAGATGCCTGAATTTTTCACATCACTATATTTTAAACATGTTTAGGCAAGTATATTTTTGTTACTAAAATAGTAAATACATTTTACTAAGAGTGAAGTACATTTTGTTACTAAAAAGGAGAAAAGTTATTCAAAATGATAAATATCGAATTAATAAGCTCTCGCATTAGAAGAACATAGGAAGAAAGTTAGCAAAGAAAGGGGTGAACTGAAAGCGTCAACATGCATTCGTGAAAGTCTGGGTGCGGTTTATTCTGATTTACTCTGAGGTGAGCTGAAATCAGGACCGCAGGGTGGGCGATGCATCTGCGACAAGGCTGGACGGACTCATGGGTGCCCGCCCCACCCTCCTCCGGCAGCCCCTCCCCCAGGGCAGGCCTCCTGTCCTGGAAGCCAGGCTGCTGGCATGTCACACAAGATCACGTGTGCTGGGTTCTGCACAGAGCAAAGCCAGATATGCAGCACAAGGCAGGCTGTCTGGCCCTCGAAGACCCCGATATAGAGCCCCCGCAGGCTGGGCATATTCTGACCCCAGAGGTGGCAGCGTCCTGCAGTTCCCTGATCTGTCATTCCTGTCCTGTGACTTCCAGGGAGGGGCAGCTCCTGGGAGACCCACCAGGTGACACCTGGGACTCTGCCCTTCCTTCCTGGGCTGCTGTGTGAGTGGGGCTGGGGGCTGGAGACCCTGAGGGCTGCCCCAACACCAACACCCCTGCCTGTGCTCCTCTTGTGACATGGGTGCGTCCTGTCTTTACTGCCGAAGCCACAGCAGGGGTTTAGGGAGCCCGTGCATCTAACCGGTACCAGTCTAACCCCACGCCGCCTGTGTCACTGTAATCTGACTGGTACCAGTCTAACCCCACGCCGCCTGTGCCACCGTAATCTGACCGGTACCTGTCTAACCCCACGCCGCCTGTGTCACCGTAATCTGACCGGTACCTGTCTAACCCCACGCCGCCTGTGTCACCGTAGGACAGAGCACAAAGGAGCACCCAGGATGCACACCTGACACACTTCGCGGCTGAGCCGCAAGCCTGACAAGCGGGAGACGCTTGAGGTTCAGCGGCGTGAGGGCAGAGCGATGGAGCCCCTCCGCTTCTGTCTGTGTGAGCACATTCGCATAGAACAAGACTTCTGACCTGGTCAAACACTTGACACGCACATAATGGAGGAAACTTTTGGCATGCTATCAAATGCTTTGTCACATGCACACAACATCTCCCCAGCATGAAGGAAAGGCAGCTGACCCTGGCCGACCCCACCCCAGGCTGGTCCCCACCAGAGGCCCGAGCGTTTCCCCTTCCGGCCACACGTTTCCAGTGGCCACCGTTCTCTACTGAGGACATCACCTCCAGCCGCTGGTCTTGCCAGGCACCCTGTGCGAGGGTGAAACTGGCTGCCCAGCCTCCCAGCCCTGCCCTTACCGTGGTAAATTCCCCCCTCAGCAGGTGTCCCCATATCAGCCCTTGGGTCTGTCCCCTGCAGGGCCCTGCCTGGCAGCCCTGGGTACCACTGGTTCATCCACTCCCTACTGCCAAGCAGCCATCCTGTGCCAGGGACACGGGGCTTAGAATCAATCAGAGAATAAAACAGATGCACCCCTGCCCGTGTGGAGCTCACAAAATTCTGACATGGGAGAGAACCACATTCACCAGGTGCTGATGCTGCAGTGTGACCGTCTCCCCTCCAGAATTCACGACATTGTAATTGTCATTGCGGTGGTATTAAGAGGTGGGGCCCCCTACTCTTGCAAATGGCTTAATGCCTCATAAAAAGGCAGCGGAGAACTAGCTGAGGCCTCTTGACCTTCCATCCCCTCCACCACGTGAGGATGCAGTGTTCCCAGCAGAAACTTATCAGCCCACACCTTCATCTTGGACTTCCAGCCTCCAGAACTGTGAGAAATGATGTCCGTTCTTTTTTTTTTTTGAGATGGAGTCTCACTGTGTCACCCAGGCTGGAGTGCAATGGCGTGATCTCGGCTCACTGCAATCTCTGCCTCCCAGGTTCAAGCAATTCTTCTACCTTAGCCTCCCAAGTAGCTGGGACCACAGGCATGCACCACCATCCCCAGATAGTTTTGTATTTTTAGTAGAGATGGGGTTTCACCATGTTGGCCAGGCTGGTTTCAAACTCCTGACCTCAAATGATCCACCCCCCTCGGCCTCCCAAAGTGCTGGGATTCCAGGCGTGAGCCACCGTGCCTGGCCTGAATGTCTGTTCTTTATAAACTACCCAGTCTTAGGTGTTTTGTTACAGCAGCCCATACTGCCTGAAGCACGACTTTCTGCGCTAAATGCCGTGTTGATGAGCCCAGCTCTGGCGCCGGAGGCTGCAGCCAAGGCAGGCACGGCTGTTCACGAGTTGCGTCACCTTGGGCACGTCATCACCTCTCTGAGCCCCGAAGCTCCTCGACGGAAGTGGAATCAACAGTGCCCATTTCGTTCAAGTTGTCCCGGTGAAGAAAATGGAAAATCATGTCCCTTAAGCACAATACCTGGTAAAAAATCTCACACTGAACTGCGGCCATGACAACTCCAGCATCACCCAAGGAGCCTGGACACCGAGAAGGGCAGAAGCCTGTGCGGCCCAGCCTCTGCAGCGCGGCGAGGGGGCTGCACCAACACTTGGTCTTCAGTCACTCAACCTCCCTGGCCCATTCTGTTTCCCAACTTAAGAAACAAAACAAAACATGGGTATAGAGAAGGATTTCACTATCGAAAGAGAAAGCGCAGTGACAAGTGATCACACCGAAGCCAAGCTGGAGAGCCACATCCTGGCTAAAGGCAGGGCCATTTTCTATCTGGGTCACCTGCCATCAGGTAGAGTTAAGGCCGATATTGCCCAATCTTCCTAGTTTTCAAGCAGTTCCAGAATTCCTGTTATGTGAACTCACCTCGTTTAACACTTGCTGTAACTCTCAATAGAGGATATGAAGCACGCAGCGCACACGTGCAGCTGAATGCTGGCCAATGTGGGCAGCTGAGTGGGCCGGGCCCAGGCTCACACCATCCTAGCACCAAGAAGTCAGAGCTCATGAATGTCGCTTGTACCATGCTCCACTATAGATACATCCCCTCACACTGCCGGTCAGGGAGACTGAGGCCAGTGAGGACCATGGGAAAGTGCTGTGCCATCTGGAAGGTGTGCGCATCATTAACATTTCACGAAGCCTTTTCCACCCCTAAACCCCCAACTTCAGGCTCTGCACTGAGGGGTCCCCGGACCAATGTGTGGGTGACACTGGACAGAGCGGGTGAGCCTGTGCTTCTCTACAGCGCCTCCATCTCTATGCATCCACACACGCGAATGAAGATACAGGAGGTAAAGTGTGGACCCCTGGGAAGATCAAAGTCCTAATGGAGGTGAGACAAAAATTAGGCTGTCCACTTCCAACTCCAAATCGAATTCTGAACACATGATGAATTTATCATTATATTTTGTATCTCCAAGATAAAGCATTCACAGCAATATGAATAGGTTAGTTTATTTTGAGAGAGAGGAAGACATCATTTGGGTTCTGTAAACATCAGTCACTTTATTATGCCTCTGTCTGGCTGAAAAACACCAGCTCCTGCTGACTCCACAAGGGCACGGCTGCAGAGAGTGCTGCCTGCCAGGTGTGAGGTTTCCAGTTCAAAGTTTCAGCAGGGACACCATTTGCTGGATGCGTTTAAGATTAAAATCGCTTCGTAAAATGTGATAAATAGGTTACTATACACCTTGGTCAATATAGTTAAAGCACCAGCAATCAAAATACACTGCTCCGGGCCGGGTGAAGTGGCTCATGCCTGTAATCCCAGAACTTTGGGAGGCCGAGGTGGGCAGATCACTTTTAGTCAGGAGTCAGAGACCAGCCTGGCCAACATGGTGAAACCCTGTCTCTACTAAAAATACAAAAAATCAGCCAGGCATGGTAGAGGTACCTGTAATTCCCAGCTACTTGAGAAGGTGAGGCAGGAGAATCCCTGGAACCCGGGAGGTGGAGGTTGCAGTGAGCCGAGATCACACCACTGGACTCCAGCCTGGGAGCCAAAGCCAGGCTCCGTCTCAAAAAAACGAAAACAAAAACTAAACAAAAACAAAACACTGTTCCGAGAGTTCCATAAAACATAAGGAACGTAAGTCACACATGATTCTCATGAGCAGCCGACGTTTTCCACATAGATTTCAAAGGTGCTTGTGATAAAAAATAAACTTTGAATTTTAATTGCACATTTATGTCAAAACACTCACACACACACACACACACACAATTCTGTATGTCTGTTAACAACCATGCTAAATTGGTGTGTAACTTCTACCTGGGTATAAAACAGTAGGAACAATGTACCTTGGGACTCATCATCAGGCAGCTCATTGCCAGGGGCTGCTGCAGGACCACTCTAGGGACCCCAGGACCCTGCAGCCGAGCATCTCTGAGGGGTCCAGGTCCACCCTACAGCTCAGGGGGAAAATGACATCACTACTTGTCTTGAAATCTACAGAGGAACAGCACCCACAGAATTAGGGTCTAGACTGGGTGCCTGTAGGTAACTCAGTCAATTAAAAACAGCTCTAAAACCCAGACAACCTGATTATGAAATCCTTACCTTATTTTGTCAAATGAGCAATACAATATGAATAATAACTTCTCATTTTAAAACAGGTACCATGATTTAAAAAAAAAAAAAAAATTGCAAGATTTTATCTTTACCAGCCCACGCTCTGGTTGGTGGGGGTTAAACTCCAAGGCGTCTCTGCTGCTACAGGACTCACTACCCCTCAGCGTTGTCTTTGTACCATTTGCCACCAGATGGCACTGCCGTACACTTCGGTTTAGAATTTTTTTTTTTTTTTTTTTTGAGAGAGTCTTGCTCTGTCACCCAGGCTGGAGTGCTGGAGTGCAGTGCTGCGATCTCAGCTCACTGCAACCTCAGCCTCCCGGGTTCAGGCAATTCTCCTGCCTTGGCCTCCCAAATAGCTGGGATTACAGGTGTGTGCCACGACGCCCGGCTAATTTTTGTAATTTTAGTAGAGATGGGGTTTCACCATCTTGACCAGGCTGGTCTCGAACTCCTGGCCTCAAGTGATCCACCTGCCTCGGCCTCCCAAAGTGCTGGGATTACGTTGGGTGTGAGCCACCCCACCCAGCTTAGAATTTCATACGCTGGGAAACTTTAATAAGGAACAAATCATGTTATTTTCTATCTTAGTCCAATTCTCTCCAACTGAAAAGAATGTGACTTCTGAATAAGACACACGGCATATGAGTGTGCAGCTGGAAAGAGTCAACGCTGACCCACCCGCCCGGTGGGAGGCACTTCACTATGAAGCCATTTCCAGCATTCAAAGCCACCCCGCTCCTCAACAGCTGTGACGCCCCGATGCCTGGACACCATGGACTCCTCTCCTAGATGCCTGACACGGTCCAGCACGGCTAAACCGACAGAGCCTGCCAGACAGTCACAAAATTATAATTTCTTAAAAATACTTTGTAGCTACTTCAAAATTAATACTAATGAGAAAGGAAGTTAGTATTTCCCTTAGAACTAAACACAAAACATTCACTGCCTCATTAATTCAAAAGCCATCATTCACAGGGCTTCCCAGAATCGGTGTGCCAGCTCTGCTGCTGCCCCGGAGCCCTGGCTGGAGCAGCTATGGCCTCTTCTTCCGCAGCAGCTGCCCGTTGCCTTCTGGCCTGCCCTTGGCTTCTGGCTGTGCAAAGTTCCAGTCCACCGGATTGAGAAGCTGCTGAGTCTTCTTATGGGTCCAATATGGATTAATGATTAGTGTAAGCAGAGCCAGTCCGACAAGGAAGAGTGTCAAATGAGGCAGATACAGGCTGCTGACCAGGCCGTCCCAGTGCCAGAAACACACCCACCACATGTGGTAGGTTAGAACCATGCGGCAGTGAAACATGTGAATCATCAGCCACTGGTTGAGCTTCCAAAACAGAGACTCGGACCAGCCCGCCTGCATGGAGAGAAGACAAATGCACAAGTCAATACGAAACTGCCAAAATTCATTCTTCACCTCACAAAAAGGTATTTGCTACCTTACTTACCAAACAAAACAAATTCATTTCAAAGCAACAGAATTTCCTCCCCAGGGCTCTGCTCTCACTGGGACTTCATTCTGAAAGGAGGCCACCAGCTCTGTGGGCGCACCTGGGCCAGCAGGGCTGACCCTTGCCCGCTCATGCTGTTCTCCTGCTCCTCTTGCTCTTTGGCTTCTGCTCCCTAGAGCTATGATAAATTCAACCTTTCTTTCAATATCCCTTCAATCTTTGTTTTATCTTGAATTTGCTCATATTAAGTAAATAAACAATACTTATTTGGCAAAACCAGACACAGGTATATCAAGCTCCCATACCTAGACCCTGGGAAGTGATGAGGTCATGGGGGTAAGGCCCCATGATGAGATTAGTGTCATAAGAAGAGAAAGAGACCAGAGCCTTCCCCTCCTCCATGCTAGGACACAGCCAGCAGGTGGCCATGTAAACCAGGAAGTGGGTCTTCACCAGACATGAATCTGCTGGTGCCTTGATCTCAGACTTGCAGCCTCCAAAACTGTGAGAAAGGAATTTCTGCTATTCCAGCTGCCTAGTCTATGGCAGTCTGCTGTGACAGCCTGAGCTGACTAACACAGCACACCTCCCCGGCAAAATATTCTAACTTGGGCCGGGCATGGTGGCTCACGCCTATAATCCCAGCACTTTGGGAGGCCGAAGTGGGTAGATCACTTGAAGTCAGAAGTTTGAGACCAGCCTGGCCAACATGGCGAAGCCCCATTTCTAATAAAAATACAAAAAAATTAGCCGGGCATGGTGGTGCACCATGTAATCCCAGCTAATTTGGGAAGCTGAGTCATGAGAATCATTTGAACCTAGGAGGCAGAGATTGCAGTGAGCTGAGATCGTGCCACTGCAATCTAGTCTGGAGAAAGAGCAAGACTGTCTCAAAAAAATAAAATGAAATAAAAAATTCTAACATGTTCTTCTGGTAGTTTTGAATATTTAAAGCCCCAGGTATATTAGCTGTTATAGACAGTCCCCTACTCACAATGGTTTGACTTATAATTGTTTGATTTTATGGTGCAAATATGATAGACACTCAGTAGAAACTGTACTTCAAGTACCCACATAACCATCATTTCAACTTTCAGTAGAGCATTCACTGAATTACATGAGCTGTTCAGCATTCTGTTGTAAAACAGGCTTTGTGCTATATGATTTTGCTCAAACGTAGGCTGATCCAAGTCTTCTGGGCATGTTAAAGGCAGGCCAGGCTATATACCATGACGTTCGGTAGGCTGCACATTTCTGACACAATATTTTTAACTTATGGTGGGCTTATTGGGATGTAACCCCATCCTGAGTCAAAGAGCATCTATTCTAAGTCTGGACTGAAAAAATTAACGTGAGGACATCATTAGAAGAGAAAGGCCAGCAGAATGGAGTAGCCCAGCCTGCCTCATACAACTGTCACGGGAGTGTTTCCCAGGTCTCAGAGGGGACCCTCAGGGCTCTCGCATGTGCATCACGGCACCCTCATGCACACACACACCTTCAGAGACCGCCAGTGTGGCTTTCCACAAACATACCAAGCACTTAGTTCACCCCAACCCCAGGTGCAAATGAAACACTCCCACCTGTGCTTGGGGCCACCTCAAGGTGGGCCAGGACCACATGCTTCACACGCACTCAGCATTGCTGAGGCACAGTGAACACTCAGGAAGAAGAGCAGAGGAAGCAGGATCCAAAACAAGCCTGGAGCCTCCAAACTGAACGGGACAGGGGAGAAACCCACACAGACCAGAAGAACCCATGGCTGTCAGTTCCGGACGGTTAAGTGACATGTGATTGAAATGAAATGTGAAGAGTTAATACTATAACTTATTTCTTACTTGTGAAATTATAGAGTTAGGCTACAAGTTCTTAGAGGTTCTTGATATGTCTAAAGCAAAAGTCACAAATATAGCTGGTTCTCAGCCCCTGGGGTGACTGCAGATCCTGGTTTGCCTGGGGCAGTCCCTGACATCCTTGTCTGGGTGGTAAACAGTATAGTCACTCTGACAACTGCCCACAACCACCAGGTCCAAAACTGGTGAAGGACAATGCTGGACTTTGGCACAGGCAAGTTTTCGATCTCACACCTCCCTCAGACCCATAGTGGCAGTACCAGGTGGGCCCACACCCAGGTGAGGCCGGACAACTGCACCTACAGCAGTGCCCAGGGCTCAGCGCCTTTGTTTCAGTCAACAACGCACAGTGTATAGACGGTGGTTCCACACAAGATTATAATGGAGCTGAACAATTCCTATCATTTACTATTTTACTATACTATACTTTTTATCATTATTTTGGAGTGTACTCCTTCTCTGATGAAAATAAAGTTAACTATAAACAGCCCCAGACAGGTCTTTCAGGAGGGTCCAGAAGAAGGCACTGTCACCATAGGAGGTAGCAGCCCCATGTCTGTTACTGCCCCTGAAGTCTCTCCAGTGGGACAAGGTGTGGAGGTGGAAGACAGTGATATGGATGATCCTGACCCTGTGCAGGGCTGGGTGAATGTGTATTTGCATCTTAGATTTCAACAATTTAAAAAAAAGTTTCGAAAATTAAGAAAAGCTTACAGAATAAGGGTATAAAGAATATATATATATATATATATACACACACACAATGTATTTGTGTTTTAAGCTAAGTGTTATTACAAAAGAGTGGAAAAGTTTAAAAAATTTAAAATTTATAAAGTAAAAATGTTACAGTAAGTTAAGGTTACTTTATGATTAAAGAAATTTTTTTATATAAATTTAGCATTGCTTAAGTACGCAGACTTCATAAAGTCTACAGGAGAGTACAGTGACGTTCTAGGCCCTCACACTCACCACTCATTCTGACTCTCCCAGAGCAGGTTCCAGTCCTGCAAGCTCCATTCCCAGTTAACGCCCTGCACAGGTGTGCCATTTTTCATCTTTAACATGGTATTTGTACTATACCTTTCTATGTTTAGGTATGTTTAGATACACAAATATTTACAGTTGTGTTACACTTGCCTACAGTATTCAGTACTGCCATATGCTGTACAGGTATGCAGCCTGGGAACAATGGGCTCTGTCGCATACAGCCGAGTGTGGAGTTGGCTTAGACATGGGGAAGGGTACTCTAGGACGGCCACTCGATGACGAAATAGCCTAAGGACACATTTCTCAGAACACAGCCCGTCGTTAAGCAACATATGACTGTACATGGAACGGTATCACACGCTGTGTACTCTTCTGGGTCTGGGTAACGTCTCTCACCATGTCTGTGTAAACCATCCAGACTGCTGCCCACCCTTCTGCTGCGTGGACAAACTCAGCTCACAAGCCCTTTCCACGGATGATGGGACTTCAGTAGGATTCAGTCTGAGGCCAAATGAACAGCATGGCTAAGACAATCCAAGTACCCCTGTTCGAGTGAACATGTGGGTGCACTGCAGTCAGGCACAGACCTATGCATGGAGCCGCAAGGACACCAGAAGTCTCACACGCTGTTTTCCTTTGCTAGTTATCAAACTGAAGACACTCAAGCATTTATCAAGTAAACAAAGAGCTGATAAAAACCAAAGGAAAGACAATGCTCCTTCTGCCACGCAGTGGACTGCAGCATCGCTACACAAACGTGCACCCCTCACAGAGTCCAGATTCCAGAACATTCTGTCATCACGTGTGTGTACTGGAGCAGGGCCACACACACATCTGCCCCTCACAGATTTCACCTTCCAGAACCTTCTATCATCATGTGTGTATACTGGAGCAGGGCCACATGCATATCCAACCCTCACAGATTTCACCTTCCAGAACCTTCTGTTATCACATGTGTATGTACAGGAGCGGGGCCACATGCATACCCAACCCTCACAGAGTTCACCTTCCAGAACCTTCTGTCATCACATGTGTACTGGAGCATTACCACACATACAGCTGCCCCTCACAGATTCCAGCTTCCAGAACCTTCTGTGTGAACAGAAGCACAGTCACATGCAAGTATCCCCCTGACAGATTCCAGCCTCCAAAATCTTTTGTCATCATTTGTGTGCCGGGGCACTGCCACGCATGTGTGCCCCTCACAGATTCCAGCTTCCAGAATCTTCTGTCATCATGTGTGTGGAGCACCACCACCCACGTGTGCCCCTCACAGACTCAGCTTCCAGAATCTTCTGTCGTGTGTGCCGCACCACAACGGAAGACTGAGAATCGTCTTTGTTATGACCCGGCACCTGGCACAGGGCCTGCAAGAGTGCTCATTGCTCCTCAAGAGAGCGTACAGTATCAACAGGAGTGAAAAGAGTGTGTGTCTGAAGACAAAACACTGAAGAGTCGATGTTTTGAACATCAGAATCCTCTACACTAGCTGGAAGGCCCGACACAGTGATGAACCGTACAGTACACTGTGCACTCAGCCCCAGACTCTTGCAAGCTCAGTCTTTATTCACTCACCATTCCCTCACAATTCACAAAAAGTTCTCCTCCACCATTTTCCTCACTTACTGAAAGTAGTCATCTTAAATTACCAATAGTAATATCAGAATGCAATCACTACCTTAAGTTTAGAAAACTCAAAGCTTGAGAACCAAGAGTTCTTTGGTTTTACTCAGGCACTAAAATTTTTGTAGTCAAAGTCAACAAAGGCTTTGAGAAGAGTAGCAAAATCTACAGGAACAAAATCTGTGACATAACACATGCAAAGCTCTGGAGCCCGGCAGTTATATCCATACTTAAATATACAGTCGCCCTCAGTATCCTTGGGGGACTGGTTCCTGGGCTCCCTGCAGATACCCAAAGCCACGGATGCTCAAGTCCCTTATATAAAATGGCTTTGTATGTGCATATAACCTAAGCACACTGTCCCTTACTCCTTAAATCATCTGTAGATTACTTATAATACCTAATACAATGTAAATGCTATATAAAATTGTTACATTTTATTGGTAATTATTTGTTATATTTTTTATTGTTGTATTATTTTAAATTTTTCCCAAATATTTTTGATCCACAGTTGGTTGAATCCAGACACAGAACCCATGGATACAGAAGGTCGACTGTATACATACATATATATACACACACATGTATATATACAAAATAAATAAAAACTGACAGTGGGTTGTGTTTTTGTTTGAGATAGGGTCTCACTCTTGCCCAGGCTGGAGTGCAGTGGCGTAATCACAGCTCACTGTAACCTTGAACTCCCAGGCGATCCTCCCACCTTAGCCTCCCAACTGGCTGGTACTACAGACGTGTGCCACTATGACCAGTTAACGTTTGTATTTTTTGTGGGGACGAGGTTTTGCCATGTTGCTGGTCTTGAGCTCCCGGGCTCAAGTGATCTGCCTGCCTTGGCCTCCCAAAGTGCTGGGATTACAGGTGTGAGCCACCACACTTGGCCTGACAGTGTTTTTATATCACCTCATTTTTATTATGAACTAGTGAGTCTGTGGATAAATAGTAGAACCAAATCTAAGACAAAAATACGAAGAATAAGCCACTGTGCTTGACTTAGACACCCATCCTAAATTGATGGTAATATTTTGTCTTTACATCCTTTAGTTCTGATCAAATCAGACCTTGATGGGGGAGAAGTTGAATCCTCATGCCCTACTACTATGCAAGAATCTATCAGCTTTAAAAGAATTTCAAAGAATTTCAATATTTTAGACATAGTGTTTTCTTACTGCATTTATTAGTATTTCAACTAGAGCAAAATAGAACTATGTAGACATACTGGCCCTGAGCTATATTAATTTAGGTTATACTTTTCTGTTATTGGGGACTGTTGGCTTTATACAGTTAACATGAGCAGGGTTAGAAGTAAATACTTAAATAACCCTTTCTCCATTCTACACAAACAGCACCCTAAAAGCTTTAGAGAATGTGCAAACTTCAAAATAAAATCTCGCTGAGTCTGTCCTCCTAGAGGCTGGGCTCCACCACCACACCGGGGGAGGGAGAACTGCTGGAGACGCCTGTGTCGGCGAATCCTGCAGGAGGCGCTGTCCCCACACCTGGCTCCAGGAGAAGCACAGATAAACCCTGGAGAAATCCAACACTGCTTTCCCCTGAGGACTGGAGAGACAGAAAGACTCACGTCTTTCTTGTTGTTTTTAAAGAACTTGTAATAAAAAAAATACAAGATAACTATTAATCTATTTCTCAAAATACACTAATGACCCCAAGCACACGATCTGGTGGGATGTATTAATAATTTACTCACTATTTACCACTTGGGACATTGATGTGAACTTTATTTTCTGCCACAGCCAAGTGACTCCTGAAGTCCGGTGTTTCCAGGTGAGAGGAGTAGGCAATGCGGAGCACAGGCCAAGGCCTCTTCCTCCAGCACACACCTCTCCACTCCACACTGATCTCACGCCAGAGAAACCCAGGGAAGTCACAGCCCTGACCTGCATCCCCAGAAGTCTACACTCTTATGGAAATAACGCCCACAAAGAGAAAACTGGAAATCTGCAAGATGCGCACAGGATGCTGATGGGGTCCCAGGTCACAGCATCGTTCCCACAATGACCCCACACTTAGACCAGCAGCTTCCTATTCAGTCATTTGCTCGGCAAGGGAACTCAGTAGCCAGGTCACTGGAGGGGCTCTTTCAAACCATTCATGGTTCCAACCCTTCTTCCTTGGTAAGTAAGGTCTACCCAAATCACACCGGCCCCCAAACTCCTCCTGCCACCGCCCAAACCACGCACTCACCAGGATGTCTCCAGTATCGCCTGCCATAGGCTCCATCTACTTCCATGGCCACCCTGTGAGGCTCTGTACTGGCGACGACTGTGCCTCACTCACCCTCATTCGCTTGCCTTACCTCCAAGGTGCTCACCTGCGCCTCCTGCAGAGGGTCCCCATCTGGGGCCATGGTTTCTCTGCACTTCCCTGTCACTGTGATCACACACCCCATCTGGTGCCAGATGGGGCCAACCCCAGGGGACAGCAGGAACACAAGTTCCTCCTTGAGTTCCCAGGTGCCAGCACGGTATCTGACACCCGGCTGGTGTCCATGGTGGTTATGCATGAACAGTCTGTACTGTTTACACTGCAGTGCACTTTTGATGGACTGATACCATCTACCCACCTCGACCCCGAAGGCAGGAGTGATTTGTTATGCTTATTTTTCCTCTCAAGGCTACCAGTCTCCTGTAGACAAGAAATGTGCAGTAACATGACCCATTCGTGTGAATGGCTGAACATTTGCAGGATCTCAAATTTCATATCAAATATCCCATAAACAATGTGATGGGTCATAAAAGATAGCAAGAATCTATGTAAAAACAATTTCAAGGCTGTGCACGGTGGCTCATGCCTGTAATCCCAGCATTTTGGGAGGCCAAGGTGGGGAGATCACCTGAGGTCAGGAGTTCGAGACCAGCCTGGCCAACACAGTGAAACTCCGTCTCTACTAAAAATACACACACACACACACACACACAAATTAGCTAGGCGTGGTGGTGGGCGCTGTAATCCCAGATACTTGGGAGGCTGAGGCAAGAGAATTGCTTGAATCCGGGTGGCGGAGGTTGCAGTGAGCCAAGATCATGCCACTGCACTCCAGCCTGGGCAACAGAGCGAGATTCCATCTCAAAAAGAAAAAAAGTTTAAAGAGTTTAACATGAAGAACATTTTGACATCAATATGACAGTCAAGTGACAAACATTTTTAAAACATGTTCTTCAAAAACAGAAAGAAAGTGCTAGGCAAATAACTATGCTAGGTCCCAACACTTCTGAGCACTAGTAAAACAACCTTATTCAAAAATAAAAAGCAAGCACGGTATGTGTGTACGCACAGATATTACTTCAGTTTTTCTAAAGTATTAAAAGAGGCCAGGCACAGTGGCTCACATTTGTAATTCTAGCACTTTGGGAGGCCCAGGCGGGCGGACGGTCACGAGTTCAAGACCAGCCTGAACAACATAGTGAAACCCCATCTCTACTAAAAAGACAAAAAAGGTAGTCAGGCGTGGTGGTGCGCACCTGTAGTCCTAGCTACTAGGGAGGCTGACACAGGAGAATCGCTTGAACCCGGGCGGCGGAGGTTGCAATGAGCCAAAACCATGCCATTGTACTCCAGCCTGGGCGACAGAGTGAGACTCCGTCTCAAAAAATAAATAAATAAATAAACATAGTATTAAAAGAAAGGAAAAAATTAAGTGCTTCCAGACGCTATCTACTGAGCCATAAGATCTACTGAGCTTTCTTTCCTTAAGGAACAGAAAGCCTAAAAGACTTAAAATTAAGAAAATTGCCTCCAGCCTGGACAACAGAGCCAGAATCCGTCTCAAAATAAATAAATAAATAAATAAATAAATAAATAAACAAAAACAGAATATTGCATTCAACTAAAATGAATTTGTAACTGAATGTGTGTGCTACAATCCAGCCTGCTGTTGAGTTTATGGCAGCGTCCAGGACATTCTAGCCAGTGATTAAATGCCTGAGGCACATGTCATCTTCTGCTGATGCATGCACTTACCTTTAAGAGCATCCAGGAAACGCAGGTAAAGGGCGTGCTCATCTCCAGGAGCAACGTGGTCATAGCTAGATAGTGGCCAGCTTGGAGATTGACCAAGCAGCCAAGAAACCCAAGAAAGGCAAAGAGATGGTGGATAACCAGAAACAAGTCAAATGTCCGGAAGGCCAAGTTGGACAGGTGGACTGCAACATTTTCAAAGAAAAAGAATCCCGTTGCTGTTGTGATGTGAAACCAGCACCAGTTCTGCTGGCCACGTGCCTTGTCGGCATGCAGCACAGGGTCCCCCAGCAGAGCCCACAGGCCTGCGGCTGTACTCTGAACACCAAAGACTGCACGCGTGGCCGCCAGGTCCCAGAAGACCTTCTCTCTGGCCACCAAAGAACGGTAAGTGGCATTCAGGGAAGAGGACAGCTGGTGGCAGACCACAAAGACGCCCAAGTAGAAGACAAAGCCAGCGACCATCAGCGTGGAGCGGATCCCCCAGGATGCATAGTCCAGGTCAAAAATGCTCTCTGATGTGCCCCCATCGCTCGCAGGATTCATTGTCCACAGCTGTATTCCAAAGGAGTCCTGGAGCCAACACGGGCCGGGCCCTACACTGTGTCTTGTCTAAGGAAACGAAGTCAGTGCAGCGGTCCCTGGGATTGTCACGTATCCATCTTCAATCTAAAAGAAAGATCATTCATTTTGTGTTCACTCGATAGAAGCAAGGACACATCACTACCCCAGTAACGCAAACATTAAACTACAAAATATTTAATTCTGTACCTTATTCTTAAAGCACTTACAAGGATGCATAAACATACCAAGGTAACATCCACTGACAGTATAGGAGGAAAGAAAATGAAACTAAAGCTAGAGCGCTCCAGCCACGAACAGGAGGCCGGAGCGGTGCTGGCAGGCACACAAGGTCCTATGCTCGTCCTATGTGCACCCCACCAGCAAGTCTCCCGCCTTCACAGCAGTCCCAATCATCACACAATTCAGGCATCGCAGGATGAAACATATTTAAGTCATTACACTGGGATACACTTTGTTACAGCACTGAACTTCTGCTGTTTGATCCTAGTTAACACCCCAAGGATGTCACGAGAAATGGTGCTCCTGTTCTTCATGTTATTTCTTGGTTAAGGCCATGGAATGCCTTCTCAACAGCAGCAGGGAAGGCCTGAACTTCTGACTGTGACCTATGGCACTCTGCAGAATGTGATTATCAATTATACCTTCTCTGGTTCCACTCTCACCACCCCCTGCATCTCACTCCATGCTATAACCTTCCAGTCCTTTGAGAACATCACACTCTCCTGCACCTCTGGGCCTCTGCAGCTGCTGGGCCCTCTCCTGGAAAAGTCTTTACCTTCCCCAAGTTGACGCCATCTTACCTGTCAGGTCCTCACTTAAAGGCCATTTGCTCCAGATGCCCTCCCAGAGTACGGGAGTCCCACGGACTGGGTTAAGTACCTTTGCTACAAGCTCCTGATGCATCCCCCAAACACTCATTTTTGGTACTACAAGTGCTTACTGAATCCTCACCTACACTGGACAGCAAGCTCTGTGAGGGCACAGACCAGACCTGCCTTCCATCACAGCATCTCCTCTGCCTGATGCAACACTGGGTCCACAGTGGGCCCTCAAGAAACATTTATGGAACACATGAACAGATGCTGAATCATGCTGAAGGGGTCCACTTTACCTAAGCCTGAACCTGTCTGCAAAGCTACAAACACCAGAGTCTCAAGTTCTTGAAAAACTGGAAGGGACGTGTGATTGATTCCAGCCTTTCCTTTTACATGGCAAGAAACCAAGGCACACAACGAGGACACAGGAACAGCTACCGACAAAGCCCCAGATCCCCACCCTCTTCCCCCATCACCCAGTGTGCAGGGACTTGTCCAGGTAATGGCATTTCTGCAGAGAGTGGGGATTCTTGTCACTCACACCCAGCGAACAGACAGCAGGGCTGGGAACACCACACTCCCCACGCAGCTGGACCCTCTGCTCTCCGGAAGAGACCCCAGAACTGACTGAATTGTCAGGCAGCAGGACTAGAGCCAGAAGCATAGGAGGAGCCATTCACTGTGGCCATTCAGCAAAAACTTGCCAATCATTATTCAGGCAAAAAGGTCGCTGTGACCACACCCCAAGGACATGGAAAACACTAGCTCACACAAGCATGCAAAGAATGTGAGTCCTGGGACCTGATGCAAATGACAAGGGAGCACTGATCACTCCTAACCTCTTGGTATGATAATGGTGTCTAATCAAAGGCAAAATAGTACAAGAGTTTGTCTGTTTCTCCAGTAACACTCCAGCTTTAACACAGACTAGCTCTGTGTGAACACAAATCTGATGTGCGGAAAGACAGCACTGGTATTCATGTTTCTCCCTAGAGAAACGGCTCCCGTGTCATGCTGCCCCTGGTGCGTGAGTTCAGGGCACACAGGTGTGCTCTCTGATAGATGCTATGGATGACAACTGAGGGGCTGCCATGCCGACGTGTGCCCTCGTGACCCATACTTCTGGTCATGCTATATATCAAGACTCCAGTGTACTTACACATCTCCAAACACACTTCTGTTAACTTGTTGACAAATCAGGTTGAACATGGTATTAAGGGGCTGGCAAGAGCACTCGGCTCTGGTATTCAGTGTGCAGCAAGGCATCGTTGAACCCCTATGCACTTCACAGGAGCAGATGAACTTCAAGTGCAGCCTAATGACTGGAGGGGAGACCGCTTACCAGCATTAAAGAAAAGCAGGCTGGGTGGAAAGGACAGGTATCAGGCAAGGAATAGCATCCATTACAAGGGTTACCCTGAACAACACTGTTAAAGGTTAAAATATGGACCCCTCGTAAAACTTCTCCCTGTACTTTTCCACGAGTAGGTCATCAGCTCCGGCTTATAGGTCCCATTTTGCCACAGTTGCATCAATGTCCTCTTGGCCAAGACCGCTAACTTCTGTAGGACCTTTGCCTTGAAACGAGAGAATCCCCGACTCCAGAAGGCTCTGCCCAAATCAATGACTCAAATCCACCTCAGTGGAAGTGGTGAGCCCAAGTGATGCTTCAGGAGGTCTTTGGTTTGGTCAAGGTGAGAGGGACTCCAGGACATGAGAACCAAAAACCAAGAAGAGCAGTTGGCTTAGTGGGCTCTGATCTTGATTTCACTATTTAGGAGCTCAGAAAACAAGTTTCAGGCTGGGTGTGGGGGCTCACACCTGTAATCCCAGCACTTTGGGAGGTCAAGGTGGGTGGATCACTTGAGGTCAGGAGTTCAAGACCAACCTGGCCAACATGGCAAAACCCTGTCTCTACTAAAAATACAAAAATTAGCCAGCCGTGGTGGTGCGCACCTGTAATTTGAGCTACTCAGGAGGCTGAGGCAGGAGAATTTCTGGAACCCAGGAGGGTGGAGGTTGCAGTGAGCCGAGATCACACAACTGCACTTCAACCTGGGCAACAGAGCAAAACTCCGTCTCAAAAAAAAAAAGAAAGAAAGAAAACAAGTTTCTTTCCTAACCACCCTGGACCCCAGTATCTGACTACAGGAAAAAGAAACACACAGAGCAGGCCGGGTGCAGTGGCGCACGCCTGTAATCCCAGCACTTTGGGATGCCAAGGCAGGTGGATCACAAGGTCAGAAGTTCGAGACCAGCCTGGCCAACATGCTCAAACCTCGACTCTATTAGAGATACAAGAAATTAGCTGGCCGTGGTGGTACACACCTGTGATCCCAGCTACTTGGGAGGCTGAGGCAGGAGAATCGCTTGAACCCAGGAGGTGGAGGTTGCAGTGAGCTGAGATTGCGCCACTGCACTCCAGCCTGGGTGACAAGATGAGACTCCATCTCAAAAAAAAAAAAAGAAACATACAGAGCAGCGGGAAATGAAGCACCTACTACGAGCCAGATGTTCAATTAGTTTGTGTGATCTTCACCGGAAGAGCAAATAGCTACCAGGTCTTCAAGCTTTCTAGATACCTTTTTGGAGAGATTACCATATCTACAGAAAAGTGGCAGATAGGTGAAAGACATGGAAACAGAAACAGGTGAGCCACAGCTGAGTGGGCAAACCCTCCTGGCAGTCAGAGAACAGGTGCCAATTAAGGATGCAGAAACAGCAGATTATAAAGACCAGAATGCTTACTACCCCTTCCAATCCTGTAGTGAATCCCCCGTTCTGATTCTTTGCTCAAACCTCCTGACTTTCTGGGTAAGCTGGTGCTGTTCTAGTCTAACTCGTTACTGTGGGTCTCTGAGTTTAGTTAGTGCCAACCAGCATCCTCCAGCCAGGAGTTCACAAAGGAGGTGAACTCCTCAGCTCTCTCAGCCATGAGGGTAGAAGGCCAGTCCCAGAGGCAGGATCCAGCCCAAGCGTCCAGTCTTCCTGGAGTCCTGCAGAGCTCTGCTGTCCTTTCGTGGCATCGGCGTCGTACTGAGAACAGCTGTGGTTCACCCCAAGTCACAAGGCAGGCACCCACAGAAGTGTGGCTAGGCCTTGTTCTGTCAGGCAGCACAGAAGGGGTATGGGAAGAGCTCAGCTTCTCCTTTTGCTTCTATTTCTGCTCCTTGACCCAACCACACCCTCTCACTCTTGATACGCAAAATGGGACACAGGGGTTCCCACTGTTCCCTTGCTGTGCACCATAAGGCTCAGGCCACATGAAGGAGTCCTTAAGTGTAATGCACAGCTGGAAGTCACTGTTCCTTCCATGGGTAAAACTGGAGGCCGAACTGGCCGGGCAGGGTGGCTCACACCTGTAATCCCAGCACTTTGGGAGGCCAAGGTGGGCGGATCACGAGGTCAGGAGATCGAGACCATCCTGGCTAACATGGTGAAACCTTGTCTCTACTAAAATACAAAAAAAATTAGCCAGTCGTGATGGCGGGCGTCTGTAGTCCCAGCTACTTGGGAGGCTGAGGCAGGAGAATGGCGGGAACCTGGGAGGCGGAACTTGCAGTGAGCTGAGATAGCGCCACTGCACTCCAGCCTGGGTGACAGAGCGAGGCTCTGTCTCAAAAAAAAAAAAACAAACAAAACTGGAGGCCGAACCTAATGGACTCATCTGGTTCTTTCACTCTGGAAGGCTTCCAAGCCCTTCCACACCAGCCCCTTTCCTCTCTGCAGTAGAGGAAGTGGAGCCGGAGAATAAACAACTCCTGGAAGGCCACCATCTCTTGACTCTGCAGATCTTCATTTTCTTTGGAGAAAATGTATACAAAAAGCTTGTCTTATAAGATTCTGTGGTTTCAGCTCTTCTATTGCAATGGGCCATGAAGTTTTTTAAAAATCTGAATGCAAACACGTCAGTAAGAGTGTTAGCTCTGTTGCTGCAGTGTGACCAGGAACCAGGCTCAGTGGCCACTGGAACCCTTCGACTCTGTCATGCATCTCTGCGCTCCTCCGGTTTACGGGGGCTAAACTGCTATGGATACCAGCATTTTTGTTTTTCATTGAGATAATTTATCCAAACTTGGAAGTGACGTCAAAAAGGAAAACAAAGGTTGCATGCTTTTTTCCCTGCTAACGCAAGTTCAGTGTTTTACAACCCCGACAATCACTTGACTTTCTAGGAGAAATAACTAAACTATTTACCACTGATTGTGGGTCACGCATTTTACAATCTGCAAAGCTAATTCTCCTTTCCATCACGAAGAAAAGACAATCCCAAAGGCTGTGGTTTCAATGCACACAGGATATTCACCAATCTTATTATCTAAACTGGCAATCTTCTCTCAGCATTCCTGTTACCCACTCAATAAGAAAATCATAGTTTTGTGTATTCTCTTTTGAACTGACATTCCTATCCTGCTGTATACTGCATTAATGACTGAAATATAACCTGACAAGAGCTACTTACCACTTTGGGAGGCCGAGGCGGGCGGATCACGAGGTCAGGAGATCGACACCATCCTGGCTAACACAGTGAAACCCCGTCTCTACTAAAAAATACAAAAAATTAGCCGGGCGTGGTGGCGGGCGCCTGTAGTCCCAGCTACGCGGGAGGCTGAGGCAGGAGAATGGCGTGAACCCGGGAGGCGAAGCTTGCAGTGAGCCGAGATCGCGCCACTGCACTCCAGCCTGGGCGACAGAGCGAGACTCCGTCTCAAAAAAAAAAAAAAAAAAAAAAAGAGCTACTTACATGAGAATTATACTTCTAACATTTTGAAAATTATACATTGATGGGTTGTAAAAATGTTTTCCAAAATCAACAGAAATACATGTTTAATACACAAAATTCAGAAAATATAAACAAGCATAAAAATCCAAAACTAAAAATTTACAATCCTCTTACACAGCTCCAAGCACCATCATTATTTTTTGGTGCCTGCTGGGTCAATTGTTTTTCTAGATATAAACTCTTCCTTTTTACATAAAAGGGGATAACAGTATACAAGCTGCTCCCTGGCCTGCTTCTCTTCTCTTAGCAACAGCTAACCCTCCTCTGCAACACGGCTGCAGGGACTCCACCATTTACCCACCCGGTGTCCTACCAGGCTTTTGCCCAGTTCCTCGTTATCATAAGACATTCTGTATTGAACATCTCTAAGGCCACCTAGAGAACCTGTGCTCTTTGTATGCAAACTGGATGCTCAGGAAGAACTTCCTTAACAACCACAGCCTCCATGACGGCCAGTCTGAAAGGCAGGCACAGAAGCGTTCAAGCTCAGTGGGGAGCTGTGGCCATCTCATATTCCCTCAATCACTTACACTTCCTTCACCATTGCTTTTTCCTCTCACAACCTTCCGGAAAAGTTGTATGTAAATAAAAATCAAAATACGGGAGTGAGGTAAGCAGAAGCTGGATAGTTACAGATTTCACACAGAGGGTAAACTGAAACAGGAGTCAGAAACAGCCGCCTCGCCCCAGTCTTTCAGAGAACAGTCACTTACAGCAGCATCTACACACGCTGGGGAGCCCCTGGCTCCCCTCCCTACTGTCCACACCCAACCCCAACCTAGAGCAGCTGGCTATAGGGCCCAGAGCCCAGGCGGGTCCCACCTCCTGCTGACCTGACCCAGCGCCCGCTCTCTCCTCCGCACACTTTGGTGACCTTACCCAGAGTCCCTCCCCCCCCTACAGGTTCTGACTGACCCAGCGTCCCTCCGCCTCCCACACCATGTTGAGCAGCACCCTGTCCCCTTCCGCCCCAGCTAACTCGGTGACCAGTGCAGGCCACAGCCACGTGACACCTGCTGTCCTTGACAGCAGCTCCGACGGCACCTCTGTGGCTCTGCAGGAGCCGCCTCCCCGCCTCGTGGGCACACAGGTGAGCTGACCGTACTTGCCCAGCCGGTCTGAGGGAAGCGAGGTCAGGGGCGACGGCGCCGCCTCCGCCTCCGCCTGTCCCCTCCCTCCGTCCGGCATCCGCGCCGCTCAAGGACTCCAAAGTCAGCGTCGCGGTGAGGAGCCCCTACGCCCAACCCGCGCAGGCAGGACCCCGGGCTGCGGGGCTCGAAAGTCCCCCACAAGCTGCTGTCCGGGAACCGCACGGCCCAGGGTGCCGCACGCCCACCGGAAGGCAGGGCTGGGACCGCGGACGCTAGGAGCCACCCCGGCCCCTCACCCGGGCTCCCCCTCACGTGGGCTCCCGCGCGCCCATCTGGGTTCCCCCTCAGCTGAGTTCCCGGCCCCTCACCTGGGATCCCCGGTCCCCTCACCCGGGCTTCCCAGCCCCCTCACCTGGGCTCCACGCGCGCTCACCTGGGCTCCACGCGCGCTCACCTGGGCTGCCCCTCACCTGGGTTCCCGGTCCCTCACCCGGGCTCGCCGCACGCTCACCTGGGCTGCCTTTCACCTGGGTTCCCGGCCCCTAACCCGGGCACCCCGCGCGCTCACCTGGGCTGCCCCTCACCTGGGTTCCCGGCCCTCACCCGGGCTCCCTGAGCGCTCACCTGGGCTGCCACTCACCCGGGCTCCCTGCGCTTGGCGCCGCCCCGCCCCTGCAGGACTACCGGCAGTCACTGACCGCACTGCCGCCCAGTCAGGACTGGCCGGCCTCAAACACCGCCCGCGCACGCACGCGCGTGCGCACGCGTTCTGCCCCTCGGGGGCGTGGCTACGAGAGGCCCCGCCTAGGCGCTACCACGCCGGCGGGCGCGGGAGGGGCGGGGCGGCGGGCGCGGGAGGGGCGGGGCGGCGGGCGCGGGAGGGGCGGGGCGGCGGGCGCGGGAGGGGCGGGGCGGCGGGCGCGGGAGGGGCGGGGCGGCGGGCGCGGGAGGGGCGGGGCGGCGGGCGCGGGAGGGGCGGGGCGGCGGGCGCGGGAGGGGCGGGGCGGCGGGCGCGGCGGACGCGCTGAACCACGGCCGGCGGGAGGGACGGGGCCGGGCTGAACCATGGCGGGCGGCGGCATGGGGGCGGTGGAGCTCCGCGGGCAGTCTGGTTGCGCTGCACCCGGACGGGGCCGAGGGGACCTGAAAGCTGCGGCAGAGCCCGACCGCGCCGTTCTCCAGAATAGCCCCGGCCGCGGCTGAGTCGCGCTCCGGGTGTGGACGGAGCCGGAGCCTCCCCGGGGCGCGGTGAGGACACAGGGCCCAAGCCCCGGGCCTTCAAGTCTTGACCGAGCGCATCCCCGGCCCTTCTGCGCCCACGCCTGAGTTTTTGTCTGTAGGAGTTTCAGCAGTTTTCTAAGGTTGTTATTCGAGTTACTTATGTTTCTTCTCTCTAATGTGTTTTGTTCCCTCTTTAGAATCGACATCTAGAGGAGTACTCACCACTTAATTGATGATCAATACACGTTCGTTGAAGGAACCGATAGCATGCGATCGATACAGAGCATCTGCACTGGGAGTGTCCGCCCCGCCTGGCAGGGAGGCCTCGGGGGCTAATGGAGCTGAGGGTATAGGCGGCCTAGGACCCTCGCTTTTTTCCTTTACTGTACCATGAAGATAACTGCCTTATCTCCCCCTCAGGACTATTTTGGGGATTAAATAGGACGTTTAAATTACCAACGCTCTTTGAAATAAACATTTCAAAATTATAATAACCCTTTAGTACATGTGGGAAAACGTTGACATTCATGTTCAAGTTTATTTTTCTGCTGGCTCATTTAGGTTTGTTGAAGCCTTGAGTCCCTAGGATTGTCTAAGAACATGGGTAAATGTGTGTGGAGGCCTCCCCAGAGGCCAGAGAACTGCCAGCAGCCTTCATGGTGTTAGGGGAACAGGAACCTAGGAGAGCCAGGGTGACATCGTTTTAAAATCAACAACCCATCTTGGCCGGCGCGGTGGCTCACGCCTGTAATCCCAGCAGTTTGGGAGGTCAAGGTGGGTGGATCACCTGAGGTCAGGAGTTCGAGACCAGCCCGGCCAACATGGGGAAACTCCGTCTCTACTAAAAATACAAAAAAAATTAGCCGGGTGTGGTGGTGGGCACCTGTAATCCCAGCTACTCAGGAGGCTGAAGCAGAATTGCTTGAACCCAGGAGGCAGAGGTTGCAGTGAGCTGAGATCACGCCATGGCACTCTAGCCTGGGCAACAAGAATGAAACTCTGTCTCAAAAAAATAAAAATAAAATAAAATAAACTCCATCTTAAAACCAGTGAAACCACCATTGCAAAATTATAACTGAGACAGTGAGAGATCTGACCTAACCAACTCCATCCTACTTTTAACCTCCAAACTGTCCTTGTTCATTCCTGGGTGTAGGCCAAACTAACTTTGGAAGAAACTTAGTTTATAATTTCCTGAAACAAATCCTTTTCTTGCCTGGAGACTAGACTGCCTTTGTAGGACTAACAAATTAGCCGCAAGATTAGAAATTATGGCTTAGAATTCATGCAGCTGGAGATTACAAGATTCTGACCCTCCGTAAATTGCTCCTGCGGATAACATCACTATTGAAAAACCTAACATCAGTGCTTGAGATATTTTGCAGACCTTGCACTTGCTGAATCAGCTGGGACCATCCAGATGGATAAACTGGCTCATCTGATCTTGTGGCCCCCACCCAGGAACTGACTCAGGCCAAGAGGACAGCTTTGATCCATACGATTTCATCTCTGATCTGACCCCTCAGCGCTCCCAGCTTACTGGCCCCCTACCTACCAAATTATCCTTAAAAACTCTGAACTCCAGGGCTGGGCATGGTGGCTCACACCTGTAATCCCAGGACTCTGGGAGGCCGAGGCAGGCGGATCACTTGAGGTCAGAAGTTCAAGACCAGCCTGGCCAACATGGCAAAACCCCGTCTCTACTAATAATACAAAAATTAGCCAGGCGTGGTGGTGCACGCCTGTAATGCCAACTACTTGGGAGCCTGAGGCAGGAGAATTGCTTGAACCCTGAAGGCGGAGGCTGCAGTGCGCTGAAATCGCACCACTGTGCTCCAGCCTGGGCAACAGAGCAAGACTGCATCTCAAAAACAACAACAAAAACTCTGAACTCCGAATTCTTGGGGAAATTGATTTGAGTAATAATAAAACTCTGGTCTCCCACACAGCCAGCTCTTTGCGAATTATTCTTTCTCTATGCAGTTCACCTGTTTGGATAAATCAGCTCTGTCTAGGCAACATGAACCTATTTGGCAGTTACAGTAGCCTGTAATCCCAGCTACGTGGGAGGCTGAGGCAGGAGAATTGCTTGAACCTGGGAGGCGGAGCTTGCAGTGAGCTGAGATCATGCCACTGCACTCCAGCCTGGGCAACAGAGCAAGACTCCATCTCAAAAAAAAAAAAAAAAAAAGATGGCTGTAGTCATGCTTGGATGTAGGTACGCACTGAAATGCCAAGAATAACTTTATTTACATCCACCAAGTACTAGATCTTGTCACACTGCCAGCCCACCTGCACTTACACATAGCTTGGCTTTTACACTGATACAAGATGCCTTTGAAACAAAGACGGCATGTTCCTCCTCCTGCTTTCCGCGGGCTCCCCACTCTGTATCAGAGCAGCTGTCTCTCACTGCACTCTGCGACTGCCTTCAGTTCCTCCCTGCGCAAGATCCGAGAACTCTCTCGGGGTCTGGACTGCACCCCTTTCTCCAGCAGCACTGGGTTCCTCAGATTCCTACTAACAGCATGCTGAGGCCTGTCTTACAAAGAATGAACTGAGGCTTAGAAAGATGGAACCATAACTTGCTCAGTCACGTGGCTAGTAAGCTCTTCAGCTTGAATTTAAACATTCCAGGACTGTGTCTTTCCACTCGGCCATCTTTAAAGCGGAGTGATAAAATAGTTTTGTTTTCTAAAAAACAATCACAGGCATAACTGATCACAGGTATAACCAGTATCCATGTGGGGTGTGGAAGACTGAATGAAACCCAGACGGATTCCCAGCTTGCTCCGTCACAGCTTGGGCACTGCTGTTTACAGCCTGCGTACTCCCCTCCCGCCCTGCCATCCACAAGTGTCTCACCTCCTTCCCTGACAGATCGAATGACACAAAAAACATTCATCTTGGGTGCACGGCGTGTCAGGCATCAGGCTAAGCCCTTTGGTAAATTGGTTCTTTCAAACATCACAGGTGTCTGAGGCAGGCACCATTATCCACACGTCATAAAAAAAACAGTGTTCAGTGAGCCTGAGGTTAGCAATGTGTGGACCTCCACACACTGCTAAATGACAAAGCCGAATTTTGAAGTACGATGCCATGAGGTGTCTGGAGAAGACAACTGAAATGACTTAACCGAGGTGTCAGGGGACTGTCTTACTTTCTGGTCACATAAGCAATATATGCTCATTGTGAGGTTTGGTTGTTCCATTACAAAAAAGACTGTTTTAAAAGCCATTAGCGGAGGGATGGGAGGAGTTCTCTTCTGCCTGTTTCTTCCTCCTAAACAGCGAAATGACTGTGTCCTCAAAGGGATGTATAATGAGCGAGAGGCGAAAAAGAACGTCCCTGATTTTAAATCCACAGTGTCCTTCACCAGTGAGCAATAGTAGTTCTGTGAGTGGGAGACCAGGACCACTGTGCTTGCAAACAGCACTTTAAAACACTGGAACCCAAGTTCAGGATCTGCTGACAGCACATCCGCAGTAAGCATGAGGGTCTCTGGACTCCCGCAGATCAGGTGCTCAGCTTCTGTGGCAAAACCTCTACCTGACCTAACTCCAGGCAGGGTCCTCGAAGCCCTCAAGGCTCTGACCTGGACCCCTGTCCCCTTTTGTCCAAAAGAATCCTGCTGAGTCAATGCAGTGACAGTTCCCCGCCCCTGATATCATACTCCTCATCCCTCACCCTCGGTATCTTATCACCTGGCCTGCCTGTGGCACGAATCCTGCCAAGTGGTTCTAGCAAGAACCCCCCTGGCCTGATGTCGCCTCTTCATAGTTTTCCGTCCGCCCTCACCCTCTCCGTGGCTGTACATTTCCGTTTTTCTTCTTACACTCAGAGTTGAGCCCAGTCCCACTGCAGTGGCCCCTGCACCTATCGCGATTCCTTTGAGACTGTAAAACAAAAATAAAATTCTAGTCCCCCTGCCAACCCCCTCAGCCACGAGCTTTCCAAAGTAAACCTTAGAGACTAGTTCAGACCATGATGGGAAGTGGGAGTCGGACAGGCTCCTTATACCCGCCTTCCGTTGAAATCCAGGCACAGCTGACCTGCATTAACGTCAAAGCAGAGATCTTAAGGCTGACGAAACAGACTCTCTGTAGCAATAAGATACTACATTCCAACCTGACTCTAGTATGGCATCACATGATAGAGAGCAGGCCTTGGAAGAAATCAAGCATTTTACCCCAGAATACACTTCTTTGACATATTTTGAAGGGCCCCCACACAGCTGTCTCTTGAGGGGAAAATCCACATGCTGCCAGAATCCCCTTCCCTTTCCAGGTCTTTTCCCTGATCTAGGAGAGATTTAACTAAGAGTCTGGCACCTCTTTTAGGTCCAATAAGAGCTCTGAAGATAAAAAACCTTGGTCTCCACAACCTTTATCTTAACCCAGACAATCCTTTCTATTCATTCCAGGTCTCTACAATAACAACTTAACTCTTTCAATTAATTGCCCATCAGAAAATCGTTGAATCCATCTGTGACCTGGACACCTTCCACCTCCATCCATGGAGTTGTGTCACCTTTCTGGACCAAGCCACTGGACACCTTACATGTATCGATTGGCAACACGTACACCTCCACACACTGCTAAATGACAAAGCGGAATTTTGAAATACAAAACTGTGAGGGGTTTGGACAAGAGAACTGAAATGACATCATGGAGGTGGCAGGGGATCGTCTTGCCCTTTTCTTATTTTCTGCCTGTAACTTCTGTCCCCCTAAAATGCATAAAATCCAGCTAGAACCTAACCACCTTATGCAGCAGTTCTTAGGACTTCCTGGGGCTGTGTCATCATTCAAAGTCCTCATATTTGGCTCACAATAAATCTCATCAAATAATTTACAAATTTGACTCTTTGTGTTGACAAGTCTGTCTTACCGTTCTTTAATAAAGGCCGTGTATAATGTTTTCTTTAGCAACTGTGGCAAAATTAAACCTTAGAAATGAAGAGGAAAAGAATTCATTATACAAAACTGTCTTTCTGCTGATGCGGGCATTCACTGTGTCCATTTCTTTTTCCAAAAAGTGTATCTTTCTTAAAAACTGAAAAATATTGAGCCACAAAACACAGTGCCGATGGCTTGCATGTGGGACACTCAGGATATCGTACTAAAGGGCTCTGATGCTGTCTTGGTGATCTCTACGCTGGGTGTTACTTCTGCTGGCTGTGTGACCTTGGAGGGGTTGCTTAACCTCTCTGAGCCACAAGTGTAAAAGGATGAGATTGGTCCCTAAAGTCTCCTCCAACATGAAAGCTAGACGATCCTGAATCTTCTGCTATTTGAGGATCAGACAAACAACAGTTGGCAGGGTTCTTCCTGTTGAAAATGATAACCCCGAGATAATAGCTGTAATTATCAGTACCCAAAGAAGCCTTAAGTCCTCACTGGACGAAGCCATTGCCATAACAACCAGCCTTTAAAAATGCCCATAACAACCAGCCTTTAAAAAGTGCCCAAGCATGGTGGCTCGTGCCTATAATCCCAGCACTTTGGGAGGCCGAGGCGGGTGGATCTCCTGAGGTCAGGAGTTCGTGACCAGGCTAGTGAAACCTTGTCTCTACTAAAAATACAAAAATTAGCTAGGTGTGGTGGCACATGCCTGTAATTCCAGCAATTTGGGAGGCTGAGGCAGGAGAATTGCATGAACCTGGGAGGCAGAGGTTGCAGTGAGCTGAGACTGTGCCACTGCACTCCAGCCTAGACTACAGAGCAAGACTCCGTCTCAAAAAACAAAACAAAACCAAAAAAAGTGCCCTGACAAGATCATGTTGATTCCAGGGCGACAAACATAGCTATTGTGGGGCCACCATAGCACACTGTCCTCTAGGCCCCCTCCCGTGGGGACATTTGGCAGTGTCTGGAGACCTTTTTGGTTGTCATGACCTCAGTTGAGAAGCAGGTTGCTGCTGCTGACCTTCAGAGGGGAGAAGCTACCAGGCTTCCGACAATGCCCAGGGCAGCCCCACGGCAATGGACCAGCCCCAACATCAATGGTGCTGAGCTTGAAAAATCTGTATCCTGGAAGAGGACACACCTCCGCTTAAAAACTAAAACTGTAGAGAGAGGGATGCTGGCCTCGAAGTGGACTTTCCGCTGCCCCAAATAGGCCTGCTCTCCAGCTTCATCTCTTGGAATGATATCAAATGGCACTTGGGTGACCTAAAGGACTTTACTGCAGCTTTAAGAAATGCTTAATTCAGGCCAGGCATGGTGGCTCACGCCTGTAATCTCAGCAGTTTGAGATGCCGAGATGGGTGGGTCACTTGAGGTCAGGAGATCTAGACCAGCCTGCCCAACATGGTGAAACCCCGTCTCTACTAAAAATACAAAAGTTAACCAGGTGTGGTGGTGGTTACCTGTAATCCTAGCTACTTGGGAGGCTGAGGCAGGAGAATTGCTTGAACCCGGGAGGCAGAGGTTGCAGTGAGCAGAGATCATGCCATTGCACTCCAGCCTGGGCAACAAGAACAAAACTCTGTCTCAAAAAAAAAAAAAAAAAAAAAAAAAAAAGGAATGCTTAATTCATACCTAGAGAGACGTATAATCACTTTGATTTATTTTTCACCCCTGTTACTATTTTAGGAACAAATTTATAGACTCAAACCTAGCCTCCCCTCTCCCCCAAACATACAGCATAATATGGTATAAATCAAATATACAGATGTATAAAAGAAATTTAAATTTAGTGAAATTTCTTTTTTTTTTTTTGAAATGGAGTCTCACTCTGTCACCCAAGCTGGAGTGCAATGGTGTGGTCTCGGCTCACTGCAACCTCTGCCTCCTGAGTTCAAGCAATTCTCCTGCCTCAGTCTTCTGAGTAGCTGGGACTACAGGTGCATGCCACTACACCCGGCTAATTTTTGTATTTTTTTAGTACAGACAGGGTTTTACTATGTTGGCCAGGCTGGTCTTGAACTCCTGACCTCATGATCCGCCCGCCTCAGCCTCTCAAAGTGCTAGGATTACAGGCGTGAGCCACAGCGCCTGGCTGAAATTTAGTGAAATTTCGTGTATTTAAAATGTCAGGTAGAATGTTACAAAGTAGGCAGATCCAGAAAGCAGCACAGGGAAGTGGTGTATTTGTTAAACACCAAACAATGAAAACTTACCTAAGAGTTCTCTTTACAAATCTTCTTCCCACACAGCAGCATTGAGTTTAGCTTCACAGACAAGGATGTGAAACTTGGGATCAGCTGGTCAGAAACCAAGAACAGTACTCAGGAAATAAAATTCCAATTCACATTTTCCCCCTCTCCTATGAAATAACGAGACCCACACGGTCGTGATGGGATGAGGCATGCAATGTCCTCCGTCTCATAGGGAATCCACATTTCACATCAACTCGTGAGTCTCCTGCCTGGGACAAGGCGGAGCTGACTCATTCTGAAGATGACTCTGCAGGCATGGAGTTCATTCCAGAGGAGGTTAGAGTCACTCAGCATGAAGAGAGGGTGTAACAGGATGTTATCTCTGCTGAGGAAGTGGGGCTGCCACCCGATGGGTTGTCGGTCATCACTGCAGGAGAGGCTGGGCCAGGTTGTGGTGCGTCCAACCCCCAGCCCTCTGGGCAGACCGGTTGTGATCTAAGTCATTTCAAGGTAAAGAGCAGCTGATATGTCAGGACCTGCGACACGGTGTTCAGAGAACATCTAACACAAGCCAGCTGTCTCTGAAGGGGTGGAGCGGGGGGAGGCACTTGTATCTTGTGGGCAGAGGCTTCTTGCCAGACCACAAAGGTGGGGAGGGGTCTGTGTGGGGCCACTGAGGGGCTTGAAGACTAAAGCCCCATGCCAGTGAGAGAAAACAGGATGGGAAGAGCCAGGGGAATCGGGTGGGGATCCAATCTCTGACTCCATGGAGGACTTTGTAAGGTTTGGACCCAGAGTAAAGGAAAGTTTAATGCATGACATAGACTAACCTCTCTGTTAGTAAGACTAACCCATCTGTTAGTCTATGTCAGGTTGTGTCTATCAAGACCCGTGTCATTCCATCAACTTCTCCCTTTCCCAGAAGGGTCACTTCTCTTTCACTTGCTGGGAAAGGGAGAAGTTCTTGGAATGACGAAGGTCTTGATAGACTCAACCTGAAGTGGCCCTTAGAAGCCAGCAGAACCGGCAGCCCCAGCAGATCTCATTGGCTTGGAGGTCTGTAGGGAAGAGGATATCACAAGGCCAGCAGCACAGTCTCGGAAGGGGTTCTGGGGCTTTGCAGCAAGGCTCCTTCTCCTTCAGTGGCTGATCTCTTTTGAAGAAAGAACTTCTGGCCTGCTTCTGGGCAGGCAGAGATGGCCTGTTTGACCCCAGGGCACCAGGTGAGCAGCTGAACCCAGACATGCGCTGTGAACTATCCACTGAGCCACCAAGCCTTCCCCAGCTCACTGCATTCCCAGAGCAGGCGTGGTGTTGGCATGTCTCCAGACGGCTTGCCCATAGTCCCTGCTCTCCACTTTCACCCAGCCTTCCACCAAGTTCCCTCTTGGGTGCTTTCCTATGAGTAGTTGTCTGAGGATGAAAAATGTGTGTTCGACAGCAGCTTTAGATGCTGAAGTGTTTTGGAGAAGAAGTATATCACTGTTATACTCTCAGAAAGATCTCAAGTTCTGAAAATATCCGTTATCTCCTGGGAATGCTTATAAGAACGTCCTCACTACAAAAGAGAATCAGGCTGATAGACATGTTGAGACCAAATAAAGATATTCAAAACAAATAAAGATAGTCAAAGACAAATAAAGAGACCCAGTTGAGAGGGGAACCTCATTTTTACATAAGACTGGAAAGTAATTGTTGTGGGTGCCTGGCAATTATCTAAAGCCAATGGTGTGATGCAGGGGTTAAGAAGAATTTACCATGACAGTTGTTGGTAAAGAAAGGCAGATTTATTAGAAAAAGTATGAAAGTACATTGCAAGAGAGCAACGGGCAGGCCAGCAGGAGAGGAGCTGACTGCCAGGAAACAGACACTTGCAGGGGATTTGACAGGATCGTGCTGGTGGTGTGTGCTGGAGAGGGCTATGTGCAGTGCTAGTAACGCCAAGGTTGCAGGGAGCTAACTTGCAATTTTTGTATCAGCCGAAGGTCTGGTGATCGCTGGGCACAGGAAGACTGAGTTATTTGTGCAGGGGGCCTGTGTGTCCTGGACAATGAAGAAAGGCAGACTCACAGCTTATCCTTTTGCTTTCCTTTGGTCCCACCAACCTGAATCCCCCTCCTTGATTAGGACTGTACAGTAATGAGTATGTAAGAGAATGAGAAAATTTCTTTTCTTTTTTTTTTTTTTGAGATGGAGGTTCACTCTTGTCACTCAGGCTGGAGTGCAATGGCGCGATCTCAGCTCACTGCAACCTCTGCCTCCCGGGTTCAAGCAATTCTCCTGCCTCAGCCTCCCATGTAGCTGGGATTACAGGCGCCCACAACCACAGCCGGCTAATTTTTTTGTATTTTTAGTAGAGACGGCATTTCACCATGTTAGCCAGGATGGTCTCGATCTCCTGACCTCATGATCTGCCTGCCTCGGCCTCCAAAAGTGTTGGGATTACAGGTGTGAGCCACTACACCCAGCCTGTTTTTTCTTTTTCTTTCTTTTTTTTTTTTTCTTGAAACAGTTTCACTCTTGTCACCCAGGCTGGAGTGCAATGGCGTGATCTTGGCTCACTGCAACCTCCACCTCCTGGGTTCAAGCCATTCTCCTGCCTCAGCCTCCCGAGTAGCTGGGATTACAGGTGCCTGCCACCATGCCTGGCTAATTTTTGTATTTTTAGTAGAGATGGGTTTTCACCGTGTTGGCCAGGCTGGTCTCGAACTCCTGATCTCAGGTGATCTGCCCACCTCAGCCTCCCAAAGTGCTGGGATTACAGGCATGAGCCACCGCGCCCAGCCAGGAATGACAAAATTTCAAAATCACCATCTGTGAACTCCTAATAAAAATAATGAGGTGGGCAAGAATCAGTAACAGATTCCTGAAACCATTAGGCGGAAAGACAGTGAGGAGCTGCACGCCTTGCCACGTACCAACCTCCCAACTTATGTAATTATCAGAAAGGGGAGAATGTACCTTGCTGATGAGGAGATGAGGCTGCCACCATCTAACTCAGAGGAAGATCTTTGCGTCATCATAGTGGGATGTGAGCCACATGCCTTCTGAGGCTGTCCAGTAGGAAGCACACAGGACCACCTGTGCGGGATTCTCGAGTAAATATTTAACCTAAATAGATAGAACTCTTGATCAACCTGCCAGTCAGCAGGAAATACAGGGAATAGGAAACAAGTTAAATGACACCACAAGGAAACAGACGAATTCAGACTTCAGGCATTGTCTTCTCAACAATTCAATGCTACGAAAGAATAAAAAAAGGTGACAGGACTATTCCATTAAATAAGACTTAAGACAGAAAACCAAATGTGTAGTCCTGAATTCAATCCAGATGTCAACTAACCAGCTGGAAAATACATTTTTCAAGTAATTGGGAAATTATGGATATAGCCAGCATTAGATGATGTTAGATCCTTAATTTTGTGGGATGGTTAGTGGCATTGTGGTTCTACAGGAAAAGGTTCTTATTTTTTAGAGATGTGTAGAGATGCTTTTAGGGGTGAAATGTCATCATGTCCCCAATTTACTTTAAAATACATCAGCAAGAAAGAAAGCTAGATGAAGCAAAGAAGGCAAAACGTTAGCAGCCATTAAACATAAGAGCGTGTTTCTGTTCCTTAATTATTGTCATCTCAACATGTCTATATGTTTGGAAATTTTCATAATAAAAAGCAAATAAGAAGAAGAAAATGCTATTTGGAAAGATTCTATTAAAGAGTGAAAAAGATAACCAGGTAGGCCAATGACATCTTCTCACCTGCCGCCCACCCTCCTCCTCTGTTTTGTCCACAGGCTTTCTCAATGGACCGATTGCCAGAGGTTGGGGTGTCAAGAATTTGGGGTGTCAAGGTTAAGCACAAAACATGGACTTTGTCTGACAAAACAGGCTGGCCACGGACTGTTAAATACTTCCCCACAAAAGGGACGAGCCCGGAGCCAGGTTACCGGCCCACACCTCAAGACAGGCTTTCTTTTAGGAAATGGACAAAGCTCTATGACCAGAACAAGCACTTTGGGGAATTTAAATTTGCTTTCCCTGACACGACTCCACTTTCATCACTACCCCTGAACTTAAGGGGCATCCAAACCTCAGTCTCAGCAGGTTTGTTTTGTGTCTGTGTGTGTGTGTCTGTGTGTGTCTGTATGTGTGTTCGTGTGTGTCTGTATGTGTATCTGTGTGTGTGTGTCTGTGTATGTCTCTGTGTGTCTGTGTGTGTGTCTGTGTGTGTGTCTGTGTATGTCTGTGTGTGTCTGTGTCTGTGTGTGTCTCTGTGTGTGTGTGTGTGTGTGTGTTTTGAAACACGGTCTTGCTCTGTCACCCAAGCTGGAGGGCAATGGTGCAATCACAGCTCACTGCAGCCTTGACTTCGTAGGCTCAAGCGATCCTCCCGTCTCAGCCTCCTGAATAGCTGGCACCACAGATGTGAGCCACCACTTCTAGCTAATTTTTGTATTTTTTGTAGAAACAGAGTCTTTCTATGTTGCCCAGGATGGTCTTGAACTCCTAGGGTCAGGTGATCCTCCTGCCTCAGCCTCCCATGGTGTTGGGATTACAGGCGTGAGCCACCATGCACAGCCAGCATATTTATTAACATCAGATTTTTTTTTTTTTTTGAGGCGGAGTTTCACTCTTGTTGCCCAGGCTGGAGTGCAGGGGTGTGATCTCGGCTCAGTGCAACCTCTACCTCCTGGGTTCAAGCGATTCTCTTACTTCAGCCTCCTGAGTAGCTGGAACTGCAGACACGTACCACCATGCCCAGCTAATTTTGTATTTTTAGTAAAGACGGGGTTTCACCATGTTGGTCAGGCTGGTCTCGAATTCCTGACCTCAGGTGATCTGCCTGCCTTAGCCTCCCAAAGTGCTGCGATTGCAGGCGTCAGCCACCACGCCCAACCAGATTATTGATTTATTTATGTATTTATGTGTTTATCTATCTATTTATTTATTTATTTTTCTTTTGAGACGGAGTTTTGCTCTTGTTGCCCAGGCTGGAGTGCAATGGCATGATCTCAGCTCACTGCAACCCCTGCCTCTGGGGCTCAAGTGATTCTCCTGCCTCAGCCTCCCGAGTAGCTGGGATTACAGGCATGCACCACTATGCCTGGCTAATTTTGTATTTTTAGCAGAGATAGGGTTTCTCCATGTTGGTCAGGCTGGTCTTGAACTTCCGATCTCAGGTGATCCGCCCTCCTCGGCCTCCCAAAGTGCTGGGATTACAGGCGTGAGCCACCGCGCCTGGCCAGCATTTTTATTAACATTAGAATTTTTTACTGAATTATCTCGCTTGATACATCTTTGACTATCGTTAAAATGTGTGCGGTCAGCCTGAGGGGACCTGCCTCCAGGCATGATGCTGTGAGTCGAGGTTTTCCCTGTGAAGCTTTCTGGCCAATCAAGGCTGAAATTCCATGTGGCAGAAAATCCAGGCCACAGAGGAACCAGTTAAACGAAGCCATAGGGAACCAGACAAATCTAGAATGTGGACATTCTGCTGGACAATTGGCCAGGTCTCCATAACAGATCAGTGTGCTGGGAGTGGGTGGAGGAGTGTGTGTGTGTGTCAGGGAGTTGAGTCTAGATTAAAACAGCCAAAGACATGTGACAACTGCACTCACCATGTCAGCCCTGACTGGGGGCTTTTCCAACAGGCAGTGGTCAGACGCATCCTCAGGGACAACTGGGGGCATTTCAATATGGACTGAGCATTCGGTAATCTTAGTGACTTATTGCTGACTTTCTTTTTTTTTGAAATGACGTTTCCCTCTTATTGCCCAGGCTGGAGTGCAGTGGCGTGATCTCGGCTCACCGCAACCTGTGCCTCCTGGGTTCAAGCGATTCTACTGCCTCAGCCTCCCAAGTAGCTGGGTTTACAGGCACGCACCACCATGACTGGTTAATTTTGTATTTTTGTTTTTTTTAGTAGAGATGGGGTGTCTCCATGTTGGTCAGGGTGGTCTCGAACTCCTGACCTCAGGTGATCCGCCCACCTCCGCCTCCCAAAGTGCTGGGATTACAGGTGTGAGCTACCGCGCCCAGCCAAAAGTTTATGTTTTTAAGAGAAATGTGCTGAAGCACTGGGCTCGAGTGACAGTATGGTGGTTTATTCTGAAAGGGCTCAGCTTTGTGTGCAAGAGTGTATGTGAGTGTGTGTGTATGTCAGCATATGTGTGCGAGTATGTGTGTGTCTAAGTGTGTGAACGTGTGTGTGTGTGTGTATGTGTATGTGTGCGAGGATGGTGTGTATGTGTATGTGCTGAAGTAAATATGACTGAACAATAAGAATCGTCGATCTGGTTGTTTGGTACATGAGTATTCATCTTATTTCTTTTTGACTTTTTCTGTGCATTTGAAAGCTTTCATAGGAAGTCAGAAAATGTATCTGGTAGTTAAAACAATATTGCAACGTACACACACAGTCCATTTCCAGTCCCAGAATTGAGACAGTTAGTGCAGAGGCCACTGGCGCAGCTGTGGAACCCAGACTGCACGGTCCGTCTGCACCCACGCTGTCTGTGAGCCCTGGGAATGTCGCTTCCTGTCTCTGCGCCTCAGTTTCCTTCTCTATAAAATGGGCTGATGCTGTTCCTGCCACAGAGGCTGGGATTCAGGCCACATACCCCGGCACATCAGCGTTCCGTTGTTACACATTTGAATACTCCCAAGCCAGTTGGTAAAGAGTTGACTCTCCGGGACCCCTTGCACGTTTCCACGACTCAGCAATCAACGTGGAGCCGAACTGGCTGTGAAGCGTTTTGAGCACTGCCCGTGTTTGTCTCACAGCCCTCATGGGAATCCCGGTTAATATACTCAGTGAGCGGAGCCCTGAAAACCCCGCCTGCCACCTCGTAAGTGTTCTATAAGCGTTTGCCATTTTAGTAAATCCTTGTATTTTTATCCAATCTTTGTTTGTTTTATGTTAAAAGGATAGATGGAAGGTTAATGTTGAAGTAATTAACTTCTTAATGGAAGTGTATAATCACAAAGTAATTGAAAAGAAGAATAGATGAGTTCTCTGAGAGTTTCTTGTCTTTCTGCCTCATGCTAAAATGTAAGCTCTTGTTGTAAACGAAAGCCTGCGTGCAAATGCTTTGCAGGCTGATTAGCGAATCTGGGGCACAGAGCTACCCAGGAGCTCTCACTGTCGATTTAACATCCACGCATTTTATGTAGCTTCTTGATGCTGATGTTGGTAAGAGACGCTAAATTGTCATGGGCATCATGTGGAAAACCCGTAGATGACTTCTGGAGCACAAAAAGCCTGACCTGGAATTGGGGCAGAGCTGGGGAAGGTAGGGGGAATGATTCATTTTTGCAGCACTGGGGATGTGGGGGGCTCAGGCCAGGGCAGGGTGGGGCTGCTGGAAACAAGATAAAGAGAAGGACATAGATATAATGGCAAGGACTCCTTAGCTGTGGGCTAATCAGTGAGCTCAATTATGTCGGGCAAGTTTAAAGAATTTAAACATTAAACCATATGTTCCATACATAAAACAATTTTTGAGGGCCAGGGAACTTCCAGCCAGACACCGACCTCAGGTTGTTCATCACCATAGTGGCTGGTGGGGTACCATTCACGTGGGAGGTCGGAGGAGTGGGCAAGGGGGTTAGGCTGTGTCAGCCTTCCTGACAGGTGCTCAAGGACATCCGCTGTGTGCCTAGGTGCAGCTGTGTCACTGTGACGGACACAGGAAGCAATGTGGGGTCTTTGCTGCCAGTGAGCTCCCGGTCTAGGAGAAGAGAGAGGAAGCATCTTTATCTGTGTTATCCCAGGTAGGTGCGCCAATTATATGTCTGTATCCTTATCTGTGTCTACATCTACACCTACATCTACAGTCATATCAATATCTATACCCATACCCATATCTCTATATATCTACATCTATACCCATATCACAGCTGTGTCTATATCTGTTAAGTCATTCTTGCATTGCTATAAAGAAATACCTGAGACTGGGTCATTTACAAAGAAAAGAGGTGGAATTGGCTAACGGTTCTGCAGGCTGCGCAAACATCGTCCCAGCATCTGCTCCGCTTCTGGGGAGGCCTCAGGGAGCTTTTGCTCATAGCGGAAGGTGAAGCGGGAGCAGGTGTGTCACATGGACAGAGCTGAAGTCAGAGAGAGAGAGAGTGGGTTGGGGGAGCTGCCACACACTTAAACAACCAGACCTCCTGAGAACTCACTCACCATTGTGAGGACAGCACAAAGCCACAAGGGATCTTCCCCCACGAACTAAACCCCTCCCGCCAGACCCCATCTCCAACACTGGAGATTACAACTCAACATGAGATTTGGGTGGGGACAAATATCTAAACTATATTACTATATCTATATCTATATACATCTATGTCCATAGCTACATCTATGTTCACATCTGTATCTGTAATCTGTGTGTGCATATAGATACATATGTCTTTTTACAAAGAAAATAAAGCAAGGTGCAGTGGCTTACACTGGTAATCCCAGCACTTTGGGAGGCTGAGGCGGGTGGATCACCTGAGGTCAGGAGTTCGAGACCAGCCTGGCCAACATGGTGAAACCCTGTCTCTATTAAAAATACAAAAAAAAAAAAAAATAGCTGGGCATGGTGGCGGGTGCCTGTACTCCCAGCTACTCAGGAGGCTGAGGCAGGAGAATCGCTTGAAACCAGCAGGCAGAGGCTGCAGTGAGCTGAGATCATGCCACTCCACTCCAGCCGGGGCGACAGAGTGAGACTCCCTCTCAAAAATAAATAAATGAAAAGAAAATAAGCTCAGAGAAATCAGGTGGTGCCACCGTCAATAAGCATCAGAACCAGAATGCAAAAGTGGGCTTTGGTGCCTTCAAAGTCAGAACTGTGTTCACCCCTCTCGCTTTAGAGTCTGTATCAGTTTTTTAGGGCTGCCGTAACAAAGTGCCACAAACAACAGGACTGTCTTCTCTCCCAGGCCGGAAGTCTGAGATCCCGGTGTCCGCAGGGTGAGCTCCCTTGAAGGCTCCAGGGGAGGGTCTGTCCCAGCTGGGCCTGGATCTGGCCTCCAGTGGTCCCTCGGCTGGGTGGCCCCTCGGCTGAGTGGCTCCTCGGCTCGGTGGTGGAGCTCCAGTCCTCACGTGGTGTTCTTCCTCTGTGTGTGTCTCTCTGTGTCCCAGTTTCCCCTTTTTATAAGAACACTGATTGTATTCCATTAGGATCCTCCCTCATGACCTCATCTGAATTTGATTTAACTTCATTCCCTCTTTGGAAATAGACAAGACCCTATTTCCAAATAAAGTCACATTTCGAGGTATGGGGGGTGCTTAGGTCTCCAACCTACCTTTTTTTTTGAATGGGGTATAATTCAACTCATAACGGTGTCTTTCACCAAGACCCAGTGATCCTACTTAATCCACATCCCGTCTCTTAATGCGTAGTCCCATCGACTTGACACTAGATGATGCTGACAACAAAGGTTTTCTATCTGGGATAAAAGCTTTTTCATCATCATAGAAATTTGGCAAACTTCAGAAGCACCATTACTGTGTTTCAATTTTATCAAGCCTTTTAACAGCTGTACCATATCCTTGGACTACTTCTATTTTGTAGATAAACGCACGGATACTTGTTTATGTGTACACGTGGTGCTCACACCGCATGTTAGAAGTATGCAATGTGCTTTCTTACACGTGTGGTCATTTATGGCAAACAACTCTGGGAGGAAAGCAAGGCAGGAAGCAGCTTGTGCATCTGCAGAGGGCACGATGGTGTCTGCTGGGCTGGGTGACTCACCAGTCACAAGCTGGGGTGGGTGGGGCCAGAGAGCCACAGTGCAGAGCTGCTGGACCTCAGGCCCTCACAGCCGAATCAGGGTTCACTTTTTAGGGCAGAGTCCAGAGACAGCCAGAAATCCCCACATATTAAAGCAGAAAGCACCTTCTAGCCGAGCCACGTTGGACGTGGGATCCATCACTTGTCTTGTTTCGACATCTTATAACTTGGAGGAAGATGGTTATTGCAATCTTCGCACCGTCTGCCTTTCCTCCATATGTGCTCTGTAGTGTTATTTTCTTGACATTTCTCTTCCTTTGGGGTGGAAAAAGAGGAAAAAGGTCACGGTGGGGGGAAACAAAATGAGAAGAGAAAGTGCATGGGCAGAATTTCAGTGAGGATGTTGTCACTTCAGAAACCCACACCTCCAACTTGTGGTCTGACGAGGTGTTCAAACTCAGGACACAAGAGGGCGCTCCTCGCCGCACCGCAGCTAACGTCAGTCATGTTACAGGGCAGGTAGTATGGAAAGCGCGTGGCCTATGCTGCGGTCCAGCTGAGATTCTAGCAGGGCGGCTTTCATGTCCTGCTCAGGCAAGTCTTGGTCACTCACTGGGCCTCTGATTCAGTGACAAATCCAGTGGGCAGACACCTCGAGAGAGCAAGAGGTGACTGAGTCATGGCCTGGCTGTGGGGGACAGCCCACAGTCTGGAGACAGCAAGCCGCCAATGCTGCAGTCACCCTTATGAAACATTTGGAATTACGGAAGCTGAGCAGAGCAGGTTTTGCTTGTTTACTTTGTTTCTGGTTTGCAGACAGCATTAGGTTGGAGGAAGTTTTTTCTTCTTGTTCTTACATCACAAAATGTAAACTATCAGAGACTTAAAGCTTAAGCATTTTTGTGCATCCAGACAAACCACGACAAAACAAAACAGCCAGCCACAGCCTACACGTTTGGGCCAGGGTTGTGGTTCTCTCAGGGAACACTGTTCAGAAGTGAAAAGACACCAACATTGAGAATTCAGGAGAAGGAGAATTTCAGACACCGTATTCAGTTCTCTTTGTGGCTGAGTCTCTGCAATACTCTGTCTTCCATTTAAGGACTAGAATCGAAGGCTGAGCTGTCTCCATCGCTTTCTGCCCATTGAGAGCCTATGGTCATATGGGGAAACTACCTTTTCATCATGGGAAAGAAGAACTGGTGAGCTTCCTTTGCTGACTCATTAAGGCATTCATCTAGCATTCACCAAGTGCTACTGGAGTGCCAGGCTCAGGGCCACATAGAGCGGTTTAGCTGTTCTTGTGACTTTTTTTCCACTTTTTCTTTTTTTTTTTTTGAGATGGAGTTTTGCTCTTGTCGCCCAGGCTGGAGTGCAATGGTGTGATCTCGGCTCACTGCAACCTCTGCCTCCCGGGTTGAAGCAATTATTGTATCTCAGCCTCCCGAGTAGCTGGGATTACAGGTGTGTGCCATCATGCCTGGCTGATTTTTGTATCTTTAGTAGAAACGGGGTTTCCTCATCTTGGCCAGGCTGTCTCAAACTCCTGACCTCAGGTGATCCACCAGCCTCGGCCTCCAAAAGTGCTGGGATTACAGGTGTGAGCCACCATGCCCGGCCAGTTTTTTTTTCTCCTAACATCTCAGGGGAACGTTTTTATCCTCATGCACTTTGCCCATCACGAGCCGGGTCCCGTGTTGATGCCAAGGTCATAGCAAGTGTCATGCGGCACGCCATTGGGTACTCGAAGTGTTTAGGTGCCTGCCCTCCCCTCGGATCCGGCCCCATCCAGGGGCCCTGCTCCCATTTCCTGCCCTGCACCTTCCTCCAGGAAGTCCCCCTCCCGGCCACGCCAGCCCGTTTCCAGACCTCACCCTTGACCTTCACCCTTATTTGTGCACATGCTGCCATCCTTCGCGGTGTCACGTCTCACCGTCACATTCCCAGCCGGGATAGTTCCTGCATATCGTGGAAGACCTGCCTAGGGAGCTGCCTTCCCGAGTTTTTATCTTCTCTCGTCCTCAAGGAGCCTCCCGCCAGGCACGCGGCTCCTTCCGCTGGCTCTCCCCTCTCTCTTCTGTCACTAGAAGGGCCTTGACCCTATCAGCATCGAGCCTTTGTCTTGATGACGCATTCGTCTTCTCTCTGAGTGGCTCTGTACCGCGTTCTCTTAGCTAATCTGTGTTTCTCAAAGTTCCCTTCCCTGAGTGGTTCCAACTTCCTGTTGGAGGAAAGAGAGATTTGCAGAAATTTGGAAGGTGGAAATGAAGGAGCAGCTATTTTCTACAGGACGATCGTCTGTGTTTATTCACACCGTGAGTCTCAAAGAGGTTGCTTTCCCCCTACCAGCGGAAAAGGGATGCTGCACGAAGGAATTTTAGGCAGTGACACTGTAATGGTGGGTACGTGTCATTCTACATGTGCCCAAACCAGAGAATGGCCAAGGCCGTGAGTGGTCCGTGTGTTACAGTCGATGAACCTGCATTGGAGTATCGGAGTCGCCAGTGCGGGCACAGACATCCGCGGAAACGTCAAGCCCCACTCATCCCCTCCTAGTGGGAAGCCCTCCCTACACTCATCAACGCCACAGGTTTCTTTATGGGAGAGTTTTAAAGGTTGTAGTTTTAGGCTGCCTATTTGTTCAGAGCAGAGAAAGAGAATAAGCTCTGAAAATGGCAAAGGCATAGCAGGAGGAGATTGGGCCCATGGTGGAGATCAGCCCCCAGGCCAGGGCTGCACAAGCCGTCCCTCAGTGGGAGGGACCTTCCTGCTGGTGGTGGTCACTTGCCTGATAGTGAGCACTCATTCTCCCGCCCGGGGCGGCTGGCACCCATCATTGCAGATCTGTGGGTGCTCCTATCCCTCCAGAGGACACTAAAGAGCAGGGGAGATGCAGTTTCCTTCCAGTCCAAACCAGCCACCTGCCCGAAGGAAGAAGGAGAACCAGGGCTGCATCCAAGGAAAACACTTTCATTTCTCAAAGGAAAACATCAGGAAACTGAGGGAAGCTATTGCCAGGTGTGTAACTGACCCAGGATCTTCATCTAGAGCAGGGCTGGCAAAACAAGGCCCTCAGGCCAAATCAGGTCCACCATCCATTTATTTTGTATTCTCTGTAAGCTAACCATGAATTTTATTTTTTTTTAATGGTTCAAAAATGTAGAAGGAGAATGATGTTTTGTGACATGTAAAAATGATATGCTGTTCACATTTTCAAGTCCATCAAAATAAGATGAACTGAACAGCACCAGGCTCATGGGTTTAGTATTGTCTGCAGCTGTTTTACGTGACAGCAGGAGAAAAGGTCCCACAGAGACCACATGGCTCACAAAGCCTAAAAGGTTAACTTTCTGGCTCATTACTGGAAAAGTTTGCTGATCCCTGACTATTTTTATTTTATTTTATTTTATTTTATTTTATTTTATTATTTTTGAGACAGGATCTCACTCTGTCGCCCAGGCTGGAGTGCAATGGTGCAACCTTGGCTCACTGCAGCCCTGACGTCCCGGGCTCAAGCGATCCTCCTATCTCAGCCTCCCAAGTAGCTGGGACTGGGACAGCAGGAGCGCAACACCACACCAACACCAGACCACAGCCTTGACCCCTGAGTTTAGAGCATGCAAGAAATTCCTACAGATCGATTAGAAAAAACAAGTGATTTAATTAGAGAAATGGGCAAAAGACCTGAACAAGCACTTTACCAAAGAAAAGATCAAAATGGTTACTCAACGGATGCTCAGCTGTGTTATTCATCAGTGGATGCTGCTTACAACCACGGTGAGATATCACTACATAGCCGCCAGGACAGCAAACTCAGGAAAGAGGAGCAGGAATCAGTGAGGATACAGAGAAACTGAACTCAAACACTGTTGGTGGGAACTGAACTCACACATTGCTGAGGGGAACTGAACTCACTCACATAACACTGGGGGACTGAACTCAGTCACACAGCAGTGAGGGGACTGAACTCACACACCACGGGGGGCCTGAACTCACTCACACACCACTGTGGGGAAACTGAACTCACTTGCGCACCCCTGGGGGGAAGTACATTTTTGCATTGACCCTGGACCAATAACCACTGAAACTGAACTGAAGCTTCCATGGCGACGCTGTGATTCCTCACGACCAGCAGAAATGCAAACATATTCCACACAAGGTCATGCGCAAGAATGTTGACAGGATCACTGTTTGTGTGTTTATCTGAACCTTCACCTGCTCATGAGAGATGAAGGTTATCATGTGAACGTGGGGAGGACATTGCCAAACATCCAGGGGAGGTTTCCCTGGGAGCAGACACCACCTCCCCTCGCTGTCCTCTTTGAAATGCTCTGCAGCATGGTCAAGGGACTCTGCTGCTCTGCCAGTCCACTGTGTAGGTCTTCCTGCTTCTCCACTTTATTGCCACCAAATTATAAACTCTCGGAAACAAAGATTCTGCCATCACTGATTTCTTTATCAGTCACAGCATGTTGATGTCCTCCACAACAGCAAGTGGCACCTGTCATATTTTGTTTTGTGTTTTTTGTTGTTGTTGTTATCGTTTTTTTTGAGACGGAGTCTCGCTCTCTTGCCCAGGCTGGAGCGCAGTGGTCTGATCTCTGCTCATTGCAAGCTCCGCCTCTAGGGTTCAAGCAATTCTCCTGCCTCAGCTTCCCTAGTAGCTGGGACTACAGCTGCGTGCCACCACGCCTGGCTAATTTTTTGAATTTTTAGTAGAGACGGGGTTTCACAGTGTTAGGCAGGATGGTCTCGATCTCCTGACCTCGTGATCCACCCGCCTCGGCCTCCCGAAAGTGCTGGGATTACAGGCGTGAGCTGGGATTACAGGCCGGACGCGCCCGGCCACCTGTCATGTTTTACAGCTGAGGAAGTTGAGGTCACATGTCCGATGACTCAAGCATGGGATGTCTCTGTCCTTACCCAGCATGGGTCTCACCACCACTCCTTATTGACTCCACTCTGATCAGACTGTGCCTCTGATAACTCCCAGGACAGGCTCAGCCTTTTCAAGCTTCTGGGCCTTCACACTGGCTTTTGCCTCTACCTGGGTCTTTATTTCTTCCATTGTCTGAGGACCAAGTCCTCCTCATCCTTCAGGTCTCAACTCTGGCTGGGCTCCGAGGAGGAGCTACCACCTGGGACGCCACTACCTGTCGGGCCTACCTCCCTCTCTTACTCGCTCGTGTGCTTGCTTTTCACTCATTGAATGATCTTAAACTGTAATGACATGACAATTATTTTTATCTCTTTGTGGGCTGTTTATTTTCTGTCCTGCCCTTCCCACCTCACAAGAATGGGAAGCCCCATGGTGGGCTGGGACATCATCTGTCTTATTCACACGTGATGTTAAAAGAGATTGTTTTCTTCCTAACGGTGATGAAGTTACACTGCACAGAGGATCTTCAGGGCAGTGAAGCTACTCTGCATGGCACTGTCATGGTGGATAGGAGTCAGTGCATATCTGTGCAGACCCAGAGGATGAACAACACCTAGAGCGAGTACTCGTGTAAACCACGGACTCCAGGCAATGAAGACATGTCCAAGTGGGCTCACCGATGGTAACAAATGCACCACACTTGCTGGTGGGGGTGGCTGTGCGTGCAGGGGAGAGGGGACAGGCAGCCCATGGCAGGTGTCTGTACCTTCTGTGCATTTTACTGTCAGCCAAAAACTGCTCTAAAAAAATTGTCTATTTTTAAGTTCTGATGGGTTCTCTGGCTTCAGGGAGTTGCCATTTTGGATCCTGAAGAATAAAGAGATAGGCTCATTTGCATGAGGTAGGCAGAGTCAAGTTGGAGGTTGAACTACGTGCTGGGACTGAGGCCATCAGACTCTGGAAGGAGGAGGGGAGCATAGCTGCTGTCTTGCTGACAGCTTCATGGGGAAGCTGGGGTCTGAGTTAGGATGAGTGTCTTAGTCCATTTGTTTTGCTATCAAGGACTACCTAAAGCTGAGTAATTTATAAAGAAAAGAGGTGTGTTTGGCTCACCTCTCTGCAGCCTTCACAGGGAGCATGGTGACAGCATCTGCGACTGGTGAGGCCTCTGAAATATTAGAAATTGGCCGGGCGCAGTGGCTCATGCATGTAATCCTAGCACTTTGGGAGGTTGAGGGGGGCGGATCACCTGAGGTCAGGAGACCGAGACCAGCCTTCCCAACATTGGTGAAACCCTGCCTCTATTAAAAAGACAAAAATTAGCTGGGCGTAATGGCAGGCACAGGTAATCCCAGCTACTCGGGAGGCTGAGGCAGGAGAATCGCTTGAACCCAGAAGGCAGAGGTTGCAGTGAGCCAAGATCACACCACTGCACTCCAGCTTGGGTGACAGAACTAGACTCCGTCTCAAAAAAAAAATAAAATGTGAGAAATCATTCTGCTCATGGGATCATGGTGGAAGGGGAAGCGGAGCAGGCATCACATGCCAAGAGGAAAGAAGCCGTAAAGAGGGACAGAGAGAGAGGAAAGGGGCTGCCAGGCTCTTCTTAACAATCAGATCTCACGAGAGCTAATGAGATGAGACAAATAGAGTGAGGATGGCACCAAGACATTTATGTAGGGGCCATACCAGTGACCACACACCTCCCACCACACCAGTGACCCAGACACCTCCCACCACACCAGTGACCACACACCTCCCACCACACCAGTGACCCACACACCTCCCACCACACCAGTGACCCACACACCTCCCACCACACCAGTGACCCAGACACCTCCCACACCAGTGACCACACACCTCCCACCACACCAGTGACCACACACCTCCCACTAGGCCCGCACCAACACTGGGGATCCAATGTCAGCCTGAGGTTTTAGGGGTGTCAAACATCCAAATGATATCACTGGGGTATGTGTGGGGAGGCAGGATGATGGCAGAGGGCCTCGAGAGAGGAAGACCTTGCCTTGGGTGGGAAGCCTGTGCACAACCATCAGGGAACTCATCTGTTTCTGCTGGAGTTTAACTTGACTTTGATTGGTTATTAAAAACCATCCTGTAATCCCAGTAGTTTGGGAGGCTGAGGTGGGCAGATCACAAGGTCAGGAGTTCGAGACCAGCCTGGCCAACATGGTGAAACCCGGTCTCTACTACAAATAGAAAAAATAGCTGGGTGTGGTGGCGGGTGCCTGTAATCCCAGCTACTCGGGAGGCTGAGGCAGGAGAATTCTTGAACTCAGGAGGTGGATGTTGCAGTGAGCTGAGATTGCACCACTGCACTCCAGCCTGGGTGACAGAGCAAGACTCCGTCTCAGGAAAAAAAAAAAAAAATCATTGGGCCGGGCATGGTGGCTCACTCCTGTAATCCCAGCACTCTGGGAGGCCGAGGCAGGTGGATCACTTAAGGTCAGGAGTTCAAGACTGGCAAGGCCAACACGGTGAAAACCTATCTCTACTAAAAATACAAAAATTAGCGGGGCATGGTGGTGGGTGCCTATAGTCCCAGCTCCTCAAGAGGCCGAGGTGGGAGAATCGCTTGAACCCCAGAGGCAGAGGTTGCAGTGAGCCAAGATCGCGCCACTGCACTCCAGCCCAGGTGACAGATTGAGACTCTGTCTCAAAAATAAATAAATAAATAAATAAATAGATAAATAAATAAATAAAATAAATAAAATAAATAAAAATAATCATTGGTTCTCACCTCTTTTATGATTCTTTTGCCCCATTCTCTCTTCTCTTCTGGGGCTGTGTGCGCACAGAGGACCTGCTCCCCCGTCCTGAGTGCCCTGGTCTCTTGTGCCCCCTGCCCATTTCCCTCCTCTGTTCTCCGCCTGTCCTGGCTGTGCAAATGCTTCGGAGGGCTCGCCCACTTTCCCCGTCCCCTCCTTTGCTGCCTACAGTCCATGTTAGAGTTCTTATTTTCAGTATCACACTTCATATTTCTAAAACTTCTACTTGATTCTTTTATTATTATAATTTTAACTTTTCTGGTGAAATTCTCCATCGGCTCACTTCAGCACTTGGATGGAGTAACCGCATACTTTTTAGAGGACGCATCTCATAACTCCAGCTCCTGAAATTCCCACGATCTCTTCCTATTGCCTGTTTTTCTTGGCTGTCGGTAATTTCTTTCTTGTCTTATCTCTGTCAGGTAAGTTGTGGTTGAATGTTGCTGTTGCCTATTAAAGGTTGTAGAAATGATTTGAAGATCTGGATGTATTATCTTCAGGAAGCATTTTCTTTTACTCATGGCAGGCATGTGGGTGGGGACAAAAAATCTCAATCCAATTAGGGTTTGTGCTGTTTGGGGGCTGAGTTTCAGGGTTTTTTTCCCGCTAAACTTACTACTATATCAGATAGTGAATATGTTTTGTGTTTAGAATTGTAAATTAGAGGTTATTTCCTATTGCCCAGCTCAACCTGGGTAGAGAAATGTGAGCCCAAAGCTAAACATTCCAGCTTTCTCATCCCAGCATTCACAAACACGACAATGTTTGGCTATCGGAGTCCCAGGTGAGAGGGGTGAGCCAGGCAGGCTTGGTTTTCAAGTAAAGAGGCTTTTCATGGGGATAGGGCACTGGGGGCAGAGGAGGGAGGCTGTGGGGGTAGCAGGAGCTCTGGGAGACAGCAGGGCTCCCACAGGGGAGGAGGGGTCATTGTATTTGAGCCCAGCACAATTTCTTACAAGTGATTTTTTTTTTTTTCAAGAACAAGCCAATTGATATAGTTTGGATGTGTGTCCCCTCCAAATCTCCTGTGGAAATGTGACGCCCGGTGTCGGAGGTGGGCCTGGTGGGAGGTGACTGTGTTGTGGGGGCAGATCCTTCATGAATGGCTTGGTACCTTCCTGCTGTCTCCAGTGAGTTCACTGGAAATCTGGCTGTTTAAAGAGCCTAGCACCTCTTGGCCGTGCGCGGTGGCTCACGCCTGTAATCCCAGCACTTTGGGGGCCGAGGCGGGTGGATCACAAGGTCAGGAGATCAGGACCATCCTGGCTAACACGGTGAAACCCCGTCTCTACTAAAAAATACAGAAAATTAGCTGGCTTGGTGGCGGGCGCCTGTAGTCGCAGCTACTCAGGAGGCTGAGGCAGGAGAATGGCGTGAACCCGGGAGGCGGAGCTTGCAGTGAGCCGAGATCGCGCCACTGCTCTCCAGCCTGGGCGACAGAGCAAGACTCCACCTCAAAAAAAAAAAAAAAAAAAAAAAAAAAAGAGCCTGGCACCTCCTTCTCTCTCTTGCTTCCTCTCTTGCCATCTGACACACCTGCTCCCCCTTCACCTTCCGCCAGGAGAAAAATCTTCCTGAGGCCTCCCCAGAAGCAGATGCTGGAACAACCCGCAGAACCATGAGCCACATATACCTGTTTCTTCGTATACTATCCAGCCTCAGGTGTTCCTTATAGCAACGCAAAACAGACGAATACCCCAGCCACATTAAGGCGGGGAATGGTTCTTGCTAATCTGTCTTGAGACCAAGCATGTGTTAGGGGTAAATGGGAAACAGGTGTTAAAGTTTTCTGATGTTGTGCACGACACCTAATGAAATTGGCTTTCTTCCTCCCCATCTCCCTCCCTTTCTCCCGTCCTTGTCTCTCTTTGTCTTTGTCTCTCTGTTGGTCTCTCTCTTTCCTTCCTCCCTTGGTTCCCTGGTGTGCAGAATGACTAAGAAGGGGAAACACACCAGTGCACTCAATACTTTTTTTTTGAGACACGGTCTGGCTCTGTCGCCCAGGCTGCAGTGCGGTGGTGTGACCTTGGCTCACTGCAACTTCTACCTCCTGGGCTCAAGCCATCCTCCCACCTCAGCCTCCAGAGTAGCTGGGACTACAGACACATGCCACCATGTCTGGATAATTTTTGTCTTTTTTTTTTTTGTAGAGATAGGTTTTCACCATTGTCTCGTCTGGTCTTGAACGCCTGAGCTCAAGCCATTCGCCTGCCTCCGCCTCTCAAAGTGCTGGGATTACAGGCATGAGCCACCATGCCTGGCCTCAAAAGAATTAAAACGGTTAATGAGTTAAAACAAGATTAAGTCTGTACATTACATAATGTAGAAGCTTCTGTGGAAAACTCCCCAGACCTATGTGGACGACATCACATCTGATTTATCCTTGTGGTCTACACTGCTGGGTGCTCAGCCTTCTCCTGAGAGATGCTGTGAAACTTCTCTACCACCTGGAACAGGAGAAGGGAGGCCCATGTGGGGGCAGAGACCTCTGTCCAGAGTCCAGTGGCAGCTGATAAGGATTTTTCATGCAAGGAATAGCTTAGAAGAAGCAACAGTTATTGGCTGATTTTGACGAAGGATTAAAATTAAAATATCTCAGCCACTTCCTACTCAATGTATCCTATACATTTTCTTGTTAATCTAACATGCAGTTTACTTTCTGGGTGATAGCTCATTGGTTCAGAGGAGAATTGCTAGTTATGGGAGATACTATTTCGTGTTGAGTAGGGCAATTAGCTCTGCGATAGCTTTTATTGGACTGCTCATATTTTGAAATACAACGTTGTTTTACTAATCCTTGTTTATTCAACATCCTTGAACACTGACTTTATGTGAGATAAACTTAAGAATCAGGGTTTAATCATAGTATTCTTAGTTGTCAATTCCACTTCAAGCTGAGTCCAGGTAGAGGCTCCGCTGCTTCCAAATGCTAGCACACTGCCCTCTTGTGGGAGACCCTGAACACTGCAGAGCTTTACACTTTGAATCTGATCTAGTGAATCTAATTTCATTTCCCCGAAGCCAAACATATCCTTAGGCAGCAAAGATAAAATATGTTTTACTTTACAAAGTCTGTTAGCCCTTCATAGCTCCTTCGTAATGCATAAATCCATAAAGCGTTTGCTTGGTGTCAATTACTTAATTCAAATAAGGAATTCCTGTACAATTTCTTCAGGGTTATTATGGTGAAAGCTGGTCTAGAACTGAATATGTGCAGAGAATTGTTAAACTCAAAAGCCAATTCCCTATCTCACCTCTGGAAGCCTCAATTCGTCATGTTTCAAATGGAGATGGCCTGAGGGCATTTCATAGGGAAATGGCTGGACCAGTTTAGGAGCCCAAACGCTGCTAGAATTTTGTTTTTTCTGGAATGCCTTATGAAATCGCCTTCTTCTTTGATACAGTTAAAATAGGCTCTTATTAGAGCTAAACGTTTAAAATATTTCTACTTTTCCCTTTAAAAAATTTTTTAAAAAATTTGTTATTTTTTGAGATGGAGTCTTGCTCTGTCGCCCAGGCTGGAGTGCAGTGGTGCAGTCTTGGCTCACTGCAACCTCCGCCTCCCAGGCTCAAGCGATTCTCATGCCTCAGCCTCCTGAGAAGCTGGGATTACAGGCACCTGCCACCATGCCTGGCTAATTTTTGTATTTTTAGTAGAGACAGGGTTTCACCATGTTGACCAGGCTGGTCTTGAACTCCTGACCTCAAGTGATCCACCCACCTTGGCCTCGCAAAGTGCTGGGATTACAGGCATGAGCCACTGCACCCGGTCCCCTTTTCTTTTTTGAAAAAACAAATTACAGGTCACACGTCCTTAGTGAGCACACACAATCACTTTGCAAGGCTAGGCCTGGAGAATTCAGGGAGCTAGAGAAGGTCCAAGATTCATTAGGAATTAGGTTGTGGATGTTAATTTAAGAAAGGACCTGCAAATCACAGGTGCTGTATATAGTCCTGGAGTGAGGCAGGCACTCCTGTCTGAACTGGCCAGCCGGTGCACAAAGGCCTGACCTTCCTGCTCCCGGGCTCAGATCACAGTGGCAGCCACACAACGATGCGGCAGCAGGTGCCAGCTGTAGCTGGAGGCAGGGAGGGTGGTTTGGAGCTGTGGGGTGGACTGGGGTTCGAAACAGAAAACGGCAGTGTCAAGATGGGGGTAAGAAAATGCCACCTGGACTTCTCAGTACAGGCATCTTTTTATCTTTGTGGCTTCAGAACAGAATGTTACTGGATAGAGTTGTCCAGTTTCTTGGCATGTTGAACGAAGAACTGAACAAAATGCACAAAGTAACAAAAGAACGAAACAACAGAACAGAGGGAGTAACGAAGGCACAGATCTATTGAAGCAAAAGCACAATTCACAAAGTGGGATGGGCTTGAGCAAGCGCCTCAAGAGCCTTTCTAATTAGGTTTTTTGTTGTTGTTGTTTTGTATTTTTGAGACAGGGTCTCACTCTGTTGCCCAGGCTGGAGTGCAGTTGTGCGATCGCAGCTCACTGCAACCTCTGCCTCCGGGGTTCAAGTGATTTTTGTGCCTCAGCCTCTTGAGTAGCTGGGGTTACAAGCACCTGTCACCACGGCTGGCTTATTTCTGTATTTTTAGTAGAGATGGGGTTTCACCATGTTGGCCAGGCTGGTTTCGAACTCTTGGACTCAAGCGACCCACCCACCTTGTGCTGGGATTACAGGTGTGAGCCACCGCGCCTGGCCCAATTAGGATTTTTATAAAGCCAAAAGAACTTGGCAACAACCCTAGGTGCCCTTTAGCGGCCTCCAATTGGTTATTCCCTATGAAGGATGGACCTGTGACCAATCAGATGCTGAAGTGGAGAAGGCCGTGGTCAATCAGAGGCTGAAGTGGAGGCTTCTGTCTTGTTATCACAGGAGAGAGGCTGTGGCCTGTGTACCGCCGGATCCTGCCTGGAACTGACTACACCTGCTGTTATTTGCTAAAGCCCCAGCCCGTGGCTGCCCTAATTCCCTATTCTCCTCACGAAGCCCATAGCTGTTGGGAAAGACAGTCCCAGGGTCCTTCCCACGTCTAAGTGTCTTCCTCAGGCGTGTCCAGAGCACAGTGGCTGGATTGCTCTTTCCCGGACCATCTCTCAGGGCTGTGCGTGCAGGGAGCCATCCTCGAGGGAGGAGGAAATGTGTCCCCCGCGGACAAGGAGCAGGCATCGACTGTCTGCTATAGAACAGGGTCCCAGAGTCCGTGTTTCTCGGCCGGGACACAGAGCCAGCGTGCACCGGGCACCGAGCTGAGCTGTTCCACGTGGCCCTGTGGGATGTGGGGCCAAGGGAACCACAGACTCCTGCCCGTGCTGTCTTCTGCGCAGTGAGGAATAAAACCCTGGTCTCTGATCCACGCGTCTCCCGACTTCTACCAGCGTCAATGAAACAGCAAAAGGCAACTTATTAACTTGTAAGTAAAGTAAAAGAAAATCCGTGACCTTGCAGTTCAATGTAAGTTCAGGGCTGATTATTTTATTTAATTTTAAATTTTTTCCACATGGAAATTGCTTTAATGAGCTTTTATATCCCCTGCTGATAAAACAATTAGAAAACGGAAAGGAGTTTTACAGTGGTAACAGATACAATTTCACAACAATGAATTAGGTATTAGAAATGGTGAAGTAGACTCTCCGTATGTCCCTAGGGTCTGCACAATTAACGTAGCGTTAATTTAATGTTCGTAACGTAATTAATGTGCCTTGAAACAAAAAAACTCATTAACTTGAGAAGCAAGTTTGTGGCCATAACACTCTCCAATGTCACCTCCTCTACCATGATCTGTGCTTAAAATTCTGCAGTACTATCTTTGGAATAAAGATGATGAGTCTGAAATACAAGCATTTCTTTTCACTGCCCTTGACAATTATCTTTTTCCTTTTTGAGACAGGGTCTTGCTCTGTCACCCAGGCTGGAGTGCAGTGCTGCAATCTCAGCTCACTGCAGCCTTGAACTTCTGGGCTCAAGAGATCCTCCCGTCGCAGCCTGTTGAGTGGCTAGGACTACAGGTGTGAGCCACCTCACCTGGCTAATTTTTAATTTTTTTTGTAGAGACAGGGTCTTGCTATGTTGCCCAGGCTGACAGTTACTTTTGTTTCCTTATTTGTTAATGTTTTTCTTTTTTTAAATCGCTCCTTGTGGAGCAGTGCTAACTCTTAGGCAGTGCAGCTGAGCTGTCAACAACTACTGTTATACAGAGAACATAAGACTGGGTAATTAGAGGAGGTAGGATATTGTTGGTGCAGCTATATTATTTAAAACTGGTGGAAGTCCAGGCCGAGCACCGTGGCTGACACCTGTGATCCCAGCGCTTTGGGAGGCCAAGGCGGGCGGATCACCTGAGGTCGGGAGTTTCAGACCAGCCTGAACAACATGGAGAAACCCCCATCTGTACTAAAAATACAAAATTAACTAGGCCTGGTGGCACATGCCTGTAATCTCAGCTACTCAGGAGGCTGAAGCAGGAGAATTGCTAGAACCTGGGAGGCGGAGGTTGCTGTGAGCTGAGATCGCGCTACTGCACTCCAGCCTGGGCAGTAAGAGCAAAACCCCGTGTCAAAGGAAAAAAAAATTTGGTGGAAGTCCTGAAGCTGGTTGGGCCAAAATTTTAAAAAAAGAAAAAAAATGGGCCGGGTGCAGGGGCTCATGCCTGTAATCCCAGCACTATGGGAGGCCTAGACGGATCATGAGGTCAGGAGATCGAGACCATCCTGGCTAACAAGGTGAAACCCTATCTCTACTAAAAATACAAAAAATTAGCCGGGCGTGGTGGTGGGTGCCTGTAGTCCCAGCTACTAGGGAGGCTGAGGCAGGAGAACTGCTTGAACCTGGGAGGCAGAGCTTGCAGTGAGCTGAGATTGCGCCACTGCACTCCAGCCTGGGCGACAGAGTGAGACTCTGTCTCAAAAACAAAGAAAAAAATGGGGGAAGGGCATATGTTGAGACCTGAGATAGCTTTTCCAGAAGGGGCAAAAAGCCCGTCTCCCAGCCTGTCGTGGAACATGCTCTAGGGTAGTCGGTAGAGTAGGGCTTGGGTAGTAAAACAACCAGGCTGATAGCAGTAACAGAGACCAGGGCTTTCCCTGGCACACTTCCCGCTGCAGCTGTGTGGGGTCTTGCCTGGCCGGCCTAGGGTTCTGCAGGTCTCCTGGAGTGAGTTCTTCCCTGCGAGAATGCAAGCTCTGCGTCTGTGCAGGGCGAGAACCTGGTCACCAGCCTCTTGAACAGTTTGTCTTTGTAATGTCCCAGTTCAAAGCAACAGCCAGTGCCTTGGGGTGTTCCTTCCTAAGCAGCTCCACATCCTGAGCAGATACACCAGCTCCAGGGCTGGCTTCTCTTGCAGCGTGGGAAGGGACTAGCTCCTCAGTGCAATTTCAGGGAAGTTTTTTTTTTTTTTTTTGGAGATGGAGTCTTGCTCTGTTGCCTAGGCTAGAGTGCAATGGCGTAATCTCGGCTCACTGCAACCTCCGCCTCCCAAGGTTCAAGCCATTCTTCTGCCTCACCCTCCCAGGTAGCTAGGACTATAGGCATACGCCACCATGCCTAATTTTTTTTGTATTTTTAGTGGAGATGGGGTTTCGTCAGGCTGGTCTCAAACTCCTGACCTCAAGTGATCTGCCCGCCTTGGCCTCCCGAAGTGCTGGGATCACAGGCATGAGCCACTGCACCCGGCTCAGAGGAGGTCTTTTTGTCAAAATCATGTCTACTGCCTCTGCCTCATCACCAAAGGCTGCTTTGGACTCCTCTTGCGTTGACAAGAGGCTGCCCTCTTTCTCCAAAACCTGGAGGTACGGCTTCAGGAGCTGCCCGGACAGACCGCTTTCTGTGTGAAGCACCTGCTGGAGCGCGTTCTGCGACCCTGGATGGTGGCACAGCCTTGGCTTAGTTCCTGAGCCAGATCTGAACACAGAATATGAATGAGCACAGGACAGTCTTCCTCTGATAGGAGGATGGCACTGGATGGAGCCTTGTTCAGCTGCCTGGCCACATTCTTCCGCTTCAACCATGCCCTGCTATAGTTCATCCACATCAAAGGATGCCTGGAAAACCCAAGCCATATCTCCATCAGAATTGTCCTATGCCCTCGTCTCGTTATTGGTCATTGCTAAACTCTTAGTATTGGAAGGCAGACACAGGAAGTAATCCTCATCACCATGGTGCCAGCCTCTGCAGGACCAGGGTGATCAGTGGCAGGGACTTGTCAATGGCCAGGCTGTCACAGGCCTTGCTGCCCAGGTCCTCGAGGCAGGAGGTGACCACCTGTGCTGTTCACGGCTGTAGTTGCAGTGCAGCCGGCCCAGCTTTAGAGTCTGAATCTCGGCGGGTTCTGATGCCCTGGTGTCCCCAGTCACCTCCATCCTTTTCAAGGTGGGACCTGACTGCCTCTGGGAAGCCGCGCCCATTGTGGTTTGTTTGTTTGTTTGTTTAAATACAGTATTTCCAGCAGAGTGGACAGTACATAAGTGTTGTTCAGTAAATATTTATTGAATCAGTGAATGATACACAGAGGAGTTTGGTCTTTTCATTATCCAGCCAGTCACCCGCAGTGCGCTAAGAACGCTGTGAGGGTGTATCCAGTGCCAGACTTTCTTGGGAGCCAGTCATAAAGAGGAATATATATATTTGCTCCTGAAAGCCCCACAATTTGATCACAAGCAAGTTAACAAATGCTTGCTGTTCATTGTGATGTATGATGACAGTTATCTGGTTGACCATCATTTTGGGAGAGGGAAGAGGAAGGAGACCAGCTCACCTCGAATGACAAGGGAGGCCCTTGGTGGTGATGGTTCAGGCAGCATGGGGGTGCTGGCACTGAGGGCGTGTGGAGGGAATGGCACAGCCCTGGACGGAGCATGGATTTGGGAATAGCTAGGATATCGAGTGCACAGTGGCTTCCAGAGGAGGCAGGGCTGGAGAACAAGGTGGATTCAGATGTGGAGATGTTCTGTGAATGTGAGGAGGAGTCATTGAAATGGTTTAGCCAGGAGCAGCCATTTGGGGAATTTGAATTTTAGAAACAGCTTATTGCCAGCAATATGGATGAACTCAGTAGGAAACAGATGTTTTGTGAGCGCGAGTGGAGGAGGCTGCCAAGGGCAGTAGGGCTGACTATGACCAGGAAAACAAACAGGAGTGAGAGGCGTGGACATCGGCTGCTTGCCTGGCCCCTGGTGCCCACCCCCCAGGCAGAGTCTCAGCTCCCAGAAACTGGCGCTCCATGCCAGGGTCCTGTGCTGTGCAGAGAGTGGGGAAGGTTGGGCGAAGCCTGGAGACCTTGAGACGGGGCAGGCGGCCCAGAAAGGGGAGGCTCAGGGAGCGGCTTTGCTCTTCCTCGTGCAGCCTGCACACGGAGGGCCCCTCGGAGGAGGGAAACTGAGGGCAAGGCTGTGAGCACCAGGCTGCCATTGGGGAGGACCAGAGCCACAGCGGCCCACGCACAGGGCGGCGTGTTGTGAATGTGGTCTGAATCTTCAGAGACTCTTGGCTATGCAAAATGTGGTGTTGGTATAAAATTGAATTTTTCACACTCGAAATTGTTACAGACCATAGCAGTGTAATGAGGTCATTTGGAAATGGATTTCCATCTGCACTGGACCCTAATTGTTCGGGAAAAATCCATTTAGCCCATTTTAAACGACAGTGGAGGCTGCATGGAGAACTCCCCAGAATTGAAGCTGCACCCTGTGGCTGGATGCCAGTGCTTAGAGAGGTCCTCTCCGAAATCTTTTCTTTCCCAGCCCAACATCTGTGCATTGCTCCTCACCTTCACTAAGATGCAAGTAGCAGTTCTCGGGACATATTAAGTGATGCTAACTTAAGAACTCACAAGATTAAAAATAAGGAGCAGAACTCTTTCCAGTGTTCTAATTTTAAAAAGGCAACTTCGTTTAAAATTTCAAATAATGGAAAACAAGCTGAAAACATTGAAATTGTTGTATCTGACATTTTCTCATCATCGCCTCTTGTTTTGTTGCTGATTTTAATTAATGTAACTTTTTTTTTAGCAGTTTAGGTTCACAGAAAAATTGGGCAGAAAGTACAGGGAATTCTCTTATACCCTTCCCTCTGACCTCCATTTCCCCCCTTGTTAATATCTTGCATTGGTGTGGTATGTTTTATTATTGATTTTACAATTTCACATTAATATTATCTAAAGTCCGTAGTTTACCTGTGGGTTCACTCTTGGTGTACATTCTGTGGGTTTGGAAAATGTGTAATGACACGGATCTACCATGACAGTATCCACAGAATAGTTTCACTGCCGTAAACATCCTCTGTGCTCTGCCTGCCTCCCCACACCCCGCCCCCACCTGCCCTCCAGCTGCCCTAACTCCTACCAACCACTGATCTTTTTACTGTCTCCATAGTTCCACCTTTTCCAGAAGGTCATGCAGATGGAGTCACAGTGTGTAGCCTTTTCAGGTTGACTTCTTTCACTTAGTAATAAGCATTTCATTTTCCCCATGTCTTTTCATGGCTTGATAGCTCATTTTTAAAAAGTGCTGAATCATATTCCATTGTCTGGATGCACCACAGTTTATTTTTAAGTTCTGGGATATGTCTGCAGAACAGGCAGGTTTGTTACATAGGTATACATGTGCCATGGTGGTTTCCTGCACCTATCAACCCGTCATCTAGGTTTTAAGCCCCACATGCCTTAGGTATTTGTCCTAATACTTTCCCTCCCCACCCACCAACAGGCCCCGGTGTGTGATGTTCCCCTTCCTGTGTCCATGTGTTCTCATTGTTCAACTCCCACTTATGAGTGAGAACATGCAGTGTTTCGTTTTCTGTTCCTGTGTTAGTTTGCTGAGAATGGTTTCCAGCTTCATCCGTGTCCCTGCAAAGGACATGAACTCATTCTTTTTTATGGCTGCATAGTATTCCATGGCATATATGTGCCATATTTTCTTTATCCAGTCTGTCAATGATGGGCATTTGGGTTGGTTCCAAGTCTTTGCTATTGTGGATAGTACTGCAGTAAACATATGTGTGTATGTATCTTTATAGCAGAATGATTTATAATCCTTTGTGTATATGCCTGCTAATGGGATTGCTGGGTCAAATGGTATTTCTGGTTCTAGATCCTTGAGGAATCGCCACACGGTCTTCCACAATGGTTGAACTAATTTACACTCCCACCAACAGTGTAAAAGCATTCCTGTTTCTCCACATCCTCTCTAGCATCTGTCGTTTCCTGACTTTTTAATAATCATCACTCTAACTGGCATGAGATGGTATCTCATTGCGGTTTTGATTTGCATTTCTTTAATGACCAATGATGATAAGCTGTTTTTCATGTTTGTTGGCCGCATGAATGTCTTCTTTTGGGAAGTGTCTGTTCATATACTTTGCCCACTTTTTGATGAGTGTTTTTTTTTTCTTATTAATTGGAGTTCCTTGTAGATTCTGGATATTAGCCTTTTGTCAGTTGGGTACATTGCAAAAATTTTTTACCATATTCTAGGTTGCCTGTTCACTCTGATGATAGGTTCTTTTGCTGTGCAGAAGCTCTTTAGTTTAATTAGATCCCATATGTCAATTTTGGCTTTTGTTGCCATTGCTTTTGGTGTTTTATTCATGAAGTCTTTGCCCATGCCTATGTCCTGAATGGTGTTGCCTAGCTTTTCTTCTAGGGTTTTTATGGTTTTAGGTTTTACATTTAAGTCTTTAATCCATCTTGAGTTAATTTTTGTATAAGGTGTGAGGAAGTGGTCCAGTTTTCAGTTTTTTGCATATGGCTACTCGGTTTTCCCAGCACCATTTATTAAATAGGGAATCGTTTCCCCTTTGCTTGTTTTTGTCAGGTTTGTCGAAGATCAGATGGTTGTAGATGTGGCATCACGATTCATTAACCCACAGAAAGACATCCTGGCTGCTTCCAGGTTTCGGCAATTATGAATGTAAACATTTCTGTGCAGGTGTTTGTGTGGACACAAGTTTTCAACTCCTTTGTGTAGACACCAAGGAGCACAATTCCTGGGTTGAATGGAAAGTTCAATTAGAAATGTCTAAGCACTGTCCGTGGTCCAGGCTGGGTCGTGCCTATGTCAGAGCTGCTCTATCTAAAAGTCCTGGATTTGAATCCGTATTTAGGCCTAGAGATGGGGCAGCTCAGGAGGGCAGTACGTCTCCAGATGAGACTGATATGTGGATAGACATTTTAACAGGTAAGACTACCCAGTTACCAACTTCAAGGAGTGGTAGTTCTCCTGGTTTAAGGTCTGCTGTGGGAATTAGATAGGGATCAAAATTTAGGTCTTCATACTCTGCATTTTAATAGCTTCAGTATAATAGTTAGGTTTATGAGACACTGCCAAACTGTCCTCCACAGTGGCTGCACCATTTTGCATTCCCACCAGCAGCAAACGAGGGCACCTGTTACTCTGCATCCTCATTGGTGTTTGGAGTTGTCATTGTTTTGAATAGCAGACATGCTCATAGGTGTTTGGTGGTGTCTCACTGTGGTTTTAATTTGCATTTCCCTGATGGCACGTGATGTCCTTTTCATATGCTTTATTTGCCTTCTGGATATTTTCTTGGTGAGGTGTCTCCTTAGGTCTTCATCAATTATTATTATTATTATTATTATTATTATTTTGAGATGGAATTCTGTTCTGTCACCCAGGCTGGAGTGCAATGGCATGAACTTGGCCCACTGCAACCTCTCCCTCCCGGGTTCAAACGATTCTCCTGCCTCAGCCTCCTGAGTTGCTGGGACTACAGGCGCCCGCCACCATGCCCGGCTAATTTTTTGTATTTTTAGTAGAGACGGGGTTTCACCATGCTGGCCAGGCTGATCTCGAATTCCTGACCTCAGGTGATGTTCCCGCCTCAACCTCCCAAAGTGCTGGGATTACAGGCATGAGCGACCACGCCTCTTTGCCAATTTTTAAATTCGGTTGTTTGTTTTCTTACTGTTGAGTTTTAAGAGCTCTTTGTATATTTTGGATGCCAGTCTTTTATTAGATAAATGTTTTACAAATATTTTCTCCTAGTCTGTGGTTTGTCAATTCATTTTCTGAACACAGTCTTTCAATGAATAGATGGGTTTTAAAATTTTAATGAATTCAAACTTAACAATCCTTTGGTTAATGGATCATGCCTTTGGTGTTGCATCTAAAAGATCACCACCAAACTAGAGATCACCTAGATGTTCTCCTGTGTTATCTTCTGGAAGTTTTATAGCTTTGCATTTTACATTTAGGTCTATGATCTATTTTTTATTTTAAAATTTTCTGTACTTTTACTTTTTATTTTTTTGAGACAGGGTCTTGCTCTGTCATCCATGCTGGAGTACAGTGGTGTGATCTTGGCTCACTGTAGCCTCGACCTCCTGGGCTCAAGCGATCCTCCTGCTTCAGCCTCCCAAGTAGCTGGGACTATAGGTGCCACCACCACACCTGGCTAATTGTATTTATTTTTTGTAGAGTCAGGGTGTCTCTATGTTGCCCACGGTGGTCTCAAATTCCTGGGCTCAAGTGATTCTCTCACCTCAAACTCCCAAAGTGCTGGGATTACAGGAGGGAACCACTGTGCCAGCCAGGCCATGTTCCATTGTTAATAAGACTTTGTGAAAGGCCTAAAGTGTAAATCTAGATTGTTTTTTTTGTCTGTGGCTGTGCAGCTGTTCTAGCACTATTTGTTTAAAAAACGATCTTTTCAGCACTGACTTGCATTTGTTCCTTGGTCAAAGATCAGTTGACTACATTCATGTGAGTCTGTTTCTGGGTTCTCAATTCTGTTTCATTGATCTGGTCTGTTATTTAGCAAATCACACACCATCCTGATTGCTGTGGTGTTAGAGTCAGACTCGAAGGTGGGAAATGTCACTCCTCTGACTTTGTTTTCCTCCCTCCCTATTTTGTTGGCTATTCTGGGTCTTTGCCTCTCCATATAAACTTTAGAATCTGTTTGTCAATAGCCACAAGGTAACTTGCTGGGATTTTTATTGCAATTGCATTAAAGATGTTTTGAAATTTCAGATTCCAATTGTTAATGGCTTCTATGTAAGAAAGCAATTGATTTTTCGTATTAACTTTTTATCCTGCAACCTAGCTGTAATTGCTTTTGGTTCCATGAGTGGTTATTTTGTTGTTTCTTTGGTATTTTCTATAGACAATTGTCATCTGCAAACAAAGACAGATTTTTAATCTCTTCCCAATGTGTGTGCCTCGTCTTTGCTTTCCTTGCTTTATTGTGTTAGCTGGGATCTTCAGTGTGATGATGAACAGTAGTGGTGAGAGGGACGTTCCTGCTCTGTTCCTGATCCTACTGGGGAGCCTTCGAGTTTCTCATAATTAAATATGGTGCTTGTTGTAGACTTTTGCAGATACAGATTTTTTTTTCTTTTCTTTTCTTTTTTTTTTTTTGAGAGGGAGTCTCGCTCTCTCTCCCAGCCTGGAGTGCAGTAGCGCGATCTCAGCTCACTGCAAGCTCCGCCTCCCGGGTTCACGCCATTCTCCTGCCTCAGCCTCCTGAGGAGCTGGGACTACAGGTGCCCGCCACCACACCCGGCTAATTTTTTGTATTTTTAGTAGAGACGGGGTTTCACCATGTTAGCCAGGATGATCTCGATCTCCTGACTTCCTGATCCGCCCACCTCGGCCTCCCAAAGTGCTGGGATTACAGGCCTGAGACACCGTGCCCGGCTGATGTTCTTTATCAAGTTGAGAAAGTTCCCTGTATTCCGAGTTTGCTGAGAGTCTTCACTGTGAATGGTGTTGGGTTCTGCCAAATGCTTTTTCTGTATCTACTGATATAATTTATGATTTTTTTTCTTTAGCCTGTTGATGTGGTGATTACATTAATTGATTTTCAAATGTTTATAACAGTCTTGTGTACTGGGGATAAATCCCTCTTGGTTGTGGTATACAATTCTTTTTACATATTGTTGCGCTTGATTTGTTATTTTTGGGTTTTCCTTTTTTTGAGGATTTTGCATCTATGTTCCTGAGAGATACTGATTTTAGAATTCCTTTCTTTTAATATCTTTGTTTGGCTTTGGTTTTAGGGGAATCCTGGTCTCAGAAAGAGTTAGGAAGTAGTACCTCTGCTTCCATTTTCTAAAAGACATTATGGAGAATTGGTGTGATTCTTATAGTTACTGGTGAGTTTGGTGGAACTCAACAGTGACCTCCTCTGGGATGGGAGCTTTCTGTTTGGGAAGAAGGTTATTTAATTTCTTTAATAAATACAGTCCTATTCAGGATACGTATTTCCACTTAGGTGGGTTTTGTTGGATTGTGTTTTCCTAGGAATTGGTTTATTTCGTCCTCGTTATCAAATGTATAGACATTGAGTTGTTTATACAATTCTTTTTTTTTTTTTTTGAAACAGGTTCTCTCTCAATCACCCAGGCTGGAATGCAGGGGTGCAATCGGGGTTCACTGCAGCCTTGACCTAGTAGCTGGGACTACAGCTACTATATCAGGTGCAGGCACCAGAATCAGGTGCTTGCTACTATACCAGGCTAATTTTTTTTTTATTATACTTTAAGTTCTGGGGCACATGAGCAGAACGTGCAGTTTTGTTACATAGGTATACATGTGCCATAGTGGTTTCTGTGTCCATCAACCCATCATCTACATTAGGTGTTTCTCCTAATGCTATCTCTCCTCTAGCCCCCACCCACCGACAGGCCCTGTTGTGTGATGTTCCCCTCCCTGTGTCCATGTGTTCTCATTGTTCATCTCCCACTCATGAGTAAGAACATGCGGTGTTTGGTTTTCTGTTCTTGTGTTAGTTGCCGAGAATGATGGTGTCCAGCTTCATCCCTGTCCCTGCAAATGACATTAACTCATCCTTTTTTATGGTTGCATATTATTACATGGTGTATATGTGTCACGTTTTCTTTATCCAGTCTATCATTTGTGGGCATTTTGGTTAGTTCCAAGTCTTCGTTATTGTGAATAGTGCCGCAATAAACATACATGTGAATGCACCTTTATAGTAGAATGATGTATAATCCTTTGGGTGTATACCCAGTAATGGGATTGCTGGGTCAAATGCTATTTCTGCTTCTAGATCCTTGAGGAATCACTAAAGTATCTTCCACAATGGTTGAACTAATTTACACTCCCACCAACAGTGTGAAAGCATTCCTATTTCTCCACATCATCTCTGGCATCTGTTTCCTAACTTTTTAATGATCACCGTTCTAACTGGCGTGAGATGGTACCTCACTGTGGTTTTGATTTGCATTTCTCTAGCGATCAGTGATGGTGAGCTTTTTTTCATATGTTTTTTGGCCGCATAAATGTCTTATTTTGAGAAGTATCTGTTCATATCTCCCACCTGTTGATGGGGTGGTTTGTTTTGTTCTTGTAAATTTGTTAAAGTTCTTTGTAGATTCTGGATATTAGCCGTTTGTCATATGGATAGAATGCAAAAATTTTCTGCCATTCTGTAGGTTGCCTTTTCACTCTGATGATAGGTTCTTTTGCTGTGCAGAAGCTCTTTAGTTTAATTAGATCCCATTTGTCAATTTTGGCTTTTGTTGCCCTTGCTTTTGGTGTTTTATTCACCAAAAATTTTTGCCCATGCCTATGTCCTGAGTGGTGTTGCCTAGGTTTTCTTCTAGGGTTTTTATGGTTTTAGGATTTACATTTAAGTCGTTAATCCATCTTGAGTTAATTTTTGTATAAAGTGTAAGGAAGGGGTCCAGTTTCAGTTTTGTGCATATGGCTAGGTAGTTTTCCTAGCACTATTTATTAAATAGAGAATCCTTTCCCCATTTCTTGTTTTTGTCAGGTTTGTCAAAGATCAGATGGTTGTAGATGTGTGGTGTTATTTCTGAGGGCTCTGTTCTGTTCCATTTGTCTATATCTGTTTTGGTACCAGTACCATGCTGTTTTGGTTACTGTAGCCTTGCAGTATAGTTTGAAGTCAGGTAGTGTGATGCCTCCAGCTTTGTTCTTTTTGCTTGTGATTGTCTTGGCTATGTGGGCTCCTTTTGGGTTTCATATGAAATTTAAAGTAGTTTTTTCCAATTCTGTGAAGAAAGTCAATGGTAGCTTGATGGGCATAGCATTGAATCTATAAATTACCTTGGGCATTATGGCCATTTTCACGATATTGATTCCTGCCATCCATGAGCATGGAATGTTTTTCTATTTATTTGTGTCCTCTCTCATTTTCTTGAGCAGTGGTTTGTAGTTCTCCTTGAAGAGGTCCTTCACATCCCTTGTAAGTTGGATTCCTAGGTATTTTATTCTCTTGGTAGCAATCGTGAGTGAGAGGTCACTCATGATTTGGCTGTCTGTTTGTTATTGGTGTATAGGAATGCTTGTGATTTTTGAATATTGATTTTGTATCCTGAGACTGCTGAAGTTGCTTATGAGCTTAAGGAGATTTTGGGCTGAGATGATGGGGTTTTCTAAATATACGGTCATGTCATCTGCAAACAGAGACAATTTGACTTCCTCTTTTCCTGATTGAGTACCCTTTATTTCTTAAGTGATTGCCCTGGTCAGAACTTCCAATAATATGTTGAATAGGACTGGTTAGAGAAGGAAGCCTTGTGTTGTGCTGGTTTTCTTTTTTTTTTTCCTTTTTTTTTAAATTATACTTTAAGTTTTAGGGTATATGTGCACAACGTGCAGGTTTGTTACATATGTATACATGTGGCATGTTGGTGTGCTGGACCCATTAACTCATCATTTAGCATTAGGTATATCTCCTAATGTTATCCCTCCCCCCTCCCCCAACCCCACAACAGGCCCCGGTGTGTGATGTTCCCCTTCCTGTGTCCATGTGTTCTCATTGTTCAATTCCCACCTATGAATGAGAACATGCGGTGTTTGGTTTTTTATCCTTGCGATAGTTTGCTGAGAATGATGGTTTCCAGCTTCATCCATGTCCCTACAAAGGACATGAACTCATCATTTTTTATGGCTGCATGTATTCCCTGGTGTATATTTGCCACATTTTCTTAATCCAGTCTATCATTGTTGGACATTTGGGTTGGTTCCAAGTCTTTGCTATTGTGAATAGTGCCGCAATAAACATATGTGTGCTTGTGTCTTTATAGCAGCATGACTTATAATCGTTTGGGTATATACCCAGTAATGGGATGGCTGGGTCAAATGGTAATTCTAGTTCTAGATCCCTGAGGAGTTGCCACACTGACTTCCACAATGGTTGAACTAGTTTACAGTCCCACCAACAGTGTAAAAGTGTTCCTATTTCTCCACATCCTCTCCAGCACCTGTTGTTTCCTGACTTTTTAATGATCGCCATTCTAACTGGTGTGAGATGGTATCTCATTGTGGTTTTGATTTGCATTTCTCCGATGGCCAGTGATGATGAGCATTTTTTCATGTGTCTTTTGGCTGCATAAATGTCTTCTTTTGAGAAGTGTCTATTCATATCCTTTGCCCACTTTTTGATGGGGTTGTTTGTTTTTTTCTTGCAAATTTGTTGGAGTTCATTGTAGATTCTGGATATTAGCCCTTTGTCAGATGAGTAGATTGCAAAAGTTTTCTCCCATTCTGTAGGTTGCCTGTTTACTCTGATGGTAGTTTCTTTTGCTGTTGAGAAACCCTTTAGTTTAATTAGATCCCATTTGTCAATTTTGGCTTTTGTTGCCATTGCTTTTGGTGTTTTAGACATGAAGTCCTTGCCCATGCCTATGACCTGAATGGTATTGCCTAGGTTTTCTTCTAGGGTTTTTATGGTTTTAGGTCTAACATTTAAGTCTTTAATCCATCTTGAATTAATTTTTGTATAAGGTGTAAGGAAGGGATCCAGTTTCAGCTTTCTACATATGGCTAGCCAGTTTTCCCAGCACCATTTATTAAATAGGGAATCCTTTCCCCATTGCTTGTTTTTGTCAGGTTTGTCAAAGATCAGATAGTTGTAGATACGCGGCATTATTTCTGAGGGCTCTGTTCTGTTCCATTGATCTGTATCTCTGTTTTGGTACCAGTACCATGCTGTTTTGGTTACTGTAGCCTTGTAGTATAGTTTGAAGTCAGGTAGCATGATGCCTCCAGCTTTGTTCTTTTGGCTTAGGATTGACTTGGCAATGCGGGCTCTTTTTTGGTTCCATATGAACTTTAAAGTAGTTTTTTCCAATTCTGTGAAGAAAGTCATTGGTAGCTTGATGGGGATGGCATTGAATCTATAAATTACCTTGGGCAGTATGGCCATTTTCATGATATTGATTCTTCCTACCCATGAGCATGGAATGTTCTATGTGTTTGTGTCCTCTTTTATTTCATTGAGCAGTGGTTTGTAGTTCTCCTTGAAGAGGTCCTTCACATCCCTTGTAGTTGTATTCATAGGTATTTTATTCTTTTTGAAGCAAACGTGAATGGGAGTTCACTCATTACTTGGCTCTGTGTTTGTCTGTTATTGGTGTATAAGAATGCTTGTGATTTTTGCACATTGATTTTGTATCCTGAGACTTTGCTGAAGTTGCCTATCAGCTTAAGGAGATTTTGGGCTGAGACAATGGGGTTTTCTAGATATACAATCATGTCATCTGCAAACAGGGACAATTTGACTTCCTCTTTCCCTAATTGAATACCCTTTATTTCCTTCTCCTGCCTGATTGCCCTGGCCAGAACTTCCAACACTATGTTGAATAGAACTGGTGAGAGAGGGCATCCTTGTCTTGTGCCAGTTTTCAAAGGGGATGCTTCCAGTTTTTGCCCATTCACTATGATATTGGCTGTGGGTTTGTCATAGATAGCTCTTATTATTTTGAGATACATCCCATCAATACCTAATTTATTGAGAATTTTTAGCATGAAGGGTTGTTGAATTTTGTCAAAGGCCTTTTCTGCATCTATTGGGATAATCATGTGTTTTTTGTCATTGGTTCTGTTTTTGTGCTGGATTACGTTTATTGATTTGCGTATGTTGAACCAACCTTGCATCCCAGGGATGAAGCCTACTTGATCATGGTGGATAAGCTTTTTGATGTGCTGCTGGATTCGGTTTGCCAGTATTTTATTGAGGATTTTTGCATCGATGTTCATCAGGGATATTGGTCTAAAATTCTCTTTTTTGGTTGTGTCTCTGCCAGACTTTGGTATCAGGATGATGCTGGCCTCATAAAATGAGTTAGGGAGGATTCCCTCTTTTTCTATTGATTGGAATAGTTTCAGAAAGAATGGTACCAGCTCCTCTTTGTACTTTTGGTAGAATTCGGCTGTGAATCCATCTGGTCCTGGACTTTTTTTAGTTGGTAGGCTATTAATTATTGCTTCAATTTCAGAGCCTGTTATTGGTCTATTCAAGGGTTCAACTTCTTGCTGGTTTAGTCTTGGGAGAGTGTATGTGTCGAGGAATTTATCCATTTCTTCTAGATTTTCTAGTTTATTTGCATAGAGGTGTTTATAGTATTCTCTGATGGTAGTTTGTATTTCTGTGGGATCGGTGGTGATATCCCCTTTATCATTTTTTTATTGCGTCTATTTGATTCTTCTCTCTTTTCTTCTTTATTAGTCTTGCTAGTGGTCTATCAGTTTTGTTGATGTTTTCAAAAAAACAACTCCTGGATTCACTGATTTTTTTGAAGGGTTTTTTTGTGTCTCTATTTCCTTCAGTTCTGCTCTGATCTTAGTTATTTGTTGCCTTCTGCTAGCTTTTGAATGTGTTTTCTCTTGCTTCTCTAGCTCTTTTAATTGTGATGTTAGGGTGTCAATTTTAGATCTTTCCTGCTTTCTCTTGTGGGCATTTAGTGCTATAAATTTCCCTCTACACAGTGCTTTGAATGTGTCCCAGAGATTCTGGTATGTTGTGTCTTTGTTCTCATTGGTTTCAAAGAACATCTTTATTTCTGCCTTCATTTCGTTATGTACCCAGTAGTCATTCAGGAGCAGGTTGTTCAGTTTCCATGTAGTTGAGCGGTTTTGAGTGAGTTTCTTAATCCTGAGTTCTAGTTTGATTGCACTGTGGTCTGAGAGACAGTTTGTTATAATTTCTGTTCTTTTACATTTGCTGAGGAGTGCTTTACTTCCAACTATGTGGTCAATTTTGGAATAGGTGTGGTACTGAAAAGAATGTATATTCTGTTGATTTGGGGTGGAGAGTTCTGTAGATGCATCAACTAATAAGCAAAATAACCAGCTAGCATCATAATGACAGGATCAAATTCACACATAACAATATTAACCTTAAATGTAAATGGGCTAAATGCTCCAATTAAAAGACATAGACTGGCAAATTGGATAAAGAGTCAAGACCCATCAGTGTGCTGTATTCAGGAAACCCATCTCATGTGCAGAGACACACATAGGCTCAAAATAAAGGGATGGAGGAAGATCTACCAAGAAAATGGAAAGCAAAAAAAGGCAGGGGTTGCAATCCTAGTCCCTGATAAAACAGACTTTAAACCAACAAATATCAAAAGAGACAAAGAAGGCCATTACATAATGGTAAAGGGATCAATTCAGCAAGAAGAGCTAACTATCCTAAATATATATGCACCCAATACGGGAGCACCCAGATTCATAAAGGAAGTCCTTAGAGACCTACAAAGAGACTTAGACTCTCACACAATAATAATGGGAGACTTTAACACCCCACTGTCAACATTAGACAGATCAATGAGACAGAAAGTTCACAAGGATATCCAGGAATTGACCTCAGCTCTGCACTAAGTGGACCTAATAGATGTCTTGTGCTGGTTTTCAAAGGGAATGCTTACAGTTTTTGGTCATTCAGTATGATATTGGCTGTGGGTTTGTCATAAAAAGCTCTTATTATTTTGAAATACATTCCATCAATACCTAGTTTATTGAGAGTTTCTAGCATGAAGGGCTGTGGAATTTTGTTGAAGGCCTTTTCTGCATCTATTGAGCTGATCATGTGTTTTTTGTCATTGTTTCTGTTTGTGATGAATTACGTTTATTGATTTGCGTTTGTTGAACCAGCCTTGCATCCCAGGGATGAAGCCGACTTGATCGTAGTGGATTAGCTTTTTAATGTGCTACTGGATTAGGTTTCACAGTATTTTATTGATGATTTTTCTATCGATGTTTGTCAGGGATATTGGTCTAAAATTCTCTTTTTTTGTTGTGTCTCTGCCAGGTTTTGGTATCAGGATGATGATGGCCTCATAAAATGAGTTAGGGAGGATTCCCTCTTTTTCTATTGTTTTGAATAGTTTCAGAAGGAATAGTACCTGCTCCTCTTTGTACCTCTGGTAAAATTCAGCTGTGAATCTGTCTGGTCCTCGACTTCTTTTGGTTGGAAGGCTATTAATTATTGCCTCAATTTCAGAACTTGTTATTGGTCTATTCAGGGATTTGACTTCTTCCTGGTTTAGACCTGGGAGAGTGTATGTGTCCCAGAATTTATCCATTTCTTGTAGATTTTCTAGTTTATTTGCATAGAGGTGTTTATAGTATTCTCTGATGTTAGTTTGTATTTCTGTGGTATCAGTGGTGATATCCCCTTTATCATTTTTTATTGTGTCTATTTGATTCTTCTCTCTTCTTTATTAGTCTTGCTAGCAGTCTATCTATTTTGTTGATCTTTTCAAAAAACCAGCTCCTGGATTCATTTTTTTGAAGGCATTTTCGTGTCTCTATCTCTTTCAGTTCTGCTCTGATCTTAGTTATTTCTTGTCCCTGCTAGCTTTTGAATTTGTTTGCTCTTACTTCTTTAGTTCTTTTAATTGTGATGTTAGGGTGTCGATTTTAGATCTTTGCTGCTTTCTCTTGTGGGCATTTAGTGCTACAAATTTCCCTCTAGGCAGGGCACAGTGTCTCACGCCTGTAATCCCAGCACTTTGGGAGGCCGAGGCGGGTGGATCACGAGTTCAGGAGATTGAGACCATCCTGGCTAACATGGTGAAACCCTGTCTCTACTAAAAATACAAAAAAATTAGCTGGGTATGGTGGTGGGCGCCTGTAGTCCCAGCTACTTGGGAGGCTGAGGCAGGAAAATGGCGTGAACTTGGGAGGCAGAACTTGCAGTGTGAGCTGGGATCGCACCACTGAACTCCTGCGTGGGGGCGACAGAGCAAGACTGCCTCAAAAAAAAAAAAAAAAAAAGTACCTCTAAACACTGCCTTAAATATGTCCCATAGATTCTGGTACGTTGTCTTTGTTCTCACTGGTTTCAAGGAACATCTTTATTTCTGCCTTAATTTTGTTATTTACCAAGTAGTCTTTCAGGAGCAGGTTGTCCAGTTTCCATGTAGTTGTGTGGTGCAGTTTTGAGTGAGTCCTTTTTTTTTTTTTTGAGATGGAGTTTCCCTCTTGTTGCCCAGGCTGGAGTGCAATGGCGTGATCTCAGCTCACTGCAACTTCTGCCTCCTGGGTTCCAGCGATTCTCCCACCTTAGCCTCCCGAGTAGCTGGGATTACAGGCATGTGCCACCACGTCCAGCTAAGTTTTTTTTTTTAGTAGAGATGGGGTTTCTCCACATTGGTCAGGCTTGTCTCGAACTCCTGACCTCAGGTGATCTGCCTGCCCCGGACCTCCCAAAGTGCTGGGATGACAGGCGTGAGCCACTGCGCTTGGCCATTGAGTGAGTTTCTTAATCCTGAGTTCTAATTTGATTGCACTGTGGTTGGAGAGGCTGTTTGTTATGACTTCCATCCTTTTGCATTTGCTGAGGAGTGTTTTACTTCCAATTATGTGGTTAATTTTAGAATAAGTATAATGAGATGCTGACAAGAATGTGTATTCTATTGATTTGGGGTGGAGAGTTCTGTAGATGTCTATTAGGTCTGCTTGGTCCAGATCTGAGTTCAGGTCCTGAATATCCTAGTTAATTTTCCGTCTCATTGATCTGTCTAATATTGACAGTGGAGTGTTAGACTCCCACTCAATAATGTGGGAGATTTTAAGTCTCTTTGTAGGTCTCTAAGAACTTGCTTTGTGAATCTCCGTGCTCCTGTATTGGGTGCATATATATTTAGGATAGTTAGCTCTTGGTGAATTGATCCCTTTACCATTATGTAATGCCTTTGTCTCTTTTCATCTTTGTTGGTTTAAAGTCTGTTTTATCAGAGACTAGGATTGCAACCACTGCCTTTTTTTGCTTTCCATTTTCTTCGTTAATATTCCTCCATCTATTTATTTTGAGCCTATGTGTGTCTTTGCACATGAGATGGGTCTCCTGAATACAGCACACTGATGGGTCTTGACTCTATCCAATTTGCCAGTCTGTGTCTTTTAATTGGGGCATTTAGTCCATTTACATTTAAGGTTAATGTTGTTATGTGTGAATTTGATCCTGTCGTTATGATGCTAGCTGGTTATTTTGCTAGCTGGTTATTTTGCCCATTAGTTTATGCAGTTTCTTTGTAGCGTTGATGGTCTTTACGATTTTTTTTTTTTTTTGAGATGGAGTCTTGCTCTGTTGCCCAGGCTAGAGTGCAGTGGTGCAATCTCGGCTCACTGAAAGCTCCACCTCCTGGGTTCACGCCATTCTCCTGCCTGAGCCTCCCGAGTAGCTGGGACTACAGACGCCTGCCACCATGCCTGGCTAATTTTTTTGTATTTTTAGTAGAGATGGGGTTTCACTGTGTTAGCCAGGTTGGTCTCGATCTCCTGACCTCGTGATCTGCCTGTCTCAGCCTTCCAAAGTGCTGGCATTACAGGTGTGAGCCACTGCACCTGGCCACAGTTTGGTATGTTTCTGCAATGGCTGGTGCTGTTGGTTCCTTTCCATGTTTAGTGCTTCCTTCAGGAGCTCTTGTAAGGCAGGCCTGGTGATGACAATATCTCTCAGCATTTGCTTGTCTGTAAAGGATTTTATTCATCCTTTGCTTATGAAACTTAGTTTGGCTGGATATGAAATTCTGGTTGAAAATTCTTTTCTTTAAGAATGTTGAACTTTGGCCCCCACTCTCTTCTGGCTTACAGGGTTTCTGCAGAGAGATCCACTGTTAATCTGATGGGCTTCCCTTTGTGGGTAGTCTGACCTTTCTCTCTGGTGGCCCTTAACATTTTTTCTTTCATTTCAACCTTGGTGAATCTGATGATTATGTGTCTTGGGGTTGCTCTTCTCCAGGAGTATCTTTGTCGTGTTCTCTGTATTTCCTGAATTTGAATGTTGGCCTGTCTTGCTAGTTTGGGGAAGTTCTCCTGGATAATATCCTGAAGAGTATTTTCCAACTTGGTTCCATTCTCCCCGTCACTTTCAGGTACACTAATCAAACTTAGATGTGGTCTTTTCACATAGTCCCATATTTCCTGGAGGCTTTGTTTGTTCCTTTTCATTCTTTTTTCTGTGATGTTGTCTTCTCACTTTATTTCATTAAGTTGATCTTTAATCTCTGATATCCTCTCTTCCATTTGATCGATTCGGCTATTGATACTTGTGTATGCTTCACGAAGTTCTCATGCTGTGGTCTTCAGCTTCATCAGGTCATTTATGTTCTTCTCTACACTGGTTATTGTAGTTAGCAATTCCTCTAACGTTTTTTCCAGGTTCATAGCTTCCTTGCTTTGGGTTAGAACATGCTCCTTTAGCTCAGAGGAGTTTATTACCCACCTTCTGAAGCCTACTTCTGTCAATTCATCAAACTCATTCTCTGTCCAGTTTTGTTCCCTTGCTGGCGAGAAGTTGTGATCCTTTGGAGGAGAAGAGGCGTTACGGCTTTTGGAATTTTCAGCCTTTTTGTGCCAGTTTCTTCCATCTTCATGGATTTCTCTACCTTTGGTCTTTGATGCTGGTGACCTTCAGATGGGGTTTTGGTGTGGATGTCCTTTTTGTTGATGTTGATGCTATTGCTTTCTATTTGTTAGTTTTCCTTCTAACCATCAGGCCCCTCTGCTGCAGGTCTGCTGGAGTTTGCTGGAGGTCCACTCCAGACCCTGTTTGCCTGAGCATCGCCAGCGGAGGCTGCAGAACAGCAAAGATTGCTGTCTGTTCCTTCCTTTGGAAGCTTCTTCCGAGAGGAGCACCTGCCAGATGCCAGCCAGAGCTCTCCTGTATGAGGTGTCTGTTGGCCCCTACTGGGAGGTTTCTCCCAGTCAGGATACACAAGGGTCAGGGACCCACTTGAGGAAGCAGTCTGACCCTTAGCAGAAACTTGAGTGCTGTGCTGGGAGATCTGCTGTTGTCTTCGCAGCCGTCAGGCATGAACGTTTAATTCTGCTGAAGCTGCACCCACAGCCGCCCCTTCCCCCGGGTGCTCTGTCCCAGTTAGATGGGGTTTTATCTACAAGCCCCTGACTGGGGCTGCTGCCTGTTTTTCAGAGATGCCCTGCCCAGAGACGCGGAGTCTAGAGAGGCAGTCTGGCCACAGTGGCCTTGCTGAGCTGTGGTGGGCTTGCCCAGTTCGAACTTCCCAGAGGATTTGTTTACACGGTGAGGGTAAAACTGCCTACTCAAGCCTCAGCAGTGGTGGGCACCCCTCCCCCCACCAAGCTCGAGCATTTCAGGTTGATTTCAGGTTGATTTCTGTGCTGGCAGCAAGAATTTCAAGCCAGTGGATCTTAGCTTGCTGGGCTCCTTGGGGGTGGGACCCACCGAGTCAGACCACTTGGCTCCCTGGCTGCAGCCCCTTTTCCAGGAGAGTGAACGGTTAGCGGCTTATCAATTTTATTGATCTTTTCAAAGCACTGGCTTTTGATTACATTATTTTTCTCTATTTCCTATTTTCAATTGTATTGATTTCTGCTCTAATTTTTATTATTTCTATTCCTGTGCTTACTTTGGTTTCAACTGCCTGCTAAGATGGAAATCTAACTGATTGCTTTTAGATCATTCTTTTCTAATACAGGCATTGAACGCTATGCATTTCTTCCAGGCACTGCTTTTGCTGCATCTCACAAATTTACATATATTGTGTTGTTCTTTTCATTTAGTTTAAATATTTTTAAATTTCTTTTGAGACTTCTTTGTAGATCCATGTGGTATTAGAAGTGCATTGCTTAATCTCCACGTGTTTGGGGATTTTCCAGCTGTCTTTCTGTTACTGATTTCTGGTTTAACTCCGTTGTGGAATTGAGAGTTCATACATTATATGACTCTATTCTTTTACATCTGTTAACGTGTGTTTCATAGCCCAGAGTGTAGCTTGGGAAGCATGTGTGTTCTGCTGCAGTTGGACGAAGTAGGGTGTTAGGTGTTCATTATAGGTAGGTAACCAGTGGTGCTTTTTTACATTTGTTAAGGTGTGTTTTGTAGCCCAGCATATAGCTTGGGAAGCATGTGTGTTCCACTGTAGTTGGATGAAGTAGGGTGTTAGGTGTTCATTATAGCTAGGTATCCAGTGGTGCTGTTGAGGTCAGCTATGTCCTTCCTCATTTTCTGCTGGCTGGATCTGTCAGTTACTGGTAGACAGGTGCTGAGCTCCCTACCCGCCACAGTGGATTTCTCTTTCTTTGTAGTTCTGCTGGTTTTCGTGTCACTTGACACTGTTTTTAGGCACAGGCACGTTGAGCATTGTCATGCCTTTGTGGAGAACTGGCCTCTTTATCATTATGTCATGTCCTTCTGTGTCCTGGAGGAGATTTCTTGTCTGAAGGGTGCCCTGTCTGGTGTTAATGCAGTGACTGCAGCTTTCTTTGGATTAGTGTTAGCATGGTATACACTGCTCTATGGTGTTACTTTTAATCAGTGTCTTTATATTTAAAGCGCTTTTCTGGTAACAGCATGCTGTTGGGTCTCTTTTTTAAAAAATCCTGTGCTCAAGCGATCCTCTCACCTTGGCATCCCAAAGTGCTGGGATTACAGGTGTGAGCCACCATACCCGGCCTCCCTCTTTTTTAATACAAAAGTGCTATTGATGGAATGGGAAGGTGTAGGGGGGAGGGGAAGCTTTCTCTTATCCTATGATTGGGTCTTAGTCTTTCAGTGAGCCTGTGCCCTGAGGTCTGATCTTTGTAAATCCTTCCCAGTACCCCCTCCCCACCCCTCCTTAGGATGGCTAGAGGCGGCTGGCATAGGGTCTTTCCCTTCCCCTAGATATGTCATACTCTGGCAAACCCCAAGTCTGTCTGTTAGGCTTTGGTAGGATACTTTCACTTGAGGGCCTTTTTTTAAGGTGAACAGATGCTCTGGGCATATTTCAGAATGGCTACTTTCCCCCCACCTGCTGGAAACACAAGGGCGTTTTTCTCTGATCTATATCCTGAGAACCTGGAGGGGGGTAGTTCCTGGGGGTAAAGCTCACAAGATGTGGGGGGTGTCCTAAGACTGGGCCCCCTAGAGTTTTCAATCCTCAGGTTTGTCCACGTTGAGCTTCTGGGTTTGTCAGCCACGGGTCAGGCTTCCCCAGCCCAGCACAGGTGCCCACAGAGGTTTCCGTACCTGGGCATCTGCTCAGTGGGTTGTGAGTCTCTGTGTCAGCCTCTCTCATTCTGGGGGAGCTGTTTGCCCTGTGACATTCATTTTGATAAGAATCTACAAAGAATTGCTGATTTTCAGCTTGTTCCACTTTTTCTTGTTGTGAGGACAGAATGCTGTATGAGAAACCAGAAATTCTCATGCACTGGTCTCTTGGTTTTTAATTAAAAGGTTCTATAAATTATCTTGTTATAATTTAAAATGAATTCCATAGTAATTTATTTGTACTTTTACTGACTTCTGGGAAAATAATGTTTGACCACATGAGGATGAAGGTATAAAGTTTCAAATGAAAGGCCAAGTAAATTAAAATATTTATTGAAGGGCTATGGGATTAAAAAAGAAAAATATATAAAGCTTTGTTTTCACTGGTTATAAGTGTATCTTGAAAAGAAATACAGTAAAGGAAAGACATGAAAAACAATGCATGAAACACAGTCCTGATGTGTGCTGGGGGAGGGTCGTCCTCAAGAGCTGCACTGTGCCCCTGGGGAGACTGGAGAGCAATACTCAGTGTCCAGGCAAGGAGTGCATAGAAAGAAGGTGCAGAGACATGAGGCAGCAGGATTTCTCACTGAGGTGGGTGAGACTAGCTGGTCACAGGCAAGAGAAAGAAGGGCAGGTGCAACTGACCAAGGAGGTGGAAGGCAGGGAGCAACTGCTCAGAGTGGTGACGTGTGGTCCACCTTCCCGGACTGGTCCACCTTCTCTAACTGGTCACTTCCCCAGACTGGTCTACCTCCCCGGACTGGTCCACCTTCTCTAACTGGTCACTTCCCCAGACCGGTTTACCTCCCGGACTGGTCCCCTCCCTGGACTGGTCCTCTCCCCGGACTGGTCCACCTCCTAGACTGGTCACCTCCCTGGATGGACTGGCTTGCACTGCTTCCTGGCAGTTGCAGGCTCACTGGGGACTGGAACCCACTTGTCCTCCTGGAGTTTCATCACCAAGTCCACATCCCACCCTGTCTCACTGGAGCCTGGATCCATGAGGTCCAGTGAGCTAACGTGCGTCTCTTTTCAATGCAACTCAAAAGAGCGTAAAACAACCGTTAACTAAATACTGTAGGATTTATTAATTAAAAACTCATTTAATCTATACCATTTTGCATACATATTAAATCTGTAGCCTTAATAAATGTCCATTACTTCTTAAAATATAGAGAAATTGAGGATATTTCAACAATGAAATATATAATGGAGGAAGAGTGTAATTTTTTTTCGGATAAAACTCTTTGGTCTATATAATTTTTCTGAGATTAAAATAACACGAGAATTCACTCCAATAAAAAAGTAAACATTACTTTTCTCAAAAAATTTAATTGCCGAACTATTTACAGGAGGTGAACATCAGCGATACAGAAGTCAAATGGAGGCATCGTCACAGGACGGTTATGGCGGAAACGGTGCGCAGTTTCTTACAGTCAGCTGAGAGTGAAAAAAAGTCATGGGAAAAAAGAACACAAATAAAGCAATCCTTAAATGCCTTAAAGGAATGACCAACATTCTGGTAAGTTATTAAGAAGAAGTAAGAAATTGTCGTGGTGATGAATAGCATATTGCACATTCAGATAAGGTATCCTGCATGCTACTAAATAGAATTTATCAAAAGAACCATAAAAGCGTGAGAAAGAGAATTACATAAAATAGTTGAATTCCAGTGAATGACTTTGTACAGATGCTGGATATTTGGCACTCTGTTCATCCTCACACTCGATATGATTTCATATTTATATTTATATATATATTTATATACTTCTCTAAAACTTTAAACAGCTAGTTTCCTGGTTCTAACATTCCTTGAATTTCTATAGGAGGCATTTAATATAGTCCTTAGGCCACACCTGGGTATTTTGGTCTGTAGTATGGAAGGTCGGGGGATGAGTTGTGTCTCTCTGCAGGGAGGACCTGTCCTGTCCGAGAGCGAAGTGGCTTACCGTTCGGAAGGAAGCGTTCGAAAGGAGCCTAGGTCTCACTGCTCGTAAGGGGAAGCCTTGTTGAGTTCAGCAAACCAGTTAAAAAGTGGAGTGAGGGGAACATTCTTGCTGAGCCCTTTGAAAGTGATATGATTGTATTATTCAAATGAGCGGGGCTGGGGCATGGTAGTGTTTTGGGGGTAAATCAGAGAATGCGTGAGTGGCTTCCATAAGGTACCACGATCAAGCTGGGAGCATCCTTTGTCGTACTGGCAGACACAAGCCAACACACTCTCTAGGGAGACCATGGTCTACTTGAAAGAGATAAATTTGAACTTAAATTTGTCCAAGAAACCTGGTGTCAATCTTTTCATTTATTATCACCTCTCCTCCATTGAGTAGGTGAAAGCTTGGATGCCCAAGGCTTTCAGGTTCTGAATAAGCACCAATGAAAAGAGTTACATAAAATCTAAGAAAGTAGGGAGGTAAACCTCTGTCAACTTGTGTGTGTATATACAAAATCTGTTAAAAAGTAGTTTGATAGTAGGTAACGAACATTTCTTCTGCAAAGGAGTCATCTGTTAAGTGTTTACATTGAAACTTGAAATAATTTATTTTAACACTGGATAAAAACGCCAGGGTTAGGACAGCAATTCATAAAATTGTGGACATTTTTCAATGTGGCAAGGATGAAAGACGGTTATTTCCCGGAGCTTTCCCACGGACCACCTCTGCCTTCTCTCACGTGCGAAGTAGAGAAATTACAAACAGCTGGAATTAGAGGGGTGGGCTTCTCAAACCCTTCCGTGGTTTGAGTCAGTGTGTCTGATTTCGTTCCTGCTGTTTCCCCACCCATGCGGTTTTCTGCTTCCAAATAATTTTTTTTCTTCATCATTTTAATGTTTAGTTTATCTCCTCATTTCATCTAAGAGGCGACTGAGCTTAAGTAATGGTGAAAACGTGGCCTAATTCTGGTTGGTGCTGGGTTCTTGTTCTTGGAAGCATCTAGAAACAGTTGAAAGCCAGAAGCTAAGGAGAACGGCCCTTGTAGTTATTTCTGCATTTCCAAACCTTTCCAAAGACAGTCTCATGGCCTCTGCCTCTGGTGGTCCCTGATTATCTCTGAGATATTTACGACCAGCCTGGATTTTGGCAGCGTGCCCTGCAGAGCTGGGAGGGCGGCATTCTAGAAGAGGCCAGCGAGTAATCCTTAGCAATAATTCACACTTTCACCACCTGTTCCCAGGAGCTCAAAGGACTTTAGAGCCAATATGTCATTAATCCTCACAATGTGTCCTGGAGGAAGACAGGGACAGGAACTGTAATCCCCTTTCTAGAGGAAAAAACTGAGACACAAACTTGAGATGAGTTGCTGGCTGAGGATGAATAAAAGCCAGGTTGCCTAACAGCCTAGAGATTCCTAGCAATATCTCCTTCATTTCCAGAACATTCTGCTGCCACCCTGCACTGGGGGCATTCAGCCGAATGCGTAGAAGCAAACCCTTTCCTTTAGCACTTTGTTTATGGCCAACAATGTATTGCAGCTCCCAACTAATAGCGACAAGATGGGGCTCCTGCAGGGAAGCCATGGGCTCTGAGCTGACCTTATGTGGTGTGTGTCATGGCTGACACACGGCGCTGAATGAAGCACACTGCATTGCCCCAGCCCACAGTTACGGATCCTAATCAGAAAAGGGTCATCTTTTTCATCTCTTAAGCTCGTGGTTTGCTATTTTAAAGTTTTGGAACCTTGTATTCAACCCACGCCTACAGAGAAGTGTAAACAGACATGCAGATCAAAACAAGAGAACCCTGGAGCATTCCCAGGGGCTGTCGTCTGAAAACTGCTGTTTTAAATTAGCCTGTTAAATTTGCAGCTAAAAAAAAAATGAAGTTCAGGCTTGAGAAGAAGAGGGCTGGGAAATGAGCAGGCAGGAACCATGTGGAGTTTAGTTATTTCGGCCCGTGTTGGAGAAGTGTGTTTCTGTGCTCACAGGTGGGGCAATTCCAGTTTTCAGTGTGGGCCAAAGGCAGTATCCAGGGGCCCTCCCCGAACCAGTGCTGTTTTGGACAATGCTTTTATGTCCGTACCAGCGCACACCCTCTCACACATTTCCCGCTGCCTCTCCCAGGTTCATGGGGGGCCCTGTCATCAAGGATGGCCCTGCTGGTGACTGGGGTACCCAGGCTGACTCAGCCACGGCACGTGGGCCTCCTGTCCGCTGAAACACCCCGGGGAACCTGCCAGAATTCCAAGCAAGGCTGACTGATGAAACACAGCTGAAACACAAGCTGCATCTCCCAGGAGGTCCCCTGGCCCCTTCATGCTCAGGACCACAGGATGGCTAGGCTTGATGGAATTGCTGCCGATAGAAAAGGCCTTCCTGAGGAAGACTTGGACCCACCTCCCCCACTCCCTATTCGCCCCCAGAAGGTTTGGCGCAAACCAGACAGCTGTCCCTAATAGAGCTCATTCCACAGTCACCACAGGTGCTGCAAACACAGGCCTGCAGTATCCCTTCACTTTCCTGTGAAATTCCATCCTGGACTGGGGTAGCGATGCTTACAAGGATCTAACAAAAACAGAGATGAGCGAATTTACGGATGCAGGGCCTTCTAATGAAAGGGGTGGAAACGGTGGCTGCTTAATATGGCATCGAAAAGGCAAAAATCAAGACAAGGACATATGCTCCAAGAGAAATAATCAGAACCTATGCACATGTGTGCTCTGCCACTATGTCTTCTAATCATAAACCTGGCCACTTTCATAAGAAGCAGCAGGGAAAAATTCCGTCTACTTAGTAGGTCACTGATTTTGTAGCCTTTTTTTTTTCTTTTAAAACCAGATAACCTTACAGGTAATTATATTTTTATCTGACCATTTACCTTTCCATTAAGTGCTTGAAGTTTTTAGAATTGATTTGGAGTTGAAAACATCAACATTTCCTTTTAAACAAAACTGTAATTTTTTGGTATCATAAACAGTTCAATTTTTTTATATACCATTCTAAGATGGTGATATAAATTTGCTGAGAAAACTATGGTAAAAATTGTCATTGATAACAACTAGTTTTACCTCAAACACAACAACACGTGAAGATGCGAGAGATGCATCACAAGGAAAGCACTCTAGGTGACAAGCAGCATTCTCCTTTCCCGGGCTAAACGCTCAGTCCTGTTTATCATACTTGTGTTTTATTAACCACAGCCTTCAACACAGCAGGATCAACCTGTCGGCTCTAAGGAGAGTGTCTGGGTTTCACCTGTGATTGGCTGTATCATTAGGGAATGTAGGTATGGGGTTATAGTGAACATCACACTCTCTAGGATGATGTTCCTAGAACAGCACAATAATTTTCAGCCGTGTTCTCCAATGGATGCTTACTCTTTTCTTGAAGTTATATTTTAAATATGACGAAATGGTCACACGTCGTGAGCTCCATGGCATGATTTGCTAGAAGTGGCTGACATAAGCTAGCTCGAGTGACTAACACAAGTATCATAAACAGTTTTATTTTTCTTTACATGTACAATACAGAAACATGGCTTATCTTCTGCGTTTCATGGTAGAATGTCACCTGCATGAGAACTGAGTATATTGCACTTGATTATGTAACACGGACAGGTAACATTCCATCAGGTCTAGCAGCAGGTATCTGTTCTACCATTAAATCATCTTTGGAACATGGCGGACCAGGCAGGGCGTGTGCACATTCACCACGTCGAGTCACCAACCCCTGTGCAAGGTAGTGGTAGGTTAGTCTGCTCACCTAGGGATGGTTTAGGCCAAGACTTTTGGGGATTGAAAAATAACAATGAGTCTACAAAACATAAGAAATCAACCTACATCCAGTGAACATTTTCTTTTAAGCAGGGATCATAGAATCTGGGATTTGAGACAAATAATTATTGTCTACTTTAACAGTTTGCTTTTATATGTTTTGTATAAGCTCAAGGAAATGAGTTAAACATATCAGCTGCCAGTAGATAGACCAATGTGAGGAGGTGGCGGGCCTTTATCCACATTACATTTCTTTTCACTCGGACTGTACACTGACTTTGCTTTTCTGTGGTTACTTCTAAACAGCAGAGTTCATCTGAAATCATACAGCATTTTTAAAGTCTAAAATGCCAATACTCGCAAATACATTTGTTTTAACATAATAAGAGTGGATATAGGAAGAAGCGTCATTACTGTACACTACTCAAGATTTAGGTATTTATTTAGGTAGAAAAATGCCTTGAACACTCTGGGGAAATAGGATTCATTTATAGAAGAATATTTCAGGGTTTTTTTTTTTGCATTTTTCAAGGAGATACATTCGTACTGATTTTTGCTTCCAAATATATTTTAAGGCTGTTTGGTAAAATATATACCAGACATGAGGCTCAATTTACAGGGTTTTGTTTTTACAGGGAATTCTTAACTACTCAGCTTTAAAAAAGTAAAACTTCGAAGCTAAACATGCTTTAATATCAGCTCTGCTCCCAATGGTCCCATGCTCAGTGGGATGTGGGGAATGAGGCAGGGGAGACACCACAGCTCTGGAGGGCGCGCTGGGGGGCAACCGCACATCCAACGCCCTGCTAGCCACGGGCTGCAGAGGGGCTGGGGACATTGTAAAGTGCAAATCAAGGTGAAGAAGCAAAGTGCTATGGGGTCATCGAAAGCTGTTCTGCCTGTGGCTAAGTACGTGGTACTCCTTAAGCCGGGAAGGAAGACCAGGAATTGGGGTGGAAACATCTTAAATCGCAGTCCGCTTTTACTTTGAGTAATAATGAGAACTCTGAAACTGGAACCCATGGAAAAATCGGATAGGCTTTTCCTTTGAAGACCGGTCTGAACTGTGAAACAGAAGTCGTGTCAGAACAATGGTCGCAGCAGCTGAATTTAATTATATACACAGAAAGCCTATTAATTAGAGTTGTTCCTATTTTCCTCTGGCACCGACCACAGAGTCATGAACACCAATTTTTTTTTTTTGAATGCTACAGCTGGAAATCACAATATGTGACCTCTTTTTCCCTTCATGTCTAACACAGGCAAGGAATATATTCTTGACTTTAGCAATACTGCATAGGACAAAAGAATTCTGGAAAAATACAAATGTAAACTACATTTCTTCTTTACCATTTAAACTGAGATATACTTACCACTCACATTCATATTTCTTAAACTTTTTACATCACAACTGTCATTTTAAACAAGCAAACTTTTGTTTTTCGTGTGTTTTTTTTTTAAGGATACCCTGAAAAGTCAGCTGATAGAGCAATTTGAGAATATATATATACATACATTAAAAAAATCACATGTAGCGTAAATGGTGAAACTTAAAGAAAATACTGGGTGTCGTATTTTAAGTTACAAAGAAATAAAAAATACAATAACTGTTTAGAAGTAAGGACATTGTTTTCCTTTTATGCTCCCAGCCCTCCGTAAGACTCTCCTCTCTGCGGGTGACTTCCTTGTGGGAACACTCAGCTTATCTTTTGAATGTGTAGATGCTGTGCTGGGTATTTTCGTGGGTTCAGACTTGTCTTCGCCTGGGATTTTGGAGA